>NC_045806.1:30715530-31066989 GCF_009873245.2 Balaenoptera musculus | reverse complement strand
CTCTATTCCAGAAATTGTCAGTCTGTCTGGTTGACTGTATTACAGAAATTAGTAACCATGTTCTGGGATGCCATGTACACTAGTAAAGATTATGCCTAACAAGGGGCATCTTGTTGAGGGCAAGGTTGTCCCAGCACAAGGCTCCATCCACCGAAACAAGAGGTGCATTTTTCTTATTCTTGCAAATTTGATATATGCTCAGCAAGCTTTTCTCATCCACCTGGAGGAGGCACCTACTCCATAGGGAAGCACTATGTAAGTTTGCCCTCTTCACTTGATTGTGACAAACTTAAGCGCAGGGTTCATGCTCTTTCTCATTCATTAACATTCCCTATTTAATTAATTAAATTTTGTTGGGAGGAGTGAACACAATAATAAACTTATTGAGAATTCAACTTGAAATGGCCAACTTAAAAATTTGCAACAGTCTTTCCCCATATTCTATGGTTTCCTTCAAGAGTACATGGGTCCATAAAATTAACATCAATGTGGGAAAATAGGAACTACTGTTCTTTAATCTAGTATAAGGTATCTGAGGTACTGCCATTATGGAAAGCAGTATGGAGATTCCTTAAAAAATTAAAAATAGAACTACCACTGATCCCACAGTCCCACTTCTGGGTATATATCTAAAAGAATTGAAATCAAGATCTCAAAGAGATATCTGCACTCCTATGTTTATTGGAGCATTATTCACAATGGCCAAGATGTGAAAACAAGCTGAATGTCCATTGATGGATAAATGGATAAAGAAAATGTTGTATATTCATACAACGGAATATTATTCCTTAAATAAGAAGGAAACCTTAAAAATAAGAATTAAACCTTAAAAAAGAAGGAAATGCTAGAATCGGAGACAACATGGAAATGCTGGAATATGAGACAACATGGATAAACCTTGAGGGCATTATGATAAATGAAAGATGCCAGTCACAAAAGGACAAATATTGTATGGTTCCACGTATATGAAGTATCTAAAATAGTCAAATTCATGGAAGCAAAGAACATAATGGAATTGTTTCTGACAACCATTTGTAGACAGAAAAGGCGTGGAAGAGAAATCTACTAGGGGGAAAGTTGAGTCTAGTTATACCTCAAAGATAGGCCCAAGATTTGGTGGGAAAGGGCTGGTTAGGCCACAGCAAATGGCTCAAACTGGAACCCTCTCTTAACCCAGCCCAAACTCAAGGATCCCTTGCCTCCCCCGCATACAGATAATAATCGATGCCCATACTTGGCCCCTCTACCTTCCCCATAGAGATAAGCCCAGCAATGTGGGTGGTTTCCAACTTTGGAACCCAGGACTACACAGAGCAGATGTTCTCATGGGCACCAAAAGTGAGGACAGAGTCCCAGGGTTGTGTCAGTACATGGCTTTGTGCTGTGCAGTGTTTGTGTGCTCTGTGTGGGGGTCTGTGAATACCTCCTCCCAGAAAGTGCATTTCCTCAGGGACTGGGTCATGATTCTGCTCCAGGTTCCTCCATTCAATCTGCCCCTGTCTATGCATGAGCAGAAATTTGTTTGGATTTGCAGCATTTGAGAGCATGAATTTTCAAGGCTTTTGTAGGTTTTCCCCTAATTTTAGAATTTCTATGAATCTCAGTGGGAGTTCTGTAGAACCATTTCTATTTTCAAAGAGCTTTTAAATAAATTATTTCAATATTATTTGAAAGTTCAAATAGAAGAGCTAAAATGAAACAAATGGCCTTTCCTTAGAGCACTGTAAAGTAGAAATGTTTCTGTTATACATATGTAAAGTCATCAAAAAGAGGTCTAATTACTTTACAGGTTTCAACATGTGGTTCTTAATAGCAAAGAAGTTACTGCACATTTAATTAGAATAAGAGCCAACTAGGTGGACTTAGATGTTGATCTGATTATATATTTAAGTTCATTATTGCATTTTTCGGTATGCTTACCAATATAATTGAGTACATAAATTAGTAGACACATTTCCTGCATAAGTATTTGCAATTCAATATAATCCATTAGATTGAGAGCAGTATTTCTTATTTGACAGCAATATAATTTTATGATTGTCGCTTTTTCCTAATATTTTTTCTACCAAGACAAAGTATATGTAATCAAGACATGTTTTAATACATTTAGATGCCAAAATAAGTGTAATTATATTTTGACTGATATAAAGTTAGGGAGTAAAATATTAATATTCCAATTGTCTAATTGAAAGAATAAAATTGACTTCATTACTATGCCACTGAGCATTAGCTAAGCTATTAGCATTTTTCTAAGGCTATATTATGAATAAACACAACAAGGGGATTCAGAAGCGTCTGATTAAACCACTGATCACATTGTAGTTTATTTTTTTCACAAAGTTTTATATAGGAGAATTCAGTTAAGCCAAATGTTACTTTAAAGAAGATAAACAAGATTTACTATTACCATACAACATCATTATATGTGTAATTTTATGTGTAAAATTAAAGTTTATTTTACATATCTAATATTCTGTATTATTTTTCATGTATAAATGATCCTCTATATACTAGGTTAAGTCTGGCTGATGCTTTGATTGAAAATGTGTGAGATCTTAAGCAGATGACTCAGCCAAGTCTTGTTTGGACTCTTAATCCAAGGAAACTGTGAGATAATAAAGTGCATTGTTTTAAAATGCTAAATTTGTGTTAACTTGTTACACAGCTATAAATAACGAACACAGATAAGATCAAGGTAAGATGAGGCATGGTGCCACTCTGCTCCCACGGGTCTTTGTATGTAGTCAGTCATTTAGAATTTACACACGACTAGTGTAACTCTTTGCTTACCTGCCTTCCTCACTAGTCTATCTGCAACCTGATGACAGAGATTGTTATCTATAATTCTAGAGCCTCAAAGAGTGCCTGATACATAGTAAGCACTCAAAAAATGTTTGTTTTCAGATTAAATTAGGATTCTTAAGGAGGCCATCATGACAGTGAAGTGATGCAAAAGTGCTTGGAAAAACTGTTTTAAAAAAGGATAGGATTTGGTTCTTACAAGAATGGTTAAGTTACTGTATGATATCTTTGAATTTTGAGTTCCTCAGGCTGAAAAAAAAAATCATTAATACACTATATGTGACTTCAAAACAATAAGAATAATCATATAACCACAACTGAAAATTAGCTTCATTGATTTATAGGAAAGTTTCCAATATTCCTCTGCAATGAGAATAGTGGAGGCAAATATATATATACACACACACACATATATATACATTCACACACACATATATACACACACATACACACACATACATACACACATATACACACACATACACACATACACACATTTACATACACACATATACACACACATATACACACATACACACACATATACACACACATATACACACACACACACACATATATATATATATATATATCTCTCCCAATAAACTCTGAGGTATGTACAAATACATGGGACTATAAAATACTTTTTCAAAAGCCATTGAAAGATACAGGTAACAGAGAGAGAGCGAGAAGAAGAGAGAGGATAAATTGCTTAATACCTACAAACCTACATTTCATCTTACCAGAATTGGGTTCAATATTATTTAGGTTCACACAATGATGACAGCAAGTAGGGATGGTATATTTTGAGGACACAGTCTATACCTACTGCTAACATTCACTATCACCTTCCTGAAAAACAGTGTCATATGTAAAGGCCTTAAAAAGCTAGTAAATTGCTCTTTTCAAACCAAAAGGCATTTTTGTTTTCAGTACACAGAAAATGAATGTTGGCTACACAGTGAAACTCTCAATTGTTATTGAAAGCCATGGATGTTGATTACACATTAAAAGAAACATGTTTAGTTCATACATATTAGGCCAAATAGAAATAAGAATGTTAAAATCATTTCCTTTGAGATGCATTATATCTTAGACATAAAAATATTAATAGGTTTCTAGCAGGAAAAAATTATAACACAGAAAATGTAGAATTTCAACTAATTTTGTATATTAGCTTAAGACTTCTAGTGATTTTTTAAAAATTTTTACTTTATATTGGGGTATAGCTGATTACCAATGTTGTGTTAGTTTCAGGTGTACAGCAAAGTGATTCAGTTATACATATACATGTATCTATTCTTTTCCAAATTCTTTTCCCATTTAGGTTATTACAGAATATTGAGCAGAGTTCCCTATTGTGTAGGTCCTGTTGGTTATCTATTTTAACTTCTATTTGAGTAGACTGATTTTGAAATGATATGCTATAAAAATGCTCAAGGGTGTGGCATCTCAGATGAAAAAGTAACCAGTACTGTTTCTGGAAGCATCCAAGACATTTGGGGTTCTAGAGAAAACTAAGTCTTCAAATTTCAGGGGTAAAGCAATCCTGGTTTGTGAAGTTAATACACATGTAAGGGTTCTGGTCACCCAGTTTCCAATGTGTGGGGAAATACCAACAATTCTCTGATAGTAGCTGGGTATCTTAGAATTTAACTAATTTCTGACACTGTCTACCCAGAGACAGCATTAGATCCCACAGGTTAAGGGCTCAGTCCCACAAGACTGCCCTCCACCTCAGATGCCAACTGCAAAGCCAAGTTGTTACCTGTGCTTCTGACCCACCAGCTACGGACTGGAGGTTCCCATGACCTCCTCCTTGAGTTTGATTAATTTGCTAGAGCAGCTCACAGAACTCAGAAAACCTGTTTACTCACTGGATTACTGATTTAGTACAAAGGATATTAAAGGATAGGAATCAACAGCCAGATGAAGAGATACATAGGGCAAAGTCCTGAACAAAGGAGCTTCTGTCCTCATGGAGTGTGAGACCTGGCATGGTGGCACATGGAGGCATTCTGGTTCCCCAATGCGGAAGCTCTCTGAACTCCCTCCCTTTGGGTTTTTGTGGAGCTTCATTACATGGGCTTGAATGATTAAATTATTGGCCATTGATGATGGATTCAGCCTTCAACCCTTCTCCCCTCAGGGAGTGGGACTGAAAGTTCCAACCTTCTAATCACATGGTTGATTCCCCTGGCAACAAGCCCTCCCCCCACCCGCCCCATCCTTGGGTGCTTTCTGAAAGTCATCTCATCGACATAAACCAGTTTTGGTGGAAAGAGGCTTGTTATGAATAACAAGATACCCATTTCACCTTCATGGCTCTGAAGCATTTTCAGGAACTGAGGACAAGAGACCAAATATTTTAACAAAAGATGTTCCCATTCCTCTTATCATTCAGGAAATTCCAAGGGTTTTAGGAGCTGTGAGCCTGGAACCCCAATGAAGACCAAATATGTATTTCTTATAAATCACAATATCACAACATGGAATGAGTATATTCTATCGTTTTTCCCTCACAGCAAGTAGGGTTCATGGGATTTGTATGGATATATGAAGATCACCCACTTGTGTCCTTCACATTCATATAAGAAATCATCTCATCCCATTGAGAAGCTAGGCTAATTTGGAAACTCTTTAACTACTGAGATGCCCCCACTCAACTTGGCAGTAATTTCCACTATTTAAGTTACCCTCCCTCCACTCAGATATTTATTTAATATTCAGAAGGTTTCATTTTTTGTTCCAATCTCTATGTAGTGATACTTTCTGTAATTGAGAATTCCTTTTATTTTCCTTAATTCTGCCTTGTCTTTCATAAGTCAAATAATTCTGCCTTCCTTAAGCCATAAAATTTCTCTTATTTATGCCAAGCCTTCCATATACTTGTTCTACATGTATGAAAATTTGCTCAACAAAGAAGGAAATCGACAATGAAACTTTAGAGTTACAAGTAACCCATCCTTTCTGAGACTCCATACACATTTTTTCTTCCAGTTTTATTGAGTTATGACTGACATACAGCACTGTATAAGTTTAAGGTATGCAGCAAAATGATCTGACTTACATACACCATGAAATGATTATCACAATAAGCTTAGTGAACATTCATCATCTCATATAGATACAAAATTAAAGAAACAGAAAAAAATATTTTTCCTTGTCATGAGAACTCTTAGGATTTACTCTCTTAACTTTCATATATAACATAGAGCCGTGCTAATGATATTTATCATGTTGTACATTATATCCAAAGTTCTTATTTATAACTGGAAATTTGGAGGGTAAACAGTACATGACTAAAGAAGCAATGAATCACCGAAGAAATCAAAGAAATCAAAACATATCTGGAGACAAATGAAAATGAAAACACAATGATCCAAAATCTACGGGATGCAACAAAAGCAGTTTTAAAAGGGAAGTTTATAGCAATACAAGTCTACCTCAGGAAACAAGAAAAATTTCAAATAAACAACCTAACCTTACACTTAAAATTTAAGAATCAGAAAAAGAACAAACAAAACCCAAAGTTAGTAGAACAAGAGAAATAATAAAGATCAGAACAGAAATAAATGAAATAGAGACTAAAAAAAATAGAAAAGATCAATGACTCAACATAATAAAAGTTATTTATGACAAACTCACAGCCAATATAATACTCAATGGTGAAAAGCTAAAAGCCTTCCTGCTAAAATCTGCAACAAGACAAGGATGCCCACTCTCACCACTTCTCTTCAACATAGTATTGGAAGTCTTAGCCACAGCAATCAGGCAAGAAAAAGCAATAAAAGGTACCCAAATTAGAAGGGAAGAGGTAAAATTGTAATTATATGCAAATAACAGAATATTATATATAGAAAACCCTAAAGACTCCACACAGAAACTACTATAACTGATAAAAGAATTCAGGAAGGTAGCAGGATACAAGATTAACATACAGAAATTGGTTGCATTTCTTTACACTAACAATGAAATATCAGAAAGGAAATGTAAAAAAAAAATCCCTTTTAAAATCACATCAAAAAAATAGCAGCAGGCTTCCCTGGTGGCGCAGTGGTTGATAATCTGCCTGCCAATGCAGGGGACACGGGTTCAAGCCCTGGCTGGGAAGATCCCACATGCCGCAGAGCCACTGGGCCCGTGAGCCACAACTACTGAGCCTGTGCGTCTGGAGCCTGTGCTCCGCAACAACAGAGGCCGTGATAGTGAGAGGCCCACGCACCGCGATGAAGAGTGGCCCCCACTCGCCGCAACTAGAGAAAGCCCTCGCACAGAAACGAAGACCCAACACAGCAAAAATAAATAAATAAATAAATTTATTAAAAAAAAAATAGCACTATTCACAATAGCCAAGACATGAAAACAACCTAAATGTCCATCAACAGATGAATGGATAAAAAAGATATGGTACATATATACAATGGAATAGTACTCAGCCATAAAAAAAATATATGAAATGCCATTTGCAGCAACATGGATGGACCTGGAGATTATCATACTAAGTGAAGTAAGTCAGAAAGAGAAAGACAAATACCATATACACTTATATATGGAATCTAAAATATGACACAAATTAACTTATCTATGAAACAGAAACAGACTCACAGACACACAGAACAGACTTGTGGTTGCCAAGGGTGATGGGGGTAGGGGAGGGAAGGATTGGCAGTTTGGGATTAGCAGAGGCAAACTATTATATATACAATGGATAAACAACAAAGTCCTACTGTATGGCACAGGGAACTATATTCAATATCCTGTGATAAACCATAATGGAAAAGAATATGAAAAATGATGTATATATATGTATAACTGAATCACTTTGCCATACAGCATAAATTAACACAACACTGTAAATCAACTATACTTGAATAAATTTAAAAAATAAAAAAAACTTGCAACAAAGAAAGATTAATGAAACTAAGAGCTGATTCTTTGAAAAGATAAAAAAAATTGAGATCAGGCCTAAATCAATAAAATCAGAAATGTAAAAGGAGAAGTTACAACCAACACCACAAAAATATGAAAGATCATAAGAGATTACTATGAACAATTATATGCCAATGAAATAGACAACCTAGAAGAAATGGACCAATTCCTAGAAATGCAAGTCTCCTAAGACTGAACCAAAAAGAAATGGAAAATATGAACAGACCAATTATCAGTAATGAAATTGAATCAGTAATTTAAAAAACACGACAAACAAAAGTCCAGGACTAGATGGCTTCACAGGTGAATTCTACCAAACACATAGTTCTTCTCAAACTATGCTATCAATGCTTTTTAATTTATTCTTGCATTTTGCATTTAATGTATCAATAAATGGCCTAAGTGTTAACCTTCAAATACCTTTTCATTGAACTACAAAGAAAGCTAATGAAGCAGCAATTTGCTTCTATTACTAAAAGATTGAATAGTGTGTTTCCCAGACTCTCATTTGGTAGATATATGCAAAAGGTTGAACTGTCCTAAACAGTATCTGCACAATTGCCCGATCATTGTACAGGGAGCAGAATTTATCCCAAAATATGCCTCTCTGATGTGAGGATTATTTTAAGCTGATCATTTTTTAAAAAAGCAGATATGAGAGAGGCTCTGAAAACCACGCAGAAGTTACCCTTTAGTAAGAGATATTTACAAGGGAAATCTCCATTTGTAAGGGTATCGCCCTTGCTGTACAGGAAGAGGGAGATGACTCAATCTTTACAAACCTATTTACCTATGCAGGAGGTGTGGGCCTAAATCTGCATAACAACCTTACCCTTGTTTACTGTGTTTTCCTGGTAACCTTTTATAACTGACCTTCTGCCCGACCCCCAACATCTTTTGTTTTAAGCTGGAGGTAATATTTAAGGTGGTGGCTTGGGCCATTTCGGAGAGTTACTCAATTTTCCTGTGTATCTCCCATGTATACAGCAGGTATACATATTGTTAAACTTCTGTTTTTCTCCTTTCAATCTGTCTTTTTATTACTGGGGTGTCTCAGCCAAGAACCTAGAAGGGAAGAGGGAAAATTATTTTTCCTCCCCCACAGTGTGAACACTCTATGTGAAATTTACTTTGACATAGACATACAGGTGTATTCTTTATATCATGCAATCTGTAAACATTTTATGAGTATCCTCTGTTACTTTATTTCTTTACAATAATACTTTGCTCATAAATTGTAAAAGTCTGAATTGAAACATACTTCATAATCAATAGTTAGCTAGAAACCCCATTAGGGGATTGTAGATAGAGAGGGAACTTTAGGGGGCTTTGGGAGACCACAATAAGATTAATGATCACTCAAGAAAGTAATGGGAAAATTCTGAAACAATGTGGGCTTGCTTGACTCATAAAGCAGAACAAGTTGGTTAGCATCAAAGCCAGACTGGCTTGCTTAACAACAAAATCAAGCTAACTTGATTAGCAACAAAACCATGGAACAGAAGCACGAGACATGCCCCCAAACAATAAAACAATGGTGGCATGAGACCCACATCCTGCCCAGTGAGCTCAGTAAGTTAATGGCCCCCAAAACATGCTCTTTGACCCCTAGAACATGCTCTTTGCACAGTGCCCCCAAAACAATAAAACAATAGTGGAGAATAAGGCCTACAATCTGCCCGGTGGTGTCATCAAGTTAATGACCCCCAGGACATGCTCTGCGTACACACACAAAAAAAGTCATTTATGGAAAGGTGACATTTCAAAGTGAAAGACCCTCATTGTACTGAGACCTGAAATAATTTTTCTAAAGTGCCATGACAGTCCTGGCCTGACCATGTAGGGACAAGAAAACTCCCCTGTCCACCCTGGAGGAGGAGCTGATGATGGAAATGTGACGTCTACTCAACAAAGACAAAGAAGGTCTTCTTCCCCTCCCCTCTCTTCCTTTGATTATAAAAATGTAACCCACTAAGTACTCGGGGCAGTGCAATGCTTGCCTGCCCGTTTGTAAGCCTCACAAGCATCCTATTGTAATAAATCACTTCTTATCTATCACTTTGCCTCTCACTGAATTCTTTCTGCCCTGAGACATAAAGGACCAGGCTCCTTGGAGACCCCAAAACCACACCTATTGGTTTCAATAGGATATTACTATAGTATAGATACTGAAAAATGATTCCATAGAAATTGACTGCATTACAAAAAATGTGTGTGTGTGTATATGTGTGTGTGTGTGTATTTACTCAACTGTAAATAATAAAGAAGCCATTCTGTTGAAAGGTCCAGGTATCATATAACACATAAATGAAGTGTGAGTGTTTTATTAACATTAACAGAACTCTATGAATGAATTTACGGAGCAGAGCTGTACACATATATATTTTAAAATTATTTCCTAATTCAGTAGAAAAAAATTAAAATGTCAGTTTTCTCATTTATATTTTTAAGTTAAAATGTGTGGAGATCTCTACAGTAATAGTATGTTTCATTTTATTTGGGCCTCTGAGTTATAATTCTATTTGGGCTTTCACATCCAGTACACCATTACAATGATCTAAAATATTTTGTATACTTACTGTATTTTGAACCATCTACTTTTTTACCTAACTTTAACGCAATGATATATAAGCTGTTCCCTTGAGGAAGAGAAAACTCATTGCAAGTATCTTGCATTGTGATTCACTCCTTTGCTTTTTAATAAAACTTCTGCAGATATGTTGACTCAAGATATGTTTATTTTATTGTGTAGCCAACATTTTAAATTAAAAAATTTGAGTATATTTTGTTGAATTTTTGGAGTTCTTTAAATATTTTGGATAACACTCTTTTTTCAGATAAGTCTTGAGGATACATTTTCTCCCCGTCTGTGGCTTATCTTCTAATTCTCTTGACAGTGTTTTTTACCGAGCAAAAATTTTTAAGTTCAATGAAGTCCAGCTTATCATCTCCTTTGCTGTATCAATCCTTTGCTGTTGTATCTTAATTTTATTGCCACACTAAAGATCATCTCACTTTCCTCTTATCATCTAGGAGTTTTACAGCTTTTTGTTTTACATTTACCCATTTTTCATAAATTTTTGTGACAGGTATAAGGCCTAGGTCGTCTAGATTTTTTTTTTTTTCTTTTTTTGGTGGATGTCCAGTTTTTCCTGAAACATTTGTTGCAAAGACTATCTCTGCTCCATTGTATTGCCTTTGCTTCTTTGTTAAAGATCAACTGACTATATTACATGTGCCTATTTCTGGGCTTTCTAATCTGTTCCTTTGATCTATTTGACTATTCTTTCATCAATATTGCACTGACTTGATTATTGTAGCTTCATAGTAATCGAAGTCAGTTAGTGTCAGTCCTCCATCTTTTTTCTTCTCCTTCGATATTTTACTGGCTACCTTTTGCCTCTCCATATAAACTTTAGAATCAGTTTGTCAATATCTGCAAAATAACTTACTGGAATTCTTACTGGGATTGCATTGAGGCTATAGATCAAGCTGGGAAGAACTGACATCATGACATTATTGAGTCTTCCTATCCATGAACATGGAATATCTCTCCTCTTATTTGGTTCTCCTTTGATTTCTTTCATCACAGTTTTGTAGTTTTCCTCATACAAATCTTGTACTTATTTTGTTAGATTTATACCTAAGTATTTCATTTTGGAGGTGCTCCTGTAAATTATACTGAATTTTTAATTTCAAATTCCACTTAATCATTGCTAATTCATGCTTTCTTTAAGAGAAAAAAAGTCATCAAAATATTCTGATTCACCATAGAAGGTATGGATGCACAAAATGCATGCAGAAAGAAAGATATAAAAAAATAAACATTTACACAGATTTTAGTACACAGTACATGCTGATCACTGGGTACTGTTAAACGTAAATAGATACTTAGATACTCTAATTTTGCCCTTAAAGATTTGTCTATTTTTGTTTTTGTCCCTTAGGATTTTTCATCCATAAATAGCAGAACTCGTGATTACAAGTGGTTTAAAAATAAGGAAAATTCAATATTTTGTAGTACATTAAATCAGGTGGTAGAAGTAATCAGGTGAGTAGTTATTCAATTTATCATAAAAATAAGGGATTTATTTTTGTCCAGCTATTCCCAGCCTGCTGGCTTTGTTCTAAATACATACACTAATAAATCAAAAAAAATCTACCAAAGTTCTTACATAACACCTTCATTCAGGTATTCCTAGTGAAAGACAAATGGTATCTCTCCTTGTGCTTCTCTTTTTCCAGAAGGCAAACCTTTCCCAGTAGCCATGCAGCAGAGTTCCCCTTGCATCTCACTGTTCAGAATTGTGTACCATGTCTGTGGAAAAACCAGGCTTTGACAAAGGAAATGGTACACCTACAAAAAGTGGGATTATTAGTGAAGAAGAAAGGAGAAATGGCTGTTAAAAAGGTAATCAACTGAGTCCTCTCTAGGATTACAGTATATCAATGGGTACTGGTAGTTATAATTCAGGTAAAGTGTGAAAGCTGGTGATATCATGAAATCATAGCAAACTAAATCCACCATGAAGCTCATGATCATCTTTCCTTTTCTAGTTACTGATGAGGAAATCGAGGCCTAGGAAACCCAATTCAATACCATCCAATCCAAGGTCATGGTACTGTGTAATAGTAGGACTTGCTTCAAGTTTACCAGATTTTGACTCCAGCATCTTTTCTATTATGAAGATTTTTTTCTCCTCATTTGTTGGTTTAATTTTTTGTCTTTCACTAGTCCAGCAGCAAAACACTACCTTCAAGAAGAAAAAAATCAAAGATCTAAACAACTTAGTTCTTTTTGGATAAAGAGAGATAGGGAAATTTTATGTTTCGCAAGATAATTCACATGCGAATTGTGTTTAGGAGAAACTTGGGTTTAATATTTTTTAAATGTAGGAGTGAGAAAAATGTAATTTCTTTTGCTTTTTTCATTGAAATGTATCATAAGGAAAGTTATGAATGTTCTTTCATTTAAAGAGTTTTATCTGGTTACTCACTGTATAGTCTTAATTATCAAGTATATTTTTCCTTTAAGATAAACATTTTTTTTCATTTACCAAATTACTGCATGCTCACAATATATATCTTTTCAAAGATTCATTTTTGAAATAAGTTTTATATTGTTATCTATTTTAAGTCATGTATACTAAGACAAGTTTCAAAAGAATTTTATTAGCCCCAGGCTTGAGCCCAGAGTTTTCTGCTACTGGTTTTCCCCATTTCCCCAATAAACACATTTCCCATCACCCCAAACAGCCCTCTTTGGATCAAACCTATAGGCTGGTCCATCACACTGGGCCAAGCAGGGACATATTTTTCATTTTGAAATTTACATTCTTAGGTTACAAAAGTGAACTTCAGAATCCAATTCTTTTGTTTTTGATTTTGTTCATCTCTGCAATCATTTCCCTATGTCTGTTGCCTAATATTGTCTCTACTGGAAAAATGTGGAATCCCAGAATACTGATGAGAAACTTTGGGGTCCTGGTATATATCTTAGTTTTTCTCAAACCATAATCACAAGCAGCTTTCTACTCTGCTGAGGCAGGCCAGCTACCTTATTTATTTATTTATTTTTTAAACTAACAATCCTTTCCCCAGGCACTTTTATTGGTAAACATTACTGCTTATTGACCAAAAAAAAAAAAAAAAAGTGAAAGAACAAACCCTTTCCTTCTTCACAAGAAGGAGCAGAGTTTATAAGAATGTGTGAAGTACTGGATTATCAGAGAGAATAGTGTTATTCTCTAATAACTGTTACCAAACATCATCATCAAGTGCATTCCTTCCACATGGCACTTTAGGTCTCCTCTAACATTTTACCATTTGCATTTCCAGGCTAGGCTCAGATCATCTTCAGTCGCTAATTTGAATGTATGTTTTTAAGCCATAGCAAATCTTCATTTCATGGAAGTGCAGAGAGATGATGGTTCACTTAGTGTCCATGTGTGTCTTAATCCTTACCTCACAGCAACCTCAGTACTTCTTCGCCAGGAATAATCCTCCCCCAGTACCTCCACCCTTTTCTAGATCTTAGACACTACATCCATTGACAGAAAGAATCCATCCTTTTTCTGACCCTCATTATATTTTTGGCTCCAACTTACATTTGGCTATATTTATTGGCCCTGCTGTTTGTTATTCCTCTATATTGGTTTTTATCTCAAAGTTATTCATACTCCATCTTTATTTATTTATTTATTTTTGGCTGCATTGGGTCTTTGTTGCTGCGCACGGGCTTCCTCTAGTTGCGGCGAGTGGGGGCTACTCTTCATTGCGGTGCGCAGGCTTCTCATTGCGGTGGCTTCTCTTGTTGCAGAGCATGGGCTCCAGGCGCACAGTCTTCACTAGTTGTGGCAGGCGGGCTCAGTAATTGTGGCTCGTGGGTTCTAGAGCGCAGGCTCAGTAGTTGTGGCGCATGGGCTTGGTTGCTCCACGGCATGTGGGATCTTCCCGGGCCAGGGCTCGAACCCATGTCCCCTGCATTGGCAGGCAGATTCTTAACCACTGCACCACCAGGGAAGTCCCCCCATCTTTAGTTTATCTGTTTTTTAATATAATTATCATGTCTACCTTGTTACAATGTCTTTCCTGGGAAAAGTACTTTCCCCAACCACTTCTGTTTGATCTGCCTGAACTGTTACTCTTGTTGTTATTCCTTGTTCACATACCAAGTCCCTCACTCTGACATCCAGCCCTCCACAATAAGGCCCTGATACTCCTTTGTTTCTTCACCCACTACTTGTCCCGTCTTATCTTTTGCATGATTCAAGTTCTACTTTCTTTTGTTTCCTGAACAAACATTGTGCTTACCTATCTCCTTGCCTTAAAGTGCTTTATACAGTTTTATACATCTTTATATATTATCCTACACAGCTTTTCCTTTCTGTTAGAATTCGCAATTTTCCTTGCCCCAAACACAACCTATTCAGTAACCTAGCATTCTTCAAGGCACATCTCAAATGCAGCCTCCTCTAATGGGCTTTTCCTTGAAAATCTCTTGCCATCCTTTCTTCATTGCACAAGTTTGTCTACTTGCCATTTGTATTTTACTCCACTATATGATTCTCTAAGATGGGGATAGTGTCTTAGTCACTTTATAGTTGTTTCTAAAGTCTAGCATTCTTCTGCCCTCTGACTAGCTATTATAGTCTTTGAGGCTGTGAGGTCAGTGTTCTACTTAGAACACAACTAATTTATCATTTAGTAATTCTAATTAATCTTTCAACACAGAAGGCAATATCTTCTGATTTACTTCAATTTGCAGTTTGCTGTTTCTACAGGTCAGCACTATTGACTATTAGTATCTTAAAAAAGGTGTAATGATTGCTGTACTATGTTTTAACTCATTTTTATACATTTAAATTAATCTGTATATTCTCTAAATTTATATTTTTCTTTTATGAAAGTGGGTCACTGACATTTGTGACCCAAATCCAATCCCAATGCTCATGCTTTCTGTCTACATGTGTGAATTATTACTAATACATCTCCCGAAGAAGGTGACATTCTTTCATTGTACTCTACATGACACTGTGATGAGACAGGCATGAGTACCTTTGGGACCAAAATACATGTGACTCAAGCACTTAAGTTGGGTTTTAGATTGTTCCTTCATATGCCCAATTAACAACAATTATTAATATGATAAGTTTTATTAAAATTGAATGACTTAGCAAATATGCTTCTTCTAGACGCAGGATTTATAAGTGAAAGAAACATTTACCTTTAATTATAATAACCACTAACAATGAATCATAGTCCTTTGTAATTCATGAAATTAATGGAGTTTGGTGACATGGGAAATGAGAGTTAAGTACTTTTGAAGGTCCAATGCCTCCAGGCTTCTTGAGATCTATTTCATGTTTGAAACGACTGACACTCTAAGGGGAATCTAGTGGTCTGAGTGTGTTCAGCTTTTCTTTAGACATTTACACTCTAGATGAATTTGTTTTTCAAATGAGGATGTAAAAAGGGATGTAATAAAAATAATTCTCCTGACCAGGACCACCTGATTTCCACTAAAGGTTTTTGTATACGCTGGAACTACTAAAAATGTAACTATATATTTATCAACTTGCAGAAGAAATTGAAAATGAAATTTCTGAGCCTGGTGTGCTGATAACATTTCTAAATAATTATGTCAAGTCTTCCAAGTATCATCTTCGATGGGAAAATAACTTGTCAGGGTACACTGAACTCATTTTTTTCCAAATTATTTGTTCCATATTAGGACTTAAGAAATATTTTCTAGCACATGATTTTAAATTGCTTATATTTATCTAAGACTATCCCTTCTACTAGTTTTTATAAAATCTTCAACCAGATTTTTTTTCTCAGCACATTATGGGATGATATAATCTTATTTTGTATAATAAATATTTTGCCACTTTAATCTGATTCATCTTAATTTCTTCAGGCTGTTCTATGTACTCTTATCCACATTTTTATTAGGATAAAATAATTTTATTCTTATGTTGAAAACTTGTTCATACTGGTCTCTAGAAGTATGTTCTGGTAAACTTTAAGTTGTAACTGTAATCTCCTTGAGGAAAAAAAAAAAACTGTGTAGGCTGCAAGTGGGTTTGAGTAATGCTTGATAAGGATTCAGTTATAAATTGGAAAAAAACTAAATTCTTGTCTCAAAGGGTAAAGGGCTCAGATTAGAGAAAGAAAAGCATCTCCCTCCCCATTTTCTGCTAAGAAATATTGAGATGTGTTCTCTTGTACTTGATTTTATTTTTCTGTGTTTCTCAGAAGAGATATAAAGGTTACATGAAAATTTCTTCAGCAGTATTTACTAAGATAATTCCCTAACTGCAATGACATTCAAGGACTGAGGACGTTAACAGGCTTAGAGCTGTAATTACATTGCAGTGACTTTTGACTTCAAGATAAGTTTCATAAGCACAAGAATTTATGCTAGCTAATATTTAAACACAAATTTTAATTATGATGTAAACATCAAATTAAAGCATATTTGACTGGAAACATGCTTTCTTAATTTATTTAGCCCTTTACTAGAAATAATGTTTAGACCTAAAGAACATAGACAAGATTATAGAGACAATAATTTTCACAAATGTAAGGTAAGATTCTTTAAAGGAAGGAAATCAGAAATAAATGCAATAGAAAATATGAATTACTCTGTTATTAAGTTTGTTATTAAATTCCACTTACGAAAATCACTAATATGGAATTGCTGAGATTCTTTGGCACAGTTTACCTCTGTGAACCAATATCATGAGATGGTAGTGCCTAAATCACAGAATGTCATTCTTACCAACACTTTCAAACCCCTTAAACAGATTAAAAAGAAACCTCAAGTAATAGCTATTAAAATTGACGGAACAGTTTGAAGAGAGGTGAGCACAATACCTTTGTGTCACAGACACAATCAGACAGAGTGGCTTCCCTAAGGTCTTAGGAGTGGTTATGGACTATCAAACAGCAGTAGTTCATGTTGGGTTTAGTATGATTACCAAAACTTCCTGAAAATAGAAATTAGCAACCTAAATAATGTTGCAAATAAATGTCTGAGGCTTAAAATTACCTTGTCTCTTAATGAACACCAAAGAAAAAATAATTAGTTAATTAACTGAAAGGAAAAAAACCTGCTGGGGTAGCCTTGGTCCCCTTTTTAACTGATATGTACAAGTGAGCAGCGTGAGATGCCCAAATCCTCAAGAAAATGAAGGTAGAAATTTTGATAACACACTTTTTTTTCAGAAGTTGCCAGCGTTCTTGTGAAACTGTGAAAGTAGTTAAGTTCCTTTATCTACACCTGCTGATCACACTGTCTATGTTTCACTCTCAGCATATAATCAGTGTTTGCTGAATGAATGAATGAATGAATCAAAGTACTAAAGAATCACATTCCCTGATTCAAAATGTAGAGCCTTACCTCTGCCTCCACTGAAAAAACTCAAAGTGCTACCGCTGAGATAGGAGGGAAGGGGGCAGGACACAAATGTTAGGTAAATGAAGAAGGGGCGCAGCTGTTGGGATGCAATAAAAACCTGGAACCAACTGGCTGGAAACAACTGAAACCAGGGTGGCTTTGAGAAGAGTCCCGTCATTGAGATTTAGCTCATTATACCTTAACTGTAATACTCAAAATTACTCCCCCTTATGCCATGACAGTTCAGAAACGAACCATAAAAGGCCAAAAAGTTGGCAGTGGCCCAATTCCTGGGAAATCCCCACCCTTCCCTGAAACAGCAAGACTATTCCTTCCCCTCATTAGCGTATGAAATTACTCAGCCCATAAAAACCAATGATCCCATACCCCAGGGCCTCTCTTACTTTCTGAGATGACCCCCACGCCCTGGGGCTGCTCTCGCCTCTAAGAAGGTCTGCATTCTGCCTATGGAGTGTGTATCCCTCTATTTTATCAAATAAACTTGCTTTCGCTTTTCTTTGGCTTGCTCTTGAATTCTTTCCTGCACAAAGCCAAGGAGCCTCACTTGGCAGTCTGTCCTAAGGACTCCCGCGGGTCCCAGGATGTGACATTTCCCTCTCCTGCAACACAGCTGCTCATCTAACTTGAGAATTCCCATGTGAAACTACCACTCTGAATGTCATAATGGACATCTCATTCCCAGGCCCTAAACTCTTCATCTTAGAGGTGGGAGTGTGCACAACAGGATGATATATTATGCTTTCTGCATTGCACTACACACATCCATGTTACCCCAGTCAATTTAAGAAGAACGTGTGCCATCTTCATGGGTTCTGCATCCAACCTGCAAAGTCTATACCTTGAGCCAACTTCCTACTCCAGGCAGTAACTGGTGCCAATGTAGGCCAGCAATCAAAGCCACAGAACACCTACTCTGTAGTGTGCCAAGCTCTCAGAAACCATGGAAAAGAGTCTGAGCTAAAGACACCATCTGGATTGATTCAGAAGACATGTCTTCCACATCCAGCCTTTCATCTGTTGAGTTACTGAGGTAATTAGCACCCATGTATCCCTGCCTCTAATTTCCAAGTGGAAAAACAAGACATACTTGAACCTGCACACCCACTTCCACTACTCATGGGACTCCTGGCCTGTCTTCCCTGTCATCACTCACCAATGTCAACTATTACGTAGCCCCAGCATCAGGGGAGGAGCGCCACTGTCCACATGGGAAGAAATACCCATCTCCAGCAGGCAGTAAGACAATCCCCAGCAACAACTGAAACATCCATGGGTGGATGAATGGATAAATATGTGTCACCAGCAATGCCCACTGGGGTCCCTGAGAAAAATAAGATGGAATCTAGGTGATAAGATAAAGTTTAACTTCTTTTGTGCTTAGTCTAGTTTCACTTGCCAGTAGAGGGCCATGTGCAGAGGCCTTGTTCCTAACATGTCAGATTAGAGCTCCTAGTACAGAATCTCCGTGCCTGATAACCCAATTGGCATGCTGTGTGCAAAAGTACTGAGCAGGACACAATTCAAGATGGCAATAGCATACCGTGTGCAGAGATGCTGCACCCAGTGCTTCAGTCTGAAGTGCCATGAGGAGAACAGCTGCACCTGACCCTCAAGGACTCTGCCCCGCCCTCCACAGATGAGAACCCTATAAAGCAGCCCCACTGATGGCCTTTTGGGGAGAGTGTGCAATCTGGAGTGAGAGTACACCTCTCCATTCTTTAATCAAAGAATAAAGCTTTCCTTTGCTTCTTAACCAAACTTGTTCTCCTTCTATTGGAGCAAGTGACATCAGGCAGGAGGACCCTTATTGGGGCCTGACTCGAAAGGGTCAGTAACAAATTTTGGTGACCCAGACGGGATGGACCGTGGCCTTTTTGCCTGCACCTATCCACTAGGCTCTGGGCTCATCCCAGCTCCAGTGGGAGGAAGGCAGAGGGTTTGGGAGGTTCACGTGAGGATGACTGACTGTGATCTTTGACTACACTCTGATGGGGTAAAATGGCAGTAGTCTTTGGCCGAATTCAGAGCAACTCTGCCCAGCAACCCAATACCCAGGTGTGGTGGGCACACAGCGTAGCTCCCAGAGTAATCCGGACTGTGACTCTTTGAGGGGATCATACTCTGGCATCCTTGGGGATCAGAGCCTGAAACTCAGTGCCTATCTGCCCGCTGCTTCTGGCTGGTCTTCCCTCGGTACCGCACGCCTGGGGACGGTTAGGATCTGTGGGCTAGAGGGAACCACGGCAGTCTTGCCCGCTGTCTCACCAGCAGTGCTGACCTCCTGACCCCTGTACAAGGCAGTAGCAGTTACACCAGGGCTTTCTGCCCTCCTCGCCCACCTCCAGGGGTCAACAGTAGCATTCTCCATAGTCACATTCAGTGTGGTAAAGGAAAGTGAGCAGCCCCGTGAGCCAGGAGGTGAGACCAGAACAAGGCCCAGGTAATAAGGACCACCTGACAAAACAGAATGAGGATGCTCGATCTGAGCTCAGGAAAAGGCACCGAAGATGCCCAAATGCAAATGGGTCCCAAGGTAGGTATGCGACCGGGGTCTTGACCTCTTCTGGTCAGTGCTAGTTTGTCTGAACTGGGCTGGAGAGCCCTGTGAGCCACTCACAAGATCATTACTGGGAAGCCCTGTGAGCTGCTGGCAAGAATAGGAAACACCCACTGCCCGACCTGTGCTCCCCCCTCTGCATGGGAGGCGAACCTTGGGTGATTCTTTACTGACTGAGGTTCCACGGGCTCTCCTCCCGGTATCAGCACAGAATACCAGCTGCCCCAGTGATCTGGTGAGTACCCCACGGGAATCCCTCGTGCTTTTAGCTCTCACCCGGCAAGAAGCCTGAAAACTCCTCCTCTTCAGCCAAAAGGAGGAAAGAGAAGAGCCCCGTCTCAGACAGCTGCGCCACTCCCTAAGGACTAAGGTGGTTAGGAACTAACATGGCTAAGCTGTTCTGGCCTGGAGGCACTCCTGTCCAACCTCCTGTGGGACATTCTGACTGAGGAAGGACTGACTATTTCAAGCACAGGGCATTATGAATTCAAAGAGAACCCCCAACTGTATCAGATCCCATGCCTCTTTGGGTCTCTTAATGAATCCATTAATGGTTTGCTTGCTGGTTCCAAATTTCCCAAACCAGAAATCTTATTTGGGTCAAATCTTGGGGCATTTGTGTACCAACAAATCACTCCAACCGCCCCCTCGGTAACCAGTAACAAATCCAAAACAGAACACCTAAGGTATGGGGAACCAAACATCTGCCATATCAAAGGGTAGCCCATTAGGGTGTATCCTGCAGAACTGGAAGTTTTTCAGGTATCACCCCCTGACTGAAAACATTTAATCTTCCTACGTAATACAGCCTGCCTCCAACACCGGCTGACAGATAGGTAAAGTTGGCCTATGGGTCTACTAATTACCAGCCAAGGCCCAACAACCCACCAAGAAAAGTACTCTCTTTGAGGCAGGTCCCCAATGGAGAAGAAGAACTCATCCAGGTATATGTCCCATTTACCAATTCTCATCTGTATAACTGGAAAAGTCACAGCATGGGGTTGATGGAAGATCAACAGGAGCTCCTGAATCTGATTAGGGGAATCCTTCAGGCCCATGACCCCACCTGGGCTGACTTGCAGAGCCCCCTCAAAGTACTCTTAATGGGGGAAGAAAAGGCCAATGTCTTTTTAAAAGCCAGAGGAAGCAAACAAAGAGAACAGAAACAATGTAGTTTGTGTTACTTTCAGACCAGGAAATTAAGTGGTCCCAGATAACGAACCCACCTGGGACCACCGAGACAATGGAAAAGAAGGTGGAAGACAGAGACGGACTCATTATAAAAATATGATCCTAAAGGGAATCCAGGTAGTAGGAAAGAAACCTGTCAATTGGAATAGATAAAGGAATTCAATCATGAACCAACAGAAAACGCTTTAGCATTCCTAAAGCCTTAGGGAATACCTTGGAGTCTATACTACCACTGACCCTGAGTCATTGAAGGGGGATGTAATCCTGAGGTCGTATTTCATTTCCCAAAGTGTCCCTAGCAAGCATAAACTTCAGAAACTGGAAATAGAACCAGATACCCCTACCTCTTGCCTCGTTAAGGTTGCCCACTGGCTGTTTAAAAACTGAGATAGAGAGGAGAAAAAGTCAGGATAAAAAGGCCTGGACGCAAGCCCGTTTACTGGCTATTGCCCTCCAATGTCAACTGGTCGGCAAGGGAATCTGGACTAACAGCCCATGGAGACTCGCAACTCTGTTGCAGGGGATTACTCCGTGGGTACATCACTTGAGAGTAAACAACCCAAGACAATGGACCCTTCTGACTCCTCTTCTGAACCTTTCTCCAACCTAAAACTCCTTTTCTGAAAAACAGCAAACGATAAGTAAGCCTATATGGCTTGCTGAGCAGTAGAGATTTTAAGGTCTCTTAGCTGACCAGGGAAGGGTCTGTGTGCTGGCCAATACGCCATGTTGCTTTTACTTCAGTGCAAGTGGCCTGACTGAAGAAAGTGCAGACGGGCTACTGGAAACAGCAACTTGCCAAACAGAAGGCAGCCAGCCTCATCCGGCCGAACAAACGTGGAGCCGGGTAAAAACAAGGCCTCCCCTGGGTCGCCGGTTTCTACTTTTCCTGGGCCCCTTAATAACCATTGTCCTCTTGCTGACACTTGGGCCATGTATCAAATTGTCCTGCGTCTTTTGTCTCCAAAAGGTTAGAATCTATAAAATTTCCAAGGGTGGTCGCTCAGGCACGCAAACAGTTAGGGCTAAGGCCTGGGAAAATCAAAAATAACTGAAGACAGCTGTGGGAAGCTCTGCTCCTCTCCCTGGGGTTATGACGACCCCCCAAATCAGCAGGAAACAGTCACAGGAGACAGACCGTCGCCCCTCAGCGCCCCTCGAGAATGAGGAGCCACCGAAAGGCAGAAGAGGGAATTGTCACCAGCAAAGCTACTAACAATTCCTGGGAAATAGAATCTGGGTAATACGATAAAGTCTAACCTTTTTTTTTTTTTTTCTTTTCCTCTGTGCTTCGTCTTCTTTCTCTTGCTCATACGGTGCTACGTGCGGAGGCCTTGTACCCGGCACTTCAGACCAGATTCTGAGTGCAAGACGGCTGCACCGGACACCTCAGCTCGGCGGGTTGTGTGCAGAGACGCGGCGCCCGCACTGGGATCTGGAGCACGAGTAACACGTCTGCGCCTCCCGTGAGAACTCCGCCCCCTCCCCGCTGATCCCAATAAAGCAGCCCCGCCCCTGGCCTGGCCTGTCAGGGAGAGCACGTGCTCTAGAGCACAAGCACACACCTCTCCACTCTTTGATCAAAGAAGAAAGCTTTCGTTTGCTTCTGAACCGAACTCTGCCTCCTATTGGCTTGAAGGCAGACACTAGGCAGAAGGACCCTTGTTGGGGCCCGACTCTAAAGGGTCAGTAACATATGTGGTATATACACACAATAGAATACTCTTCAACCTTAGAAAAAGAAGAAAATTCTGCCAAATGCAACAATATGCATGAGCATCATGGATATTATGCTAAGTGAAGTAAACCAGTGACAGAAAGAAATATTGCATGATTCCACTTGGACGAGTTATTTAAAATAGTCAAATTCACTTAATTAAAGACTGGAATGGTGGTTGCCAGGGGCTGAGGGGAAGGGGAAATGAGGAGTTACCAATCAACAGACATAAAGTTTCAGTTAAGCAAGATGATAAGATCTAGCCTCTGCTGTACAACATTGTACCTATAATCAAAAAGTAATGTACATTTTAAAATGTTTTAAGACAGTAGATTTCACGTTAAGTGCTATTATTACACACACACACACACACACACACACACACACGACAGCCACAAGCCCTGGAGCACCACGAGGGGTGCACTGGACTCCCGGTATGTAGGGGGTATTCTAAGGTAAGGCGGCTGTCTTTCATGTCAGGATTCCTCTCATCCAGTAGACTCACCACACTGAGATGTCCCTACTGCTCCGCTGGCAACGGTGATATTTCCCAAACCTGTTCATGTAATTTGTCCCGGACCCTCCCCACCCCCCCCGCCCCCAAATTCCCCATCTTCTCTACTTCCTGTGCTTTCTCCACATAATGCTGAGCTCTGGATTCAGAATCCTGACAGCTATCCTACACTGGGGTCCCTGGACTTGCTTCGTATGTGACTCTCACGGACCCTGGATAATGCTGTCCTCTTGGATCCTCACTAGCTAAGATTTTCCTGTCTGGCCCTATTCCTTGACACCTGGTCATTCTGATCGAATCCTTGCTTCTCACATGAAGGAGAAATACCATGTTGACATATCAGAATTTTAAAGCATTCCAAGAAATATCCTGTTACTCAGGAAATCACTGTATAAATTCTGCTTAATATGAGTGAGGTTGTAATATAATTTTCGGCTAAACCTAATTAGAAAACAGGGAAATACAAAATATTAGTGAGACAATATTTTCTCACTCTTAAGTTTGACTATAATTTACTCAATTTACTCAATGTACTCTTAATGGGGGAAGAAAAGGCCCAGGTCTTTTTCAAAGCCAGAGAGGAAGCAAACAAAGAGAACAGAAACAATGTAGTTTGTGTTACTTTCAGACCAGGAAATTAAGTGGTCCCAGATAATGAACCCACCTGGGACCACCGAGACAATGGAAAAGAAGGTGGAAGACAGAGACGGACTCATTATAAAAATATGATCCTAAAGGGAATCCAGGTAGTAGGAAAGAAACCTGTCAATTGGAATAGATAAAGGAATTCAATCATGAACCAACAGAAAACGCTTTAGCATTCCTAAAGCCTTAGGGAATACCTTGGAGTCTATACTACCACTGACCCTGAGTCATTGAAGGGGGATGTAATCCTGAGGTCGTATTTCATTTCCCAAAGTGTCCCTAGCAAGCATAAACTTCAGAAACTGGAAATAGAACCAGATACCCCTACCTCTTGCCTCGTTAAGGTTGCCCACTGGCTGTTTAAAAACTGAGATAGAGAGGAGAAAAAGTCAGGATAAAAGGCCTGGACGCAAGCCCGTTTACTGGCTATTGCCCTCCAATGTCAACTGGTCGGCAAGGGAATCTGGACTAACAGCCCATGGAGACTCGCAACTCTGTTGCAGGGGATTACTCCGTGGGTACATCACTTGAGAGTAAACAACCCAAGACAATGGACCCTTCTGACTCCTCTTCTGAACCTTTCTCCAACCTAAAACTCCTTTTCTGAAAAACAGCAAACGATAAGTAAGCCTATATGGCTTGCTGAGCAGTAGAGATTTTAAGGTCTCTTAGCTGACCAGGGAAGGGTCTGTGTGCTGGCCAATACGCCATGTTGCTTTTACTTCAGTGCAAGTGGCCTGACTGAAGAAAGTGCAGACGGGCTACTGGAAACAGCAACTTGCCAAACAGAAGGCAGCCAGCCTCATCCGGCCGAACAAACGTGGAGCCGGGTAAAAACAAGGCCTCCCCTGGGTCGCCGGTTTCTACTTTTCCTGGGCCCCTTAATAACCATTGTCCTCTTGCTGACACTTGGGCCATGTATCAAATTGTCCTGCGTCTTTTGTCTCCAAAAGGTTAGAATCTATAAAATTTCCAAGGGTGGTCGCTCAGGCACGCAAACAGTTAGGGCTAAGGCCTGGGGAAAATCAAAAATAACTGAAGACAGCTGTGGGAAGCTCTGCTCCTCTCCCTGGGGTTATGACGACCCCCCAAATCAGCAGGAAACAGTCACAGGAGACAGACCGTCGCCCCTCAGCGCCCCTCGAGAATGAGGAGCCACCGAAAGGCAGAAGAGGGAATTGTCACCAGCAAAGCTACTAACAATTCCTGGGAAATAGAATCTGGGTAATACGATAAAGTCTAACCTTTTTTTTTTTTTTTCTTTTCCTCTGTGCTTCGTCTTCTTTCTCTTGCTCATACGGTGCTACGTGCGGAGGCCTTGTACCCGGCACTTCAGACCAGATTCTGAGTGCAAGACGGCTGCACCGGACACCTCAGCTCGGCGGGTTGTGTGCAGAGACGCGGCGCCCGCACTGGGATCTGGAGCACGAGTAACACGTCTGCGCCTCCCGTGAGAACTCCGCCCCCTCCCCGCTGATCCCAATAAAGCAGCCCCGCCCCTGGCCTGGCCTGTCAGGGAGAGCACGTGCTCTAGAGCACAAGCACACACCTCTCCACTCTTTGATCAAAGAAGAAAGCTTTCGTTTGCTTCTGAACCGAACTCTGCCTCCTATTGGCTTGAAGGCAGACACTAGGCAGAAGGACCCTTGTTGGGGCCCGACTCTAAAGGGTCAGTAACATATGTGGTATATACACACAATAGAATACTCTTCAACCTTAGAAAAAGAAGAAAATTCTGCCAAATGCAACAATATGCATGAGCATCATGGATATTATGCTAAGTGAAGTAAACCAGTGACAGAAAGAAATATTGCATGATTCCACTTGGACGAGTTATTTAAAATAGTCAAATTCACTTAATTAAAGACTGGAATGGTGGTTGCCAGGGGCTGAGGGGAAGGGGAAATGAGGAGTTACCAATCAACAGACATAAAGTTTCAGTTAAGCAAGATGATAAGATCTAGCCTCTGCTGTACAACATTGTACCTATAATCAAAAAGTAATGTACATTTTAAAATGTTTTAAGACAGTAGATTTCACGTTAAGTGCTATTATTACACACACACACACACACACACACGACAGCCACAAGCCCTGGAGCACCACGAGGGGTGCACTGGACTCCCGGTATGTAGGGGGTATTCTAAGGTAAGGCGGCTGTCTTTCATGTCAGGATTCCTCTCATCCAGTAGACTCACCACACTGAGATGTCCCTACTGCTCCGCTGGCAACGGTGATATTTCCCAAACCTGTTCATGTAATTTGTCCTGGACCCTCCCCACCCCCCCGCCCCCAAATTCCCCATCTTCTCTACTTCCTGTGCTTTCCCCACATAATGCTGAGCTCTGGACTCAGAATCCTGACAGCTATCCTACACTGGGGTCCCTGGACTTGCTTCGTATGTGACTCTCATGGGCCCTGGATAATGCTGTCCTCTTGGATCCTCACTAGCTAAGATTTTCCTGTCTGGCCCTATTCCTTGATACCTGGTCATTCTGATCGAATCCTTGCTTCTCACATGAAGGAGAAATACTATGTTGACATATCAGAATTTTAAAGCATTCCAAGAAATATCCTGTTACTCAGGAAATCACTGTATAAATTCAGCTTAATATGAGAGAGGTTGTAATATAATTTTTGGCTAAACCTAATTAGAAAACAGGGAAATACAAAATATTAGTGAGACAATATTTTCTCACTCTTAAGTTTGACTATACTTTAAAGGATTGGTAAATTAAAGTGTCTGTAAATGTGTAGGGTATTAAAATACATTAATTTGTGAGACAAAACTAGAAGAAAAATTTTGGAAATAAATTTGGGCTATATTTATAAAAATATACAATCTTCTCCACTTTAACCCAATTCACATTTTGCATTATCTTTCCTTTGAGAAAGCATGCACATGGGCCCTATAATGCATTTCCAAAATGTTGACTTCAGTTCTATAAATCATATTAACAAATGGGAAACAACTTAGTTTCTAATTAGTAGGAGAATGGTTAAACTCATTATGACACATACTTGCTTTGGGTATAGTTACATAAGTGAGGTTACCTATATGTGTTATCATGGAAAGATCCACATTCATTTTATTAAGTGGCAAGGGCAAGTAGAAAAACATGTTACTTTTATCCACTAAATTAAAAATAGAATGTATTTTTATACTACATCTCTATATTGGAAATCCCAGAGTCATCTTTTAAATGATACACACTAGACTCTCATTTGTGGTAACCTCTCAGTGAGGGCATGAATTTTGGAGAAATACTGTAAAGCAGAGAACTTTGATTTATGTATATTATTAAAACTCTTTTGCCACAAAAATATATGCATCAGTAGCTTTCTTATTAAGGTATTAAAATAGGCCAAACAAAGAAAGTAGCTAATAAGATAGCGTGTGTTAATAAGATAGAATGATTGCTGCATGATACAACACACAAAACCTGAATTTTGAATGGCTTAACACAAAGATATTTTTGTGAAGAGGAAATCTGATGTACATTGTCCTGGCCACACTACTATCAGGTGACCCATGGATCCAGGCTGTTCCATCTTCTAGTTCCACCATCACAACACAAACTCTCCGGGATGTTGCTGAATGAAAGAGAAAGCATAGAGGTGGCATACTGACTCTCATATTCTTTGGCCTGAAGGTGGCAAACTGCTTTTTCTCATATGTCAGCAGCAAGGGCTAGTCCAATGACACGTGATGGGGACAAAAACTACACATGCCATTAAATTATACTTTATTCTCATTTTCATCTTCCTACTTTAAGCCTGCATAAAGTACTTCGGTGACAGAGTCCATTTTTTTATCATCTGGGACACATTATGGAATAGTGGGAAGAGAAATGAATTATTTTTTTTTTTTTTTTTTTTTTTTTTTTTTAGAGAGAAAGTCTTTTTATTTATTTATTTATTTATGGCTGTGTTGGGTCTTCGTTTCTGTGCGAGGGCTTTCTCTAGTTGTGGCAAGTGGGGGCCACTCTTCATCGCGGTGCGCGGGCCACTCACTGTCGCGGCCTCTCTTGTTGCAGAGCACAGGCTCCAGACGCGCAGGCTCAGTAATTGTGGCTCACGGGCCTAGTTGCTCCGCGGCATGTGGGATCTTCCCAGACCAGGGCTCGAACCCGTAGTCTCCTGCATTGGCAGGTAGATTCTCAACCACTGCGCCACCAGGGAAGCCCCAGAAATGAATTATTGATAAAAGACAGAAGGTTTACCTCTGGCTGGCAGGAGTGGAACAGTGTGGGCTCTAGACCAGTTCAGATCAGGGGTTTAGTCCCAGTATAGTCACAAACTATTCTGTTAATTCAGGCACATCCCAAGCTCTATGAACCTCAGTTTCTTCATCTCTGCAGTTGGTCTAATAAACACTATGTCAAAAGTCTTTTGGAATGCACGTAATGTATGTAAAACGCCTGGAACAGTGCTTGGTATACCTTAAATCTTTATGAATAGGAATTATTACTCTGGTTATTTTGACCACAAACGGAACCACCTTTACCTATTTTTTTAATTAAAAAAGTAATCAAGGATGTATCAGAGTACATGAATCGCTGTAGGACGTGAAATATCAAATCAGATAAAAACTGTTACTTGGCAAGTAAAAATCAAATAAAAATTTCCCCTCAAAGAGTCTATTATATAATTTAGGTGTGGAGGTGTCATCCCAACTGGATGAAACTCAATGATCCTAGAATTTGTGTCAAGGACTAACTCCTTCCCTGCATGCCATGCAAACCACCGTTTTCATTCATTTCACCCTTACCAGAAATCTAGCCCCAGATTAGATTTGCCAACATACATTCAAGATAACCTGATTAAAATGTTCTATGAATGTAGTGGACTCTGGCCCTCCAAGCCCTACATATACAGTGCCAGCCCAGTGTGTTCTGCACATATCATCTCAAGGGACTATCATACTTATTTCTCAAACGCTCCTTGGAGATAATGTGCATAAAACATTTAGGTTGCAATGTGTTCAACTGTGCTGGGACAAAAGCACAGGACACCTTCCATCCTTGCCTTTATTCATGATCTCAAAGTAACGGCTGGAAATTCTCACTCCAGGTTTTTATCTCTGAACACTGAGTTACACCATCTGAGAATATGGCTCCTGCTCACCTCTCTCATAGTTGTATCTTCTCCACCACCCAGCTTAACAACAAATCACCTCATACAACTCAAAAGCAAATGAACAAACACTCCAATTAAAAATTGGGCAGGGCTTCCCTGGTGGTGCAGTGGTTGAGAATCCGCTTGCCAATGCAGGGGACACGGGTTCGAGCCCTGGTCTGGGAAGATCCCACATGCCGCGGAGCAACTGGGCCCGTGAGCCACAACTACTGAGCCTGCGCGTCTGGAGCCTGTGCTCCGCAACAAGAGAGGCCGCGATAGTGAGAGGCCCGTGCACCGCAATGAAGAGCGGCCCCCACTTGCTGCAACTAGAGAAAGCCCTTGCACAGAAACGAAGACCCAACACAGCCATAAATAAATAAATAAATAAATAAATTTATTAAAAAAAAAAAAAAATTGGGCAGAGGACCTGAATAGGCCTGAAGACATACACATGGCCAACAGGTACATGAAAAGATGCTGAACATCACTAATTATCAGGGAAATACAAATCAAAATCACAATCAGGTATCACCTCACACCTGTTAGAATGGCTAACATCAAAAAGACAAGGCATAACAAGTGTTGGCAAAGATGTGGAGAAAAAGGAACCCTTGTGTACTGTTGGTGGAAATATACTTTGGTGCAGCCATTATGGAAAACAGTATGAAGATTCCTGAGAAAAAAATAACAGTAGAACTAACATATGATCCAGCAATTCAACTTCTGGGCACCTATGTAAAGAAATGGAATCATTATCTTGAAGAGATGTCTGCATTCCCTTGTTCATCACATCATTATTCACAATAGGCAAATATGGAAGCGACCTAAGTGTCTGTCTGCAGATGAATGGATAAAGATGTGATGTGTGTGTGTGTGTGTACAGACACATAGATGAGCACATACTTACATGTGCACAATTCTTGGCTTTTGTGTCTCTGATATTCCTACTCTGCTACTCTTCCTGTGGAAATAAGTCTCCAGTTTTATAAAAGAAGTTGAAAGAACTTGCACTGAGGGACTTCCCTTGTGGTCCAGTGGTTAAGACTCTGCACTCCCAATGTAGGGGGCCTGGGTTCGATCCCTGGTCAGGGAACTAGATCCCGTGTGCCGCAGCTAAGAGAGTCCACATGCCATGCCACAACTAAGACCTGGTGCAACCAAATAAATAAATAAATAAATATTAAAAAAAAAAAAAAAAAAGAACTTGCATTGAGTGTTATTTTACAGTCAGCTTTTTAGGATTACATTTGTGCTTTTCATGAAGGAGTCTTTCACTATACACATAGCAACTTATATTTCCTTTTGTCATGGAGACTTGTGATTTAAGTTAAAGCAGTCCCTGAGCCTGTCTGTGTTTTTGTTTGGATTAAGAGTTGGAGGTTTACGCAGAAAAGAAGACTATTCTCTTCTTTGACAGGAGCGTTCATCAATTTATCTTGAGTGTCCTGTAGAGCAAATCCATTATAAAGATAATGCTAATGCTGGCATTTAGGGAGAAGTGATGATGTTCCAGGCAGAGTTCTAAGTGTTTACAGCTCAAGGAGGGGTGGATTTTAAAATCTTAATAAAATTACTGTGACATTATCATGATTGACTTTTGTAGCCATTATCTTGTCTAAATATTATTTTCTACCATGGATGTGTATGGTAAAAAGCAAGTAAATTCATTACGTTACTGGATTCTCATATAGATTTATAAAGAATTTTAGGTAGGCAGGTGCAAGAATGGGAAACAGAGAGGATGACACTGGGAGGGTTGAGTAGTGGCCAGATGTGTGAGGAAAGTGTCAAAATGCTCATGTGAGCAGACTGTCTGATTAGATAATGACAGAACCGGAAGTGGGCACTTGATTGTTACTGAGATATGTGCTGTGATCTTCTGATTTCCTCCTGAATAATGAACACTTACACTTCTCAGCCCTCTCAAAGAAATTCTCTGAAACAAGACGTTGCTTTGCAACATGTGGCTAAGAGACATAGCTGATTTTAGCCTGTCATTAACATGGTTCTGGGGGCAGAAAAGCTGACACCTGAAGATTTTAGACATGATCAGTCTAAAAATACAGAATTCCTCAAAAGGTTTCCCTCCATGGAAGTCATTTGGGTAATCTGAAGTTTTAATTTTATATCTGTGCTTTTATTACAGTACAAATATGCCAATGTAGCCGCAACATTATAAGCACGGGCATGCCACACTCACACACAGAGGTATTCATACACACACACACATCAGCTTCTTTCTTATGTCATACATATTAGGGATATATAGATATAGATATAGATGCTTGATTAATTACAAATTCAAAATCATGTTCATTCATTAACAAAATCAGTTTTAAAGGACATCAATTTGGGAGAAATCATTTTGACCAAGAGTTTAGTTGTTAGCACAGTACTGTGTATCGGCGATGAGATAAAGTATATTTTTATCCGTTCCCGTCTAGATTTTAGCAGCACGCTATTTGTGGAAAAACGGGAATTATATAAATTAATATCAGTGTAATATTTACAATGAAATGCTTTGCATATTTTTTAAGTTTATAGTTCCTAATTTAAGACACTCCTTTTTGTTATTATCAGATATTTTATTTGTTTGTTATTTGGGAAGTTATAAAACGCAAAACACCACAATGGAAAGAAGTCACTGTGAATGTCAAAACCCCTTCCAAACTGCTGAGGACTTAAGTTGTCTTGGTATAAACTCACTGAAATTAGCATTCTTCACTCTTAAGAGAAATATGTAATTTTCTTCATCTCTTTGAAAAGAAATTACGTGTATTTACAGCTCTATAAACTTATAAGCATCATCAGATAAAAATGAATAAATAATCATGGCAAATCAATTTTCCTTGAAATGTTGTTTGATCTGCACAAAGCAGACTACTTCAGATTTATAAATCTTGTCTTTCTGATAATTGAGATTCAGCGTTCTGTCAATATTTAAAATTTTATAACTAATAGCCTTTTTTCTTCTAATTTTACTTCATCTGTTAAACATGAAAACTGAAATATTGATTTAAACAGGAAATGAACTTTTACTTAGGGCATCATGATTAATTAGTACGGCACATTCAATGTACATGTGCCTGTCTTGAGATTAACAACAACGACAAAAAAATACATTTGAGATGAAAAAACAATAAAATGCTTGAATATTATTTATGGACACAATGTAAAAAATAACTTATCTGTTCTTAATGAATTTGTCAAAATTCCTACAGTTTTACATGCTGAGGGAGAAGATAGATTATAAGTGAAAATATCAAATGTTAATACTATGAACTCTATTTCACTCAGCTTCAGAAATCAAATCCTCAGATCAATACTTTTGTTGAGACCTGGAAGTTACACATATATCTAATACTTAGTATTTGACATTTTCCATCCCTTCATTTGTATGCCCCACATACCTGGCTTGCCAAAGAAACCCAGGGCAGCTACTCACCTGTCTGCCCACTCTCTTTCTGAGAGCGTATTCTTGCTTAAATAAATCCTCATTTTACTTTCTTGAGCTCCCTGTCTCGTTTCTGAATTCTTTCTGCGATGGGACAAGAACCTTACATTCACCAGGAGCATTTGTGCCCAGACAACTCAGGGGACAGACACAGAACACAACTTAATATGATTTTCCAACCTTTCCTCTCATGGCCTCCTCCTTCCCACCTGCAGCCTCTCACCTGACCCTCCATCCCCAAACAGTCCCCAACAACCTTCCCTCTCTCCAGGTTTATTGTGATGGTTAAGTTCCTGAAATACATGTTTCCACTCTTTATAGTTTTTCCAGGATTGATATTGGCTAAGAGAGTCAGCAGAACACTTTGCTGAAAAACTATCACTACTCAACAAAACTTATGTTTACTAACATTTGCTAAAGTCCTTGGTATTGCATAAAATTATGTACTCGGTTAAACTTACCATTTGTATTTCATGGATTTCCAAAAGAACCATGGATTTCACACGCTCTGGCAATTGAACATGTTTAAAAGACTTAAGTGTCTTTTAAACATGTCTGCTTGGTGCAACTTAAGGAAATAAACGGTAAGCTGAGAGTTCCTTCTCTACCGTACACATAATACTCAGCATTAAGTCTGTTTGCTGTTTGAATCAAGGGACTGACATTGAATTCTAGCAACTGTTGAATCTATTACTTAATGTAAGATGAAAACAGAATTAATGTTGGAAAAAGGCACTTGAGAAAATAAATCTGCTAACCAAACTTTTATGACTTCATAATCATCTATCTGCCCTGTTTTGCTGAGCAAATTCTCCACTAGTAGTGTTAAAAGGAAAAATCCCCACCTGTAGCAGCATTTGTCTAGGTGGTATAAAACTGAACATTGTGCTTCATCAAAAATGTTCTAACCAGCTGAAGCTGAAAAAATACCATTATCTTTTAATGACTCTTACTGGACCTAACGGAAGGGGCTTTTCTGTCCAACAAATAGCAGGATTTATTTTTTATCCAAAATACGTACAGGGGCTTCCCTGGTGGCGCAGTGGTTGAGAGTCTGCCTGCTAATGCAGGGGACACGGGTTCGAGCCCTGGTCTGGGAAGATCCCACATGCCACGGAGCGGCTGGGCCCGTGAGCCACAACTACTGAGCATGCGCGTCTGGAGCCTGTGCCCCGCAACGGGAGGGGCCGCAATAGTGAAAGACCCGCGCACTGCGATGAAGAGCGGTCCCCGCACCGCGATGAGGGGTGGCCCCCGCTTGCCGCAACTAGAGAAAGCCCTCGCACGAACCGAAGACCCAACACAGCCAAAAATAAATAAATAAATAAACAAAATACGTACAGACCTATAGACAATTCAAGTCCTCTCTAATGTGCTAGTTTTCAATCCTTAATTAGCATAATCACTAAGAAACCCCCTTTCTAGCTAAAAACCTCCAAATCACCTCCACCACCACCACCAGTACTTCATTAATTTACTTACTGGTAAGTATTATAACTGTCATATCTCATATCTCTGAGAGTCTTGGTTTATGTTTAACAAAGGTTTAGGTTTTAAAACCTTGCTTCTCAAAGTGTGGTCCATGGACCATAAGCATTGATCTCACCTGGGAACATGTTAGAATCCTCAGACCCTTCTCTCAAGAACTATTGAATCAGAACTTGCACATTAACAACATCCCCAGGGGATTTTTATGCAGAATTAAGTTAGAGAGGGGCAGGTCTAGGGCAGGATTTATCAGGGGTGAATCCGTGGACAAGTAACATGAAAAGCACCTGAAGAGTACTGGCACAAAAACAAAAATATAGATCAATGGAACAGGATAGAAAACCCAGAGATAAACCCACGCACATATGGTCACCTTATCTTTGACAAAGGAGGCAAGAATATACAATGAAGAAAAGACAGCCTCTTCAATAAGTGGTGCTGGGAAAACTGGACAGCTACATGTAAAAGAATGAAATTAGAACACTTCCTAACACCATACACAAAAATAAACTCAAAATGGATTAAAGACCTAAATGTAAGGCCAGACACTATAAAACTATTAGAGGAAATCATAGGCAAAACACTCTATGCCATACATCACAGCAAGATCCTTTTTGACCCACCTCCTACAGAAATGGAAATAAAAACAAAAATAAACAAATGGGACCTAATGAAACTTAAAAGCTTTTGCACAGCAAAGGAAACTATAAACAAGATGAAAAGACAGCCCTCAGAATGGGAGAAAATTTGTGCAAACAAAGCAACTGACAAAGGATTAATCTCCAAAACATATAAACAGCTCATGCAGCTCAATATCAAAAAAACAAACCACCCAATCCCAAAATGGGCAGAAGACCTAAATAGACATTTCTCCAAAGAAGATATACAGATAGTCAACAAACTCATGAAAGGATGCTCAACATCACTAATCATTAGAGAAATGCAAATCAAAACCACAATGAGGTATCACCTCACACCAGTCAGAATGGCCATCATCAAAAAATCTACAAAGAATAAATGCTGGAGAGGGTGTGGAGAAAAGGGAACCCTCTTGCACTGTTGGCAGGAATGTAAATAGATATAGCCACTATGAAGGACAGTATAGAGGTTCCTTAAAAAACTAAAAATAGAACTACCATACGACCCAGCAATCCCACTACTGGGAATATACCCTGAGAAAACCATAATTCAAAAAGTGTCATGTACCACAATGTTTACTGCAGTTCTATTTACAATAGCCAGGACATGGAAGCAACCTAAGTGTCCATCATCGGATGAATGGATAAAGAAGATGTGGCACATATATACAATGCAATATTACTCGGCCATAAAAAGAAATGAAATTGAGTTATTTGTAGTGAGGCGGATGGACCTAGAGTCTGTCATACAGAGTGAAGTAAGTCAGAAAGAGAAAAACAAACACCATATGCTAACACATATATATGGAATCTAAAAAACAACAAAAAAAATGGTTCTGATGAACCTAGGGGCAGGACAGGAATAGAGACGCAGACATAGAAAATGGACTTGAGGACACGGGGAGGGGGAAGGGTAAGCTGGGACAAAGTGAGAGAGTGGCATGGACATATATACACTACCAAACGTAAAATAGCTAGCTAGTGGGAAGCAGCCGCATAGCACAGAGAGACCAGCTTGGTGCTTTGTGACCACCTAGAGGGGTGGCATAGGGGGGATGGGAGGGAGATGCAAGAGGGAGGAGATATGGGGATATATGTATACATATAGCTGATTCACTTTGTTATAAAGCAGAAACTAACACACCATTGTAAAGCAATTATACTCCAATAAAGATGTTAAAAAAGAAAAAAAAATAAAAAGCACCTAGAGAGCTTGTTTTAAATGCAGGGTCCTGGGACCCATGTCAGATTTATCTGATCAGAATCCTGTCAGGTAAAACTTTGGGAATCTGAACTTTAAACAAGCAGCCCAGGTGATTATTATGTACATTGAAATGTGAGAACCACTGCTTTAGAAATTGCAGTCATCAAGGAGGTTTTTTTTAAAATCAAGAGAAGCATTGGAGACTTTTTTTTTGCCTCATAATTTTATGAAATTTAAATGAGAATTCAGTGCCTGGTTTTAAATTTAAATTACTCTCTGGAGAGGAACACTTCCTTACATATTTGCCTAACTGTAACTTTACAGTGATATAGGTACCTCTGAAAATCTGTCATGTGTCTTGCATCATTCATAGATTGCCTTTTACTATGATTAATTTTATATATTGGACATTTTCTGGTATACACTATTGGTACACCTTACAAGTCAAATAGGAAAGCATTAGAAATATCAAGTTAAAACAAAAGGACAGAATCTGATGTTAGTTTTCAAGTGTCAGGATATACAAAAATATTGCAGTTGTGCAGGTGTGGTGTGCATGCACATGTGTGTGTTAAGAAGGGTAAAAAAATCTTTAATCTTAGTACTGGCTTGGTTTTTGATTCAATTTTTCTACATTCAGAAGTCATCATATTACTTATTCTAAATGTTTGCTAGTACAGCTATTAAAGAATACACAATATAAACTGGTGATATGAGTAATTCAACATTTAAGTGACTTGGCATAGCATAGCATCATGTGTATATATGTTACTGCTTCTCCTTCCCCGTTTTCTTTTTTTTTTTTTTTTTCTTTTCCTTTGAATACTGGCTTGAGGAATAGTGAAATGACTATGAGAAACTTGGCTGGAAAAAGCAACTTTCTCCACTTACCCTTAGATCTTTCTTCTAGCAGGAGTGAACAAGGCGAGGAGTGATTGAGGCACAGAGGTGGCTTTTGGCATCCTAAGCACAGGGGCAGCTTGTCTTTTGGAATCCTGGGTCAGGTAGATTATGGGTTTTCCCAGAACCTCCTCCTGAGGCTAGCTCGTTTTTTCTTAACTTTCTCTGATAAGGCTATTTTACGATATATCTTTTTTTTTTGCTTTTTTTTTTTTTTAAAGAAGCTGATATGGCTTTTTAAAAAAATAATTAATTATTTTTTGCTGCATAGGGTCTTCATTGCTGTGAGCGGGGCCTACTCTTCGTCATGGTGCGCAGGCTTCTCATTGCAGTGACTTCACTTGTTGCGGAGCACGGGCTCTAGGCGCACGGGCTTCAGTAGTTGTGGCACGCGGGCTCAGTAGCTGTGGCTCACAGGCTCTAGAGTGCAGGCTCAGTAGTTGTGGTGTACGGGCTTAGTTGCTGCGCGGCATGTGGGATCTTCCCAGACCAGGGCTCAAACCCATGTCCCCTGCATTGGCAGGAGGATTCTTAACCACTGCGTCACCAGGGAAGTCCCGATGTCTATTTTTAAAAAAAATTTCTAGGTCCCGTTCTCCACCAATTGAATCAGACTTCCCAGAAGAGGGGCCCAGGAATCTGTGCTTTCTCTTCTTCTAACATAAGTTTTGCGTGGTAGAATGAGAAGACTTAGACTCCTTAAACTGTAATTTATTCTGACTATAATTAATTTTCATGAATGGTGGAAAAAAAGGGAAGAATTTTTTTGTGGTTGTGTGGATTTCTGTGAAGCAGAATTCTAAATAATTCTTGTTTCGTTTATTTTGGTGTCATTTTGGTGGAATCCTCAACGTTTGTATCTTTACTATAACAATTAACTAAACCTGGCCAGTTAGTTAACCACATGAACCACTGTAAATATTTGTATTTTATAAATTCTTAATTATCAGAGGGAATTCACTATAATTTGCGCTGAATAAATTTACTATAAATTTGCATATTGGTTTTAATGTATTCAAAATGGTTAATTTATATTATTCACATTTTTATTCAAATACATCTCTTTATGTGTTACTAGGTTCATGTGCATGGTAACTGAATAAATATGCACTTGACAGCATTAATATTTAAATTTCTTCCATCTAATTTGTGAAGTCAGTGTTTATAGATTTTTTTAAAGAGTCTGAATTCAGGATATAGAAGCAAAGTTTTTAAAACTTAGATTGCTTTATAATTCTAATATCTTTTAAACTACAGAAATCTATTGACAGTAAAGCAATAAAAAGTAGTGCTATGACAGTTAAGGAATGTCAGGGCAAAAGAAAATAATGCAGATTTATATTAATGAAATGGATTTATATATTGACCTTTACTGCTATACTGTTAGTTTACATTACACTTTTGTTTGCCTCTGTCTGTTGTGATCCTTTTAGGTGTAAAAAAGGTTCAGCAGGTAAAAATTGGGGCAATTTTGACAACATGGGTTGTAAAAGTTATCTGAAATCATTACAATGCTTGGGCCAATCTTGCTAAGATTGAAATAAATGTATATTAATTTCCAAAAGTGAAGTATACTCAAGCCAATATTTTTAAGAAAGTATAAAAATTATATATATTATGTTTGATTTCCTTATTGGTTGTTCTGTGAGAAAAGTTGTGAAAGAAGATGCCATTTGGTCTCACTGTATTTGTTTTATTAATGGTCATGTTATGCTTAACTTGGGCATTCACAGCCTTGTTTTCTCACTCGGCTTTAATAATCAGTACGACATGAATTGATGAGCTGAGCTTTAATACTATACCACATTGCTGGGGAGGAGGAAATGTCCCCCTCTACCCCTCTTGAGCCCTTGTGACTGGACTATCTAATAATAAAATTAGCACAAGACAGATTAACAGGAGAAAAAAGAAACAAATTTTCATTTGTGCACATGGAGGTCTCATAGAAACAGGACCTAAGAAGTGGCCAAAGTAGGCAACTTTTATACTTTTTAGACAAAGCAACGATAAAGTTGTGAGGAATTTACAGGACGAAGAAACCCAAAGGACAAAGAAACTTAGGCTTTGGGTGCTTAATTAGTGAAGGATCTAAATAGAGTTTGGGCTTTGAGTAGTCAGTTAAAGAAGTAACAAGGTTTGTTTATACAGGATTCTTGGCCTGAATTCCCTGTCTCTGGTGATAAGGGTGTCCTTCTACCTCCAAATGCAGGGAGAGCACCTTTCACATGACAGATTCACCTCCTGCTTTCAGGGAGACAAAGAGGAGGGTCAAAGTGTCCCTCTCGCATTGGCTATTTCTTAAGTAACTTTAATTCAAAATGATTAATGTGCCACTGAGGCAACATGTGGGGCAGCCTGCCTTCCGCCCCTATAATACCATACCATACCATACCATACCATACCATACCATACCATACCATACCATACCATACCATATCAAACCATACCATACCATATCATACCAGGCAATTCTAGGCATATTATGTTAACTTATTTGTAGATATCAAATATTATTATTGCCAAACACTGGTAAACAGTTCTTCTAGAAATCTAACTTTTTAGTCCCTTGCATCTTCTTGATTAAACAGTTGCTTTGTCATGTAGATTTTTCCTGAGTTGTCTCAAAAAAGATTTTCTTTGGGCTTCCCTGGTGGCGCAGTGGTTGAGAATCTGCCTGCCAATGCAGGGGACACGGGTTCGAGCCCTGGTCTGGGAAGATCCCACATGCCACGGAGCAACTGGGCCCGTGAGCCACAATTACTGAGCCTGCGCGTCTGGAGCCTGTGCTCCGCAACAAGAGAGGCCGCGATGGTGAGAGGCCCGCGCACCGCGATGAAGAGTGGTCCCCACTTGCCGCAACTAGAGAAAGCCCTCGCACAGAAACGAAGACTCAACACAGTCATAAATAAATAAATAAATAAATAAATAAAAGAACGTGAATTTCTAAAAAAAAAAAAAAAGATTTTCTTTACTTTTTATTTTGAATAATTTATGATATCACTTATTAAACTAGAGGTGAACTTCAAAGCAACGCTGTAGGTATCTGTGAGCACAAGTAACAAAAAAATTGACTCAGTTTAATGAACAGCAAAATTGAGTCTACTTTCAAAATTTGGAATGCAATATAAGAATTCTGTCTCACAGACTGTAACATTTTTTTTTCTTTATATAATGTTCTGGAATGTGTTTGACTAGATCCAAAGTCCAAAGTAATTGAAACCATAGACAGTAAAGTTACAGGTAGAGGTATGTTTCTTTTTATGGCACATGTGCCAAGTCAAAACCAAAATGGAGTATAAAAACATTTATAATGTAATTTTGGCAGGAAAGGAAACCTTAGAAGTATTTATCTAAAATAATTACAAACTCAGCTTAAAGTACAGGTTAAGAAGTACGTCTACTATGGTCTCAAGATTTATTGATTATTCTTTCTCATATAGTCTCTTCCGTTTACAGTGATAATACTGAGTATCTCAGTTCTTCTCTCAACCCTCCCTGCGACAAAAGAAACATAAAGTTGCTGAAACACTGAGTGAGGGAGTCATGATCTAACAGAAGTCAGAAAGAACATGATCCAACACAGAGGAGTCACTATCCTGCAGGCTAACCCCCAAAGAATAAATCAGAGCCATTAGTTTAAAGGATTGAGGATTTATTCCATATACCTTTGTGAAGACTGTCCCCCAGATCAAAGGCAAGGGTGGGACTTACAAAGGCAAAAGCCACAGGAGGATTTCTCAAGGAAAAGGCGTTGGCCAATTTATACAAATCCTTGATTTGTCATTTGGCAACTGACATAGATTGCTGAGCCCTAAAGCCATATGATGAATTAAGATAGAGTAGTCACAAGTTCACTAAAAAGGCTGGCTAAAGAGTCTCTTCTTTTTTCTGGGATCCTGACTATTTTTTTTATGGCACCTCCAGGCTCTGGGTCATGTAACAGGAAAAATCCTATGCACCTACTCAAGGCTCAGTGAAAATTTCCAGAACTCCAACAATAATACCCACCTTTTAGACAGCAGAAAAATAGGAAGGGCAGTGAAAAGAGTGTGCCTTCTCTCCAGAAACACAACACAGCACTTCTGCTTGTAGCCCATGGGCTAAATCTTAATCAGATGACTGAACCTATGCTCACATGCCTAAATAAAGTCAAAGTTTTGTCAGTGAGGAGGAAAGGTAAAATGGTTAGAGGGCTATCTGGTTATGTAGGCATAATGAGACCTTCTGATATTTAAATATTTCTTAATAAAATAACAGTAATGTTACAAGATCACATTTTTCTCAAAGCTCTCATTATTATTTTTGAAGAGAATTCCAGGCACAAATAAAATATAAGAACACACATTTAAAATCATAATTAGAACGGAAGTCCTGCATAGTACCTCTATAGTTAATTTTCTTATGTAATCTAAAATGTAATAACATGACATTGTCTCATTAATAACCCCAGGTCTGGTCTCTAGGTTTAACCAGCAGGGTTACGCAGGGAGACAAGAAAAGGTTAAAAAAAAAATTCCCCATAAACTGACTGGATTGCTTCTGGTGCTTTTAAAAAATATTCATGTTCTTCTCTTTTTAGGCACATGGTAATATTGCATTTCCTCACCAATGCTCAAGTTATGTGTGAACATAAAATTTATTTGGCCAAAAGCATGTGAGAAGTGCTGTACATTATTTTCCACGTTTAAGTGCCACTGGGCAATTTTTCAGATTCCTTTCCCCAGCTGTAATGAGTTCTGAAGCACATGCAGAAATTGAGTCTCCCTCAGCATAGGTCTCTGATTGTACCTTCTCCATCTATAATGGACATGTAGTATAAGGAAGAAATCAACTATTATGCAAATCCACTGATTTGGGATGTTGCTTGTTACTGCAACATAATGTGTCTCAAAAGAATAAATTTTCTCTTCCCAAGTGAGCCTTATGGTATTGAAATTATCTTTCAGATGCTGTTAAAAATATAATAGAAGCCATTACTAAGAAAAATTTTAAAGTCTCTATCTGTAACCTGTTCTTTATTAAATGGTGTGGGAGGTAAACTTTATAGTTATCACACATTTTACTTTATGAGAATATGAAGCATTAGCATAAGCAAGAACAGTTAGCAAATTCTTATTCTAATTAATCCCAAAAGAATTGGATGCCAAGGATCAGTATAAAAGACTGGTTTTAGCCACAATTTAAAATTGATCGATGGATAAGCTGTTCTCAGAAATGAATCCTTTGAAAATTATTTCCTACACTGATACGACTTGCCGTTCTTACCAGCAATATTGAATTATGTACTCATTCAACAGATACATACTAAATGGCACCCCAAGCACTCTTTTTAGTACTGGAAACATATAGTGTGATGAATAAGTCAGATCTGGTCCTCAAATAGCCCACCATCAACAATTGTGAAAAACAATTACACAGTGTTTGCATTTGTACAAGGCAGGATGCATTTGGTATCATACGTTATATGAAAAAAAAAATGCTCTATGAGTTGATAGGAGAAGAATATCACTATTTAGATCTGATAGAGAACTTCATGGAAGAGGAGAGGACATTTAAGGAGAATTAAGAGGTACTAAGCCCTTTTCTCACATATACACTGTACTCTGTTGCTTTTATTGATCATATACAAATCGGGCTCCAAAAAATGAATAAGCTCTTGATGGTCAGAGTCTAGAGAAGGGGAATAAGTTCCATACAAGAAAAGGGAACATGGAAAGAGGGGATGACAGAAGCATTGGGGGTAGCCAAAGGGAAGCACGAGCCATATGTGTGTGCATATGGACCACAGGGTCAACATAGGAGAGTGTGAATGAAGGTTGAAAAGATATTAAAGTATTTATCATTCTGCATTGTAATTATTTCTTGCAGGCCTGCATTTTATGGCAGACTGTATGGTACATGAACTTAGGGGCTTCATCATTCAGGCTTGTATCCCAGAGTAGGTTGATCCAGAATACTCAGCCAAGTGAAAAAAGGCCCTCATGGAGATATTTTTGTGGGTCCTGATCCTCACTAAAAGCTCACCAAAAGCTGGATTCTGGAGAGCCACAATTTTTAAATATTTCATTCTATTGCACTGAGTTAGCAATTTGAATTAGGCAAGTCTCTAAGTTAACCAGAGCAAATCACAGGCAAGTGTATATACTAAGTGGTAAGCTGCCTTGATCCTCTCACTCCAGATCAGAGTTACTTAATTATTTTTTATGCCATCAGCCTCTTTGGTAGTTTGATGAAGCCTATGCCTCTTCACAGTATAGGGTGTTTAAAATACATAAAATAAGATGCAAGAATTATGGAAGAAGCTAATATTCCAATGGACTATCAAAAAGTAAAAAATATTATATAAAATGTAGACTTCTTCATTAACACAATGCATAAGATCTAATGGCAGATCTAATGACTGTCATACTTTCAAAGTAGTGATGAATATAAACAATATTTCAAACAACAGAAATGTGATATAAACATTTGTGATTCTTCGGTGGCCAAGTTATAGGTACAACTAATAATACTGTGGTTTGGGAATGCTATAATGCAATTAAAAGTCAGTAAAAATAAAGTTGGAATTTCACATATCCACTTTGTTTTTAGACTACAGGTTAGGGCTCCTTGCTTAAGATACTCAATTTCCTAGAGGTAAAGCAGTACAAAATGCAGCAAACATCCCATTTTTACTGTCCTCTAGATGGCCACTTGTCTCTTTTTTGAACTCTTGGACACATAAAAGATGGGATGAATCTAAAACTTGATCTCGTATCACTATTATGAAGGTGTTTTCTGTTCCATCTTCAGGGTACATATGATACTGGTTTTATAAACAAGATATGTTCATTACTGACATTCTAGACCCAGGAACATTAATCAAGTAAAAACAGTATTTTCCCAAGACAAATTATTTCATCAAATTTTATTCTGGCATCTCTTAAGTAACACTAATGATAATAATTAGCTTTGTAAACAGGTAAATACAAATTCTTAGGTTCTCAAAGATTTTCTAACCCGTTTTTGCTATAGTACACTTAATTCTGTTTCCTGGGTTTGAGAGGCTCCTTTGGGGATGAAGCAATTTTTTGATTTATTCAAAAAACCACTTTCATTAGCTGCTTGCCAACAAAATAGGGAAAGAAAAGTAATGGAGATAAAGCTTAAGTTAGTCTGTTTTTCTACTCACTATAATAAAAAAGATTGAAGTAATGGAGATTGCAAGTGTTGAACAAACTGAGGTTTGGAGATTTTATCAGTCTCCTATGGCTACTTAGCAAATTGTCTCAAGCAGGGATTGTTTGCCTGGATACTTACAGGTGGCCTCTCCATGTAGCCCGGGCTATTTCATAGGATGGCAATTTGGTTCTAAAGTCAAGTAAGCCAAAAAGATAGAAGACTAGGCAGAAATTTTGTAAAATTTCCTGACCTAGTATCAGAAATCACATTGCTTCACTTCTGCTGCATTCTAGCATACTATTTGTTAGGATGTTCTAGCATACTATTTGTCACTAAAGCTGGCCCGGCATATCACCACATTCAAGGCAGTATTAAAGAAATTGTGGACATATTTTCAAACCACTCCAAAGATGTGTATGTATATACTAAGACATAGAACAGTCCTTTATTTCCAGTTCAAATTTTCTATTATATCTTGTACTATGAACTATTACAGTACATAAAAAAATTGAAGATTCACTGGTGACTCCTTTGTTATGTATTTAACTGGCTAATTTTTAACCACAGTCAAGCTCTCTTTGTAATGAAATTCTTTAATAGAGGGTAGCCATTATGCATTTTTTTAAAAGTTGAGCTGGGGTCACCCATACTTCCGTTAACAAATGTACGTATCATCTTTTAATCTTGTGTGCTAATGCCTTGAGCAATTTTATTGATCCCCAAATGTTCATCACTAATTGAAACAGCTGCTTTATTTAAACAGCACTTACGAAATGATATTCAGACAAGCTCTGCTTCATGTTTTGTCCAGAAGTTAAGTCCAATTTGATCAGAGAGTTCATGTGTTCCATACATACTCTTTACCTGGGAGTGAAAGGGACTTCAAGACTGGAGCTCCACTTTCTTCCCTTTGACATCCACATGTGCCCCTGTGGTGAGAGCAACAAAGAGTTGAGAATAGAATTGTGGTCTGTACTTTCAGCATGGGTTGCCACCTTAGTGGAGTAACCAGTACAGGTGACTTGAAGGCAGCAGGAAGTCTTAGGAAGTGTGGGATTATACCTTGTGACCAACAGTATCCTCAAATAGAAGTTGCTCTGGAAGCCCACAGGTGGAAGCCATAATTCAGACAATACATCTGCATTTCCATTTCCAGGACTCACAAGAGGCAAAAAGTCAGTAGCCTTGATTGTCCCTACTTGGTTCAGTTATATTTAAGACAGCTAACAACAGAGATGAGGGTGACACTGAGATACCACTGATTGAAAAGCTCAATCGTTCCCATGCCTCATCCCAACTTCTATTTCTGACCGATCCTGCCTCCTTTTATATTCTTTATTTTTTCCAGATTATTGAGATATTGATAACATGTAAGTTAAAGGTGTACAATGTATGATTAGTTACATGTATATATTGCAAAATGATTACTAAAATAATTGGCCAACACCTCCATCCCATCAGATAATTGCCAGTTTTCTTGTGTGTGTGGTGATAACATTTAAGATCTACCCTCTTAACAACATTCAAGTAAATAACACAGCACCATTAACTATAGTGACCATGCTGTGCATTAGAGCCCCAGATCTTATTCATCTTATAGCTGGGAGTTTGTACCCTTTGACCAACATCTCCCCATTTCCTCCACACCCCCAGCCCCTGGCAACCACTATTCTACTCTTTATTTCACTTAGCATAGTGTATTCAAGGTCCATCCATGTTGTCACAAAAGGCAGGATTTCCTTCTTTCTTGAGGCTGAATAATATTCCATTGTGTGTGTATATATGTATGTGTGTATACACACCACATCTTTATCCACTCATGCACTGATGGACCGTTAGGTAGTTCCCACATTTTGACTCTTGTAAATAATGCTGCAATAAACATTGGGGTACAGATATTTCTCTTTGAGATGAGTGTTTTCATTTCCTTCAGGTATATACCGAGAAGTGGGACTGCTCAATCATATAGTAGTCCTATTTTTAATTTTTGAGGAATTTGCATACTTTTTTCCATAGTGACTATACTAATTTACATTCTTACGAACATTGCACAAGGGTTGCCTTTTCTCCACATCCTCACCAATACTTGCTACCTATTGTCTTTATTATAATAGCTATTCTAACAGGGGTAAGGTAATATCCCATTGTGGTTTTTATTTGTATTTCCCTGATGATTAGGGACATTAAGCACCTTTTCCTATACTTCTTGGCCATAGGTATGTCTTTGGAAAAATGTCTTCTAAGCCCTCCGTGCATTTTTAAATCAAATTGTTTTTTGCTATTGATTGTATGAATTCCTTAAATATTGTGGATACTGACCCGTTACAGATGTATGTTTTGGAAATACTTTCTCCCATTCCATAGATTGCCTTTTCATTTTGCTGACTGTTTCATTTGCTTTGCAGAACCTTTTCAGTTTGAACACAATCTTTACCAGAGAGGACATACAGACACCAGAAAAGCAGATGAAAATACACTAAACATCATTATCCTTTAAGGAAATGTAAATTTAAACCCTATGAGACACAACTAAACATCTATTAGAATGGCTAAAAAAATACTAAAAATACCATGCCTTGGTAAGGATGTGAAGCAACTGGATTTCTCCTACATTGATTGTGGGAATGGAAAATGAGTCAAGCTCCCTGGAAAACCATTTGGGAGTTTCTAATACAGTTAACTTACAATTATGTTTGAACAGGTCCCTGCTGCATATTTTCATAGAGAAACAAAAACTTATCTCACACACAAGAAACTGCATCTGAATGTATATAGAAGCTTTGTTTGTAATAGCCAAAAACTGGAAGCAAACCATATGTCTTTCAGTGAGGAATGGCTAAAAGACTGTGATCCATATGATGGAATACTATAGTGCAATAAAAAAAGAACATGTACATGTGACAACCCAGATCAATCTCAAGGTCATAATGCTGAGTGAAAAAGAGCCAATGTTTAAGTTCAACCTTATCTACTCTATAATTCCATTTATACAAAATTCTTAAAAGGAAAAATTATAGTTATATATGTTAGTGTGTTTGCCAGTGTCTTTTAATCTTAATTTTTAATTCTAATGTGCTTGAAAAGTTGATTTGTTCTTTTGAGACATTAGCATGCTACAATTATTTAGATTTTACTTATTTCTACAACTTCTAATTCTGGTGAAGATGGAGTAACTGGGACCAGATTCATCCACTTTCCTGAAACAGTTAAAAAACAGATAAATTATACAACAATATTCAATATATTGGACATCAGACCATAAAAGACAGTGATGGGAGATGGGTAACAAAGGATATGAATCTATAATTTTTCCAGCTTGCTGCCTGGAGCCCAGGTGAAGCCTGGGGTTTCTGTTAATTGATGAGATGAAGCTAAGAGTCTGGTAAGGACAAGTCAGAGAGAGTTCCTAAGAGAAAGTACTGGAGAGGAGAGAACTGTACAGAAAAGGAGCCCACACAGGGCAGGGAGTACTTCCTGTCAGAGTAATAAACCATATGATTCATGGAGCATCAGGGAGAGTACTCAGAAGTGCTTTGTCTCAATAGTGAGCTGATGTAAGCCATAGTTCATGCTGCTCTGGTCCTAACTAACAAAGCTTGAAAGCAAGAATGGAAAGGATTATTTTGTTTCTAAGTAACTTCATAACACTACAGAAGAGAGCTTGAGATCTTGATGTACTGAAAATTTTTTAAAATGTGCGTTTTCCAGAATAGCCAAAGCAATCTTGAGAAAGAAGAACAAAGCTGGAGGTATCATGTGCTCTGATTTCAAACTATACCACAAAGCTACAGTAATCAAAACAGGATGGCACTGCACAAAAACAGAAATATAGATCAATGCAACAGGACAGAAAGCCCAGAAATGAACCCATGCACATATGGTCAATTAATCTACAACAAAGGAGGCAAGAATATACAATGGGGGAAAGACAGCATCTTCAATAAATGGTGCTGGGAAAACTGGATAGCTACATGCAAAAGGATGAAACTGGACCACTTTCTCACACTATAGACAAATATAAGCTCAAAATGGATCAAAGACTTAAATGTAAGACGTGAAACCATAAAACTCCCAGAAGAAAACATAGGTAGTACACTCTTTGACATTGGTCTTAGCAATATATTTTTTTTGATCTGTCTCCTCAAGCAAGGGAAACAATAGCAAAAATAAAGAAAAAGGACTACATCAAACTAAAAAGCTTTTTCACAGTGAAGGAAAACTATCAACAAAATGAAAAGGCAGCCTACTGAATGGGAGGAGACATTTGTCCATAATCTATTTGATAAGGGGTTAATATCCAAAATACACAAAGAACTCATACAACTCAACATTAAAAAAAAAAACAAAACAATTCAAAGATGGGCAGAGGACCTGAACAGACATTTTTCTTAAGAAGACATACAGATGGCAAACAGACACAAGAAAAGATGCTCAATATCACTATTCATCAGGGAAATGCAATGCAAACCTACAATGATACACCAACTGACACCTGTCAGAATGGCTATCATCAAAAAGACAACAAGTTGTAACAAGTGTTGCCGAAGATGTGGAGAAAAGGGCACCCTTGCACACTGTTGGTGGGACTGTAAATTAGCATGGCCATTATGGAAAACTTAATGGAAGTTCCTCAAAAAATTAAAACTAGAACTACCATATGATCCAGGAATTTCTCTCTGGGTATTACTCAAAGAAAACCAAAACACAAACTCAGAAGGGTATACGCACTCCAGTGTTCACTGCAGCATTATTTACAATAGGCAAGATATGGAAGCAACCTAAGTGTCCATCAATAGATGGAGGGATAAAGAAGATGTGGTAATGTGTACAATGGAATAATACTCAGTCATTAAAAAAATGATCTCTTGCCATTTGCAAAAACATGGATGGAGCCAAAGGGTATCATGCTAAGTGAAATAAGTCAGAGAATACCATATGATATCACTTATATGTGGAATCTAAAACCAAAACAAACAAAACAAAATGAAAACAGACTCACAAATACAGATAACTAGTGGTTCCCAAGGTCGAGGGGTAAGGGGTTGGGTGAAATAGATGAAGGGGATTAAGAGGTACAAACTTCCAATTATAAAATAAATAAGCCATGGGGATGTGATATATAGCATAAGGAACATGTTCAACAATATTGTAATAGCTTTCTATGGGGATGGATGGTTACTAGACTTATTGTGGTGATTATTTTGTAATGTATATAAATGTTGAATCACTATGTAGTTCACCTGAAACTAACATACTATTGTATGTCAACTATATTTCAAGTAAAAAAAAAATTAAATGCGTATTTTTTTGGGACAAGTGTGAAAATGTAAAATCAAAATTTCACAATATTGTGCACCTGATCAAAATTACTAGACATGGAAAGAAGAAGAAATATATATCCAAAAATGAGGAGAAAATTAACCAATCAAAACTGACCTGGAAATGACACAGTTGACAGAATGAGTAACTAAGTACATCAAAACAGTTATTATAACTATATTTCACATGTTCAAAAAACAAGAAGAAGGATTAACTGGTTAGAGACATAGAAGACATAAAAAGACCCTAAATGAACCTCAAGAGGTGAAAACTACAATGTCTGAGATAAAAATATGCATTGGATTGGAATACTGAAAGAATAAAAAAGATTAGTGAATCCATGTATGTGAAAAAATATCACAACATATTTTTACAGTATATCTATGTATGATAAAAACTAGAATCAGCTTTAAAATAACATATACTAGATGTTAAATGTGTTCACCTTTGAGGAAGGGGCAGAATTTCTGAGTTATAAAGAGGGACAACTCTGATTTCTCAGTACTGTTAGAATTTCTTGCAATAACACATATGCAGTTATTGTAGTGATTAAAATATTTGAATAAGTCTAATGCCAGAAAGAGTAGCTGTGCTTTAGCCACAAAAAGTGACTGATAAATTATGTAACAGACCAAACCTGAAATATGAAAGCTTAATATAATAAAAGTTTATTTCTCCCTGTGAATTGGCAGACAACCTGTGCTAACAGGTAACAAAGGGGTTCAGTCTGCTTCCTTCTTGTGGGTCCATGAACAAACACACAATTTCCATGTTTACTGATGAGTGCAAGAAAAAACATGGAAGGTGGTAAACTGGACAGCAAATGCTTTGGTCTGGAAATAACAAATATTGCTTCTGCTCACAGATCAATGGCAACGGCTAGTCAAATGCTCTTTCTAACTACAAGTGCACTTGGGAACATAGTCTCCCCATGAGCCCAGGAAGGAGAGGAAGACAAGATGTGGATGAATACTTGCAGTTTTCCCCATAAGCTGTTACAAAGTTAGTGCTCAATACACCATGACTAGTAGAATTTTTATGACAATCATCCTCTCTATTTCCTGTTAGAGTTTCTGAGGAGGCCAGATTTCCTTGAAATTCTCCCACTTTCCTGAGGTCCTACTATGTGACAGTTGCTCCCAAACACAGGCTCACATCAGATTTTCTAAAGGACTCCATAAAAAGCAGCAAGAAGAGTTTTGTCTTCTTCACTCAGTAGTACCTTTCTGCACTGACCTAAACTGTAACTCCTAAAATCTTAATGGAATGAGAATTTTCTTCTTTCTGTTGGTTTCTGGTCAAAAAATCTATGAATTTCTGCCACCTTCAAGATTACTGAACATGACTGAACACTTTTACAGGTATTATTAGGCACAAAGAAAAACCAGGATTTTCTTTTGGGTCACATAGTGAGACAAGAGGCAGTAAAACTGCATTGAAACATTTTTATTTCTCCTAACCAAAGATACTATGTCTGTCAATAAACAATTTTTCACCTCCTGGAAGGACTCCAGGGAATTTAAGAAATTAATCCTCACTAGATGTTTGCTGTGCAGTGATTTCCAAGGTCTTTCACCTCTCCTCAACTATCACTTATGAGGGAAATTTTGCTTATTAACCACATAGGTAAGCTCATAAGTGTATGTGCTCAGTGGGCAATCTAAAAAAAAAAAAAAAAACTCATCAAAATTATATTGCAAATATCAAGGTGATTTCAAAATCCTCTCTCCAACTTCAGGGTTTTATCCCTCAAATTAGCAGATTCTATGCTAAATCAGACCATATTTACCACCTCTTTGGGAAAACATTTTGAGAATGAGGCAGAGATGATCATTGTTGGGTGGCCAGGTCTAACTTTCAACACCAGGTTACCTTTTATGTGGAACAGGATTTTGCTATCACTGGGGTACAGGTGATGGAGAGGACCACCAGGGAGCTGGAATGCTCCAAGTCAGGGGGAGGGCAGGTGAATTTTGCCCTGTTTGCTCCACTGGGAGCAGGTGCAGCTTTCAGAGGAGGACTGAAGACCCGGCCAACAGGTCAGGTTCCAGTTTGGACAAGACGGTGCACTGGAGAAGACCCAAAGGAAGGACACTCTATTGCAGAGACAGCAGGAGCTGATAAAAATGCCAGCTCCTAGGCAGTCAGCTCTCAAGATGTTGGTAAAAGAAGCTCACAGACAATCCCCAAATTGTGTGCCTTATTTCAATCTTATTTCTTTAAACCCGCAATAAGTTCCTGGCTCCAACATCCTTCTTTCTATATCCTGAGAGGCATTAAGGAGTAGTGAGAAGAGAAATAACTTAAGGGACAGAAGGTCTGATTCAGGCTGGGAAGAATGGAAGAGTAAACTCTAAATGAATTCACAGAAGAGGTCTAGTGGCAGCTCTGTCACAGACTAGACATGTGAAATCAAGTACAATCACAAGCTCTTTGAGCCTGAGGACCTTCTTTTACGTGAATTTGGTTTGGTAAGTTCTGTCTTTTGGAACTGTTGGAATGTGTATGAAGTATATTAAGCACATGGCACAGTGCGTGGAATATTGTAGGGCTTTAAAGAATGAGAGTTATCACTGTGATTATGTTGGTCCCAAATCCTATCCCCCTCACCTGTGTGTGTGTGTCTGTTTATGAGTATGTTTTCTAAATCTAGGCTTTTTTTTTTAGAACACACAAAGTGCTATAGGCCATGGTATATCAAATCAGACAAAAATGTTTCTCAGCAAGTAAAATTTTGTAAAAATTTCCCCCAAACAAACTGATAGAAAGAGATCAGATTTGTGGTTACCAGAGGGTGGGGGTAGAGGGAATTGGATGAAGGTGGTCAAAAGGTACACATTTCCAGTTAAAAGATAAATAAGTACTGTGTATGTAATGTACAATATGATAAATATAATTAACACTGCTGTACGTTAGATATGAAAGTTAAGAGAGTAAATCCTAAGCATTCTCATCACAAGGAAACAATTTCTTTCTGTTTCTTAAATTCTGTATCTATATGAGATGATGGATGTTCACTAAAATTATTGTAATAATCACTTCATGATGCACATAAGTCAAATCATTATGCTGAACACCTTAAACTTGTGCAGTGCTGTATGTCAGTTATATCTTAATGAGATGGCAAGAAAATAAAAGAAACAAACAAGCAAAAAAAATTTCACCTCAGAGTTTATGTTCTTTAACTCGGGTGTGGGAATGTCATCCCCAATTGGATGTAATTCAGATTTCCTAGAATTTGTGACAAGGACCAACTCCTTGCCTCTCTCCCAGCTGCACTCTGTAGGGGTTCTAATACAGTAGCCCCCCCATATCCAAGGTGATATGTTCCAAGAACAGCAGTGGATGTCTAGAACCACTGGCAGTATTGAACCCTGCATATACTATGCTTATTCCTTCCTACATATATATACCTATGACATAGTTTAATTTATAAATTATGTATAGTAAAAGAATATCCAAAATGGCGGTATCACTACACTTGTGTTTTGGGCCATTATTAAGTAAAATAAGAGTTACTTGAACACAAGCACTGTGAAACCATGACAGTTGATCTGATAACCCAGAAGGCTACTAAAGGGAATGAGTCAGGATATGCTGGACAAAGGGATAATTCATGTTCCAGACAGGATGAAGTGGGACAGCAAAGTACTCAGAGCGGAGTGCAATTTAGAACTAATGAATTATTCATAAATGACCTACCATTGAATAAATAGCCCCCAAAAATCTATTGCTTCCTTTGTCTGCCTCAAAGTGTACAGTCAGATCAATGTCCCATTGAACTTTGCACTGGTGTGAAATCATCTGATGTATTTGGTCAATTTTGGGTGTAACATTTTAAAAATAAGTAGTCGATCATGTCTAATTTATCAGTTTATGTATCCCCAGCACTTCTTATATGTTCATGATATATAATAGTTGTTCAATAAATATTTAACACCTGAAAAAAAAAACTAATGAATTACTTACTTCATGAATTTTCTATTTAATCTTTTTGGACCGTGGTTCCACAGGTAACTGAAACCATGAATAAGGAGGGATTACTGTCTGTCATCGCAAAAATGCCACTTTGCATATAGGTTATTTTGAATTGAAGGTACTTGAGAAACAGTCGATGGAAGAAGGACACTCTGACCCTCATTGTCCCCCTGAAAGCAGGAGATAAATCTCCCTATGAAAGACACCCTCCCTGTACCAAGAGGGTAGAAGGTATTCTTACCATGAGAGACATTCAGGGCCAAGAAGGCTGTATAAATAAACCCTGTTGTTTCTTCAGCACTTACTACTCCTAGTCCAAACCCCTTGGTCATGTCAATTAAACTATAAACACAAATTTACAGTTTCGTTGTCTGAAAGGTATAAAAGCTTCCTGCCCTAGGCATTTCTTTGAGTCTCATATATTTGTGATGCTCCAATACTTACAAGCATAATTAAATTTATTTTTCTGCTGTTAATCTATCTTTTTCCTACAAGGGTATCTCAGGGAAGAACCAAGATGAATAGAGGGAAAATTATTTTTCCTCCCCTACTCCTTCCATGCAACCTTGTTACACATTTTCATTCATTTTTTCCCCACCAAAAATTTAACTCTTCCTTCTTATTTTCCAAATTACACTGAACACGGCTTAATTAAAATTTCCTTTGAATGAAGTGAGCACTGGCTCTTCTAGGTGATGGCCAACTGTCAGCCCAGTGGCTTCTGGGTGGCCCACTACCCAGTTTCATGTAAAATTAGCTCCCACTGAAGGACATGATGTTTCCCAAAGTCCCAAAGTGCCATGCCTAACTGCAGTAACACTTTGACAATCTCATAGGACTGTCCACCTCTACCCACTCACTCCTTCATTTTACTTGTCATTTAGGACACAGAAGATCCCACAATTGTCCTCCAAAGATGACTGCTTCTATATATCAAAATCTATGGGCAGGTTCTGAATCCTTAATCTTAGCATTCCCAGTACTACTGCCATGCTTTACAAAGAACAGGTGTTCACTGAAGGTTCGGGGAATAACTGATCCAGTGAGTGTGAGGTCTAATTTATTAACATTTATTTCTTATACATTGTTGAAAGAACTAGCAAATCCATGTACAGTTCATTTAATTTTACAAAACAAGAACTAAAAAGGATAAGAATGCCTTTATATCTTTAGACTTTCTTCTCTATTTTTCCTTATTGATCCAAACTGTCTTAAAACTGATCCATCACATTTCTAAGAAAATGTCTATAGCAATGCCATGTTCTTATTACAGGTGACAAAATAAGATGGTTTCACAATTTGTTTTACAAAACAACAAAACTCTTACTTTAAACCTCATTATAACATTAAATGTGCGACCAACACCATTCACAAACTTGAAGATTTTGAAGGAAGTTAAATCTATATTAAAAGAAACCATATTTGAATAGCACATACATCAAAAAATAAATTTTAAAGTTAAACATACAAAATAGGAAGACATAGGCATAAATACTGTCTTCCTTTCAGCCTCACCTCAGACCTAAATTCTACCAGCACTAACTGCCTCTTCCATCAATGCATGAAGAAAGTATCCCTGACTCCCCTAGGTGTGGGAGAAGCTGCTAGCCTTGGCACTAGAACTTGCAGTGGCTACAGAAGGAGAGGAGCCCTGCCTGAAATTCTGGCTCGGGCTCTCTCTCTTTCATCTTGCAAAGCCTCCTCATACTGAGATGGGAAAGAACTTGGGTCAGTCCCATGAACCTTGGCCAGAAACTCCAGGACCTTCGTCTTGGTGGTTTCAGCGTGGGCTCTGGGGCCCCACAGGAACTCAAATTGCGCAGGATCAGTGTTGGCCACATGCCGGTACTCCAGGTATTTTTCCTTCACGAAATCTTTGGTGATGAGCTCCCTGGGCTCCCCAAAGATGAAGTGCTTCCTCCCAGAATATAACCTGGTCACATTCAGAACTTCCCAGACTTCGTCTTCGGTAGCACAGTTGCCCTTTACGAAGATCACACCCAGGATAAGTATCAGGATGCCAGTCTTGGGCATGCCCACTTCACCGTGCAGCTTCCCATCATAGGTAAGGCCAATTTGATGAGGAGGCAATAGTGGTGGTTGGCGGGATCCACTTCCTTCAGATCAAGGTGAAAGATCATCTCCAAGCACTCAGAGGCTCTCAGGAGGATCTCAGGGAAGTGGACTTGGCAATCTTTGATGACAATCTCCAACATATCTGCCTTTGTTATTGGCTCTTTCATTTGATACTTGAGCAGCAGGAAATTCACCAACAGAGTCACTTCCTTATCTAGAGCATCTATGGGCACATTCTTGGGGTCTAGCACAGCCTGTGAGATGCCTGGACTAGGCTCTTCTTCTTGGATCATGGAGCCCTCATCTCATTTGCTGGATGAGGTGGCTGTGATGGCAGTGGGAGATGCATAGAAACTCTGAGGACCCTCAGGAGTGGGTCCTCAAATACTTGCAAATGAAGCAACTGACAAAGGATTAATCTCCAAAATTTACAAGCAGCTCATGCAGCTCAATATCAAAAAAACAAACAACCCAATCCAAAAATGGGCAGAAGACCTAAATAGACATTTCTCCAAAGAAGATATCCAGATAGTCAACAAACTCATGAAAGGATGCTCAACATCACTAATCATTAGAGAAATGCAAATCAAAACTACAATGAGGTATCACCTCATACCAGTCAGAATGGCCATCATCAAAAAATCTACAAACAATAAATGCTGGAGAGGGTGTGGAGAAAACGGAACCCTCTTGCACTGTTGGTGGTAATGTAAATTGATACAGCCACTATGGAGAACATTATGGAGGTTCCTTAAAAAACTAAAAATAGAACTACCATATGACCCAGCAATCCCACTACTGGGCATATACCCTGAGAAAACCATAATTCAAAAAGAGTCATGGACCACAGTGTTCATCACAGCACTATTTACAATAGCCAGGACATGGAAGCAACCTACGTGTCCATCGACAGATGAATGGATACAGAAGATGTGGCACATATATAAAATGGAATATTACTCAGCCATAAAAAGAAACGAAACTGAGTTATTTGTAGTGAGGTGGATGGACCTAGAGACTGTCATACAGAGTGAAGTAAGTCAGAAAGAGAAAAACAAATACTGTATGCTAACACATATATATGGAATCTTAAAAAAAAAGGTTATGAAGAACCTAGGGGCAGGACGGGAATAAAGACGCAGACCTACTAGAGAATGGACTTGAGGCTATGGGGAGGGGGAAGGGTAAGCTGGGACAAAGTGAGAGAGTGGCAAGGACATATATACACTACCAAATATAAAACAGATAGCTAGTGGGAAGCAGTCGCATAGCACAGGGAGATCAGCTCTGTGCTCTGTGACCACCTAGAGGGGTGGGATAGGGAGGGTGGGAGGGAGGGAGACGCAAGAGGGAAGAGATATGGGGATATATGTATATGTATAGCTGATTCACTTTGTTGTAAAGCAGAAGCTAACACACCATTGTAAAGCAATTATACTCCAATAAAGATGTTAAAAGAAAAAAATAAGTAAGGACACGATAAAGGTTAACATAAAGCATAGTTAATTATTCTGATAAGACACAGTACCTTTGATTCTTATGGGGATTACTTAAAAGGTAAAGAAAAACCTTTTACAATCTATTATTAAGAGCAGACCAAAAATTAAAAAAAAAAAGACTGTTATTTCAACAGAGAGAAAACCAAATTCTAGTTATGCATCAGTGTACTTTTGATATTAAAGTTCATTTTGTTTTTTTTTAAGAAAACCCTATAAATAGATCTACCCAGTCTTAACCCAAAACAACAACAACAACAACAAAAAAACAAATACAAAATAAGTAAGCCTCAGAGATGTAATCTATAGCATAAGGAATATGGTCAACAATATTGTAATAATTTTCTATCGGGACATAAGGTTACTAGACTTTTCACGTTGATCATCTCCTAACATGTAAATGTCAACTCACTATGTAGTTCACCTGAAACTAACATAATATTGTATGTAAACTATATTGCAGATTAAAAAAAAATGTTTAATGTGTATTAGTTCTGGACAAATGTGAACAGGGTGAACCACAATTTCACAATCTCTGGCATCCAATCAAATATTACCAGGCATGGGGCTTCCTTGGTGGCGCAGTGGTTAAGAATCTGCCTGCCAATGCAGGGGACACGGGTTCGAGCCCTGGTCTGGGAAGATCCCACATGCCGCGGAGCAACTAAGCCCGTGAGCCACAACTACTGAGCCTGCGCGTCTGGAGCCTGTGCTCTGCAACGGGAGAGAGCGCGACAGTGAGAGGCCCACGCACCGCGATGAAGAGTGGCCCCCGCTCGCCGCAACTGGAGAAAGCCCTCGCACAGAAATGAAGACCCAACACAGCCATAAATAAATAAATAAATTAATTAATTAATTAATTAAAAAAAAAATTACCAGGCATGCAAAGAAGCAGCAGTATGTAACCAAAAATTAGGAGAAAATTAATCTCTCATAATTGACCTGGAAATAACACAGTTGACAGAACGAGTAAATAAGGACATCAAAACAGTTATTATAACTGTACTTCATATGTTCAAAAAACAAGAAGACGTCAACTGGTTAGAGACATAGAAGATATAAAAAGACTCAAAGTGAACCCAAAGAGGTGAAAACAACGTCTCAGATGTGTTTTTATGTCGGATATTGAAACAATGAAAAAGATTAGTGAAGACATGTATGTGAAAATACTCAACATATTTTTATAGTACACATATGTACAGAATAAAAATTAGGATCAGCTTTAAAATAATATATACCAGATGTTAGTTGTATTTACCTTTGAGGAAGGGGCAGAATTTCTGAGTTATAAAGAGGGACAACTGTGATTTCTCAGTATTGTTAGAATTTCTTGCAATAACAACATATGCAGTTATTGTAGTAATTTAAATATTTGAATAAGCCCAACGCCAGAAAGAGTAGCTGTGCCTTAGCCAGGAAAAGTGACTGATAAATAACAGAGCCTGAAATATGAACTTAATACAATAAACATTTCTCTCTCCATGCAGACTAGCAGACGTTCTGTACTAACAGGTGATGCAGGGGTCCAGGCTATGTCCTTCTTGTAGGTTCACCCCATAAACCCATGATTTCCATGTTTACTGATGAATGCAAGTAAAAACATGTAAAGCGGTAAAGTGGATAACAAATGTTTGGCCTGAAAATGACAAATACTGCTTCTGCTCACAGATCAATGGCAAGAGCTAGGGCACATGATCCTTTGTAACTACAAGTGCACTTGGTAATATAATCTCCGGATGAGCCCAGGAAGGAGAGGAAGGCAAGATATAGATAAGCACTTGTAATCTCCCCCATTAAGTGTTACAAAGTAAGTGCTCAATAGAAGAAATGCAACTAGTAAAATTTATGCAACAGCCCTCTTAATTTCCTGTTAGAGTTTCTGAGGAGGCTCAATTTCCTTGAAATTCTTCAACATTTTTGAGGTCCTACTATGTGACAGTTGCTTCCAGACACAGACTCACATCAAATTTTCAAAAAGGATCCTGTAAAATACCAGAAGAAAGATTTTGCCTTCTTCACTCAGTAGTACCTTCCTGCACTGACCTAAACCTTAACTTTTAAAATCTTAATGGGATGAAAGTTTTCTTCCTGTTGGTGCCTGGTCAAAATCTATGAATTTCTGCCACCTTCAAGATGACTGAATATAGCTCAACACTGTACAGGTGTCATTAGGCACAAGGAAAATCCATAATTTTCTCGCGGATCATGCAGTTAGACAAGAGGCAGTAGAAGGTTGTTGAATTATTTTTATCTCTGCCACCCAAGGTTAGCATGTCTGTCAGTAAACAATTTTTCACCTCCTGGAAGGACTGCAGGGCTTTAAGGATGTTAATCCTCTGTAGATGATGCTTGCTTTGCGGTGATTTCCATGGTCTTTAATTCTCTTGCACTTCTCACTTATGAAGAGAACTTTTTTTTTTTTTGACATGGACCACTTTTAAAGTCTTTATTGAATTTGTTACAATATTGCTTCTGTTTTATGTTTTGGTTTTTTGGCCGCGAGGCATGTGGGTTCTTAGCTCCCTGACCAGGGATTGAATACGCACCCCCTGCATTGGAAGGCAAAGTCTTAACCGCTGGACCACCAAGGAAGTCCCAAGAAAGCTTTGATTATTAACCACATAGGTAATTACATATGTGTATATGTTCAATGGCCAGTCTCAAAAAAATATATACTCATCAAAATTCTTTTGCAATATCAAGGTAGTTTCAAAATCCCTTCTCCAACTTCAGGGTTCTATCCCCCAAATTAGTAGATTGTATGACAAATTGGACTAAATTCACCAGCACTTTGGAAAACGCTTTGAGACTGAGGCAGAGATGCTCAAAACTGGCGGCCAGGTCTAACTTTCAACATCAGGTTACCTTTTATGTGGAACAGGATGTTGCTATCACAGGGGTACAGGTGAGGGAGGGGACCACCAGGGAACTGGAATGCTCCAAGTCAGGGGGAGGCAGGTGAATTTTGCCCTAATTGTTCCAGTGGGAGCAGGTACAGCTTTCAGAGGAGGACTGCAGAGCTAGCCAGCAGGTCAGGTTCCAGTGTTAACAAGAAGGCTCACTGGAGAAGACCCAGGGGAAAGGCACTATGTTGCAGAGAGAGCAGAAGTTGATAGAAATGCCAGTCCCTAGGCAGAATCAGCTCTCAAGACATTGGTAAATGAAGCTCAGAGACAATCCCCAAATTGTGTTTCTTATTTCAAACTTCCTTCTTTATACCTGCTTTAAGTTCCTGGCTACTACATTCTTCTTTCTGTATCCTGAGAGGTATTAAGGAGTAGTGAGAAGACAGATAAAAGGTCAGAAGGTCTGACTCAGGCTGGGAAGAGTGGAACCTAGTGAGTTCCAGATGAATTCAGAGAAGAGGTCTAGTGGCAGCTCTGTCACAGTCTAGTCATGTGAAATCAGGTACGATCACAAGGTCTTTGAGCCTGAGGATCTTCTTTTACGTGAATTTGGTTTGGTAAGTCCTGTCTTCTGGGACTATTGCAATGTGTATTAAGTATACAAAACACATGGCACAGTGTCTGGCATATCACAGGGCTTTAATGAATGAGAGTTATTGCTGTGACTGTTGATTCCAAATCCTACCCCCTCACCTGTGTATGCGTGTGTATGAGTGTTCCTCTAAATCTAGACTTTCTCAGAAAACATAAAGTGCTATGGTATATGAAATCAGACAAAAATGTTCCTCAGCAAAAAAAAAAATTTGTAAAAATTTACCCTCAGAGTTTATGTTCTTGAATTTGGGTGTTGGAATGTCTTCCTCATCTCGATGTAATTCAAATGTCCTAGATACCGTGTCAAGGACAAACTCCTTGCCTCCCTCCCAGCTGCTGTTTGTAGGGGTTCATAATACAGCAGTCCCCCCTTCTCAGTGTGGGATATGTTCCAAGACCTCAGCGGATGACTGAAACTGTGGCTAGAACTGAACCCTATATATACTATGTTTCTTCCTATACATTCATACCTATGATCAAGTTTAATTTATAAATTAGGCACAGTAAGAGACTATCCAAATTGCCAGCATCACTTCTCTTGTACTTTGGGGCTGTTATTAAATAAAATAAGGGTTACTTGAACACAAGTGCTGAAAAACCTTGATAGTCAATCTGATAAAAGAGAAAGCAACTAAGTGACTAACAGATGGGATACACTGGACAAAGGGATGATTCACATCTCAGGCTGGATGGAGCAGGACCACATGAGACTTAATCGCAGCACTTAGAACAGCATAAAATTTAAAATGTGTGAATTGTTATTTCTGGAATTTTCCATTTAATATTTTCAAACCATGGTGGACTGCAGTGAGTAAAACTTTGGACAGCAAAACTGGGGTAAGGACGGGCTACTGTATGTCACCCTCAAATATGCCACTTTGGCATACAGGTTCTTTTGAATTAAAGGTACCTGAGAAACAGTTAGTGAAAGAAGGACACTCTGACCCTCCTTTGTTCCCCTGAAAGCAGGAGATAAACCTCCCATGTGAAAGGTACCCTCCCTGCACCAGGAGGGTAGAAGGCATTACCACCAGAAACAGAGAATTTAGGGCCAACAGGGCTATATAAACAAACCCTCTTACTGTTTCACTACTGACTTGCCTTAGTTTAAACCCCTTTGTCAGTTCTTTTCAATTCATTGTTTCTTTGTCTAAAAGGTATAAAAGCTTCCTGCTCTGGTACTTCTTTGAGTCTCATATATTTGTGGGGCTCCCATACATAGAAAATTAAGTTTGTTTTTCCCCTGTTACTCTTTTTATTACAAGAGGGTCTCAGCCAAGAACAAGAAGGATAGAGGGAAAATTACTTTTCCTCCCTTATGCAACGCTGCCCGACTTTTTCATTCATTTCATCCCCACCAAAAATTAAGCTTTAGCTTATTTTTTTCCAAATTAGACTGAAGACAGCTTAATTAAATTTTCTTTTGAATGAAGTAAGCGCTGGCTCTCCTAGGCGATGGCCAACTGTCAGCCCAGTAGCTTCTGGGTGTCTGATCTCAAATAAGTATTTATATTTCTCAGAAACTCCTTAGAGGTGACATATACAAAAAACTTTGTGCATGCGTTCAGCTGCACAGGAATAAGATTCAGGTAACCTTCCATTCCTGTTCCAGGTGAGAATTTCTCTCTGGTTTACTTGTGATCCAAAAGTAACAGCTAACAGCAGTTTACCACTCCAGACATTTGGGTTTCAACTCAGACAGACCATTAGAGGGTCTGGACCCTCTCATAATGCCCTCAGCCTCATGTTGCTCACCACCCAGTTTCATGTAAAATTAACTCCCACTGAAAGACCTGAAGTTTCCCAAAGCCCCAAATGGCCACGCCTAACTGCATTACCACGCTGACAGTCTCATAGGACTGTCCACCTCTACCTACTCACTTCTTCATTTTACTTGTCCCTTAAGAATTAGAAGATCTCATTATTGTCCATGAAGGATTCTTTCTCCTATATGTTAAAACGCTATGAGCAGGCCGAGTCATTAATCCTAGCATTCCCAATACTATCTACAGTTCTTTTCAAAGAGCAGCTGTTCAATAAAGGTTTGTCAAATAAATGATCCAGTGAACATGAGGTCTAATTTGTTAACATTTATTATACATTCTTTAAAGAGCTTAAGCAAATCCACGCATGTATCATTTAATTTTACAGAACAAGAACTAAAAGGAATATGAAAAGCAAATTTTGAATATCTTTTAGAGATCCTTCTCTATTTTTTCTATTGATCCCAGCTATCTTAAAGCTGACCTTTCACATGTGCAAGGAAATAAATGCCTATAGCAATGCCATCTTCTTATTCCAGATGATAAAATAAGATGAACAGTGTCACAATCTGTTTCACAAAACAACAAAGTTCTTGCTTTAAACATCATGATAGTAGTAAATGTATGACCAGTATCATTCATAAGCCTTGATATTTTGAAACCAGTTACATTCATATTAAAAAATATGAGTAATACATACATCAAAAAAGAGAATAAACTTTCAAGTTATACATACAAAACAGGAACACATAGGCAAATATAGTCTTCCTTTCTGCCCCCGCCTCAGAACTAAATTCTACCAGCACTAACTGCCTCTTCCAACAATGCATGAAGAAAGTATCCCTGACTCCCCTAGGTGTGGGAGAAGCTGCTAGCCTTGGCACTAGAACTTGCAGTGGCTACAGAAGGAGAGAAAGCCCTGCCTGAAATTCTGGCTCGGGCTCTCTCTCTTTCATCTTGCAGAGCCTCCTCATACTGAGATGGGAAAGAACTTGGGTCAGTCCCATGAACCTTGGCCAGAAACTCCAGGACCTTCATCTTGGTGGTTTCAGCGTGGGCTCTGGGGCCCCACAGGAACTCAAATTGCGCAGGATCAGTGTTGGCCACCTGCCGGTACTCCAGGTATTTTTCCTTCACGAATTCTTTGGTGATGAGCTCCCTGGGCTCCCTAAAGATGAAGTGCTTCCTCCCAGAATATAACCCGGTCACATTCAGAACTTCCCAGACTTCGTCTTCGGTAGCACGGTTGCCCTTCATGAAGATCACACTCAGGATAAGGATCAGGAGGCCGGTCTTGGGCACGCCTCTTTCAACATGCAGCATCCCATCATAGGTGAGGCCCAATTTGATGAAGAGGCCATAGTGGTGATTGGTGTGATCCACTTCCATCAGATCAAGGCCAAAGATCATCTCCATGCGCTCAGAGGCTCTCAGGAGGATCTCAGGAAAGTGGACTTCACACTCCTTGATGACAACCTTCAACATATCTGCCTTTGTTATTGGCTCTTTCATTTGATACTTGAACAGCAAGAAATTTACCAACATAGCTACTTGCTTATCTAGAGCATCTATGGGCACATTCTTGGGGTCTAGCACAGCCTGTGAGGTGCTCAGAGTATACTCTCTTTCTTGGCTATTGGATCCCTCATCCGATTTGGTGGGTGAGGTGGCTTTGATAGCAATGGAAGAGGAGCAGAAATTCTGAGGACCCTGAGGAGTGCTGGGTATACAAGCACCAGAAGCCTCCTTCAAATCGCCAGGCATTAGAGGATGGGAGGAGAGTTGGGTCTCCTCCAGAGCCTTGGAGACCTGTGTAATCTCCAGACCCTGGGACTCACTGAAGGCCTGATGGCATTGATCATATGAGTATTGAGGACGCAGCTGAGACATGATGACTCTTGTGGGTAGCAGTACGTGGACAGGACGGTGGGCAATGAGATTCACCACCTAAGATAAACAGGGCATACGTGAGCGGCTTCAGCTGGTAAACTTAACTGTGGCGGCTCTTCCTGAGACCCAGAGGAGGAAGGGAGGGGTGGCCTCTGCCAGCTTCACTCCCTGGATCTCTCAGGGCTGTGGAGCCCCCTCTGCCATGGGTTGGTTAGCCCCACAATCCTCACATACGCTTCTCAAATTAGATCCTCGTTGGTAAGGTGCCCGCCGCCATCTATTGCCTGAGGCCCCCCTCCAATCAAGGCCGCATCTCCGTGAGACCCCCAAAATGGAAGTGAGGAGAACCTCATGACAGGACATCCACAGCTGACAACAGGGATGAACACTGTGCACACCAGCCGTCCTGGGGTCTGAGGATCCCTAAGGCTTCACTCGGGGTCCTCACCAGGACTCCTGCAGGGCCTGAGATGCCTTCCTTTGGTGACAGGACACCGCCTGTCCCAGACTAAGGCCTCCCCTCCCTCAGACTCCAATGGCCGAGGTCATTAGCACCACTTCCGGCCGCTCCTGCCCGGGGCCTCCCAAGGCCGACCTCCCGGCCGAGGCTCAGTCAGTCGCTACTATTGTGGGGGAGGGTCCCCTCAGGTCTCACTCAGGGGCCTTTGCTTGAAGACTCGTAGGTCGGGGACCCTGAGCCCCACGCACAAAGGCCACCACCTCAATTAGATGGCCGAACAGGACGTGTGTGGTAGGTCAGCCTGAACCTGCCCGCGCCTCCCGGGGTTGGGGTGGGGCTCTGATCAGGTGGGCGTCCTCCTTTCTGGGGCCGACGGTCCCCTCAGTCCTCATTTAGAGTCTCACCTGACACCGAGCGGCACCTGGGGCTCCTCGCGCTGCTGACTGGAGTCTGCGCCTCAGACGAAAGCCCACGCAGCCCTGCGCTCTGGAGGCGGAAGTCAGGGGGCGTGACATCCGGTAAGGCCTGCCTGGGACCGCCCGGGGTCACCAGTAGGGGCGGCGCACTGCGCACGCAGCGCTCAGTTTCAGAAGGGAGGTGCTTGCTGGTCCGGCTCCCAGCCCTCACTTTGGCTGCCGCGCTCTAGCTGCCTCCCTCTGTTGAGCTGAGGTCTTGACCCTCATGCCAAGGTCCTCTTGCCACTGAGAACCCTGAAGAGTAACTGAGGGCGTGTCTCAGCCAGACAGCCTTGCCCGACCTTTAGGGTGAAAAGCAGCCGCTAGCCCGTCTTCGTGTGACCGCCCCCTTTATTCTTTGGTGTTGCCCTTCCTCTGTTTTCATTACAAAGGGTTCTCTTTTTTGGCTCCTTTTTCATGACTTAAGGCTTCCTGGGAAATGCCAGATCCCAGCAAAGCCTTGATGAGTTCAGTTACTACAATCCTTGCAGTGCTTGGAATGGGTCATGTTCCAGCCTCAATGGAAAATGGGGAAGTTGGAGCACAAGACAGGCAGGGGCTAGGACAGGGGGGTGGGCTGTCAGAGAAAAGTCATAGCCATCTATTCCTGCTTTCACCAGGCAGACTTAGCCACTTTCATAGGTTATCCACTACAAAGTTTATTTTGTACATGGAGCAACTGAGACGAATGATTTTGAAAGCCCCTGTTTTATGAGGTTGTTCCACACCTGTAATATGCAGTAATCATATGCAGATGATGAATGTTATCTATTTGCATTTTTATACTTCTGGTTTATTTTTCTATTCTTATCTCTGTGGCTTTGTTTTCTAGTCCAGTTTAAAACAGTGGCTTAAATATTCTTTTCTTGAGTCTCCTCATCTATTTGGTTTTTGTATCAAGGGGAGCCTGCTTGTTAAAATGTGTGGAGTAATTTCAAGTATTTTTGTGTGGTTTGGAAAAGTTTACAGAACATGCTGATTAGTTTTCCCTGATTATATGGTGCAAGTAGCCTCTAAGCCTGATGTGATCTGTGTGGCTTTGGCCTAGTGTTTCAGTTTGTGATTGCTGATTTCAATTTTCTATTATTAATGGGCCTCCTTTGCAGTATATGTTTTGCTGAAAAACAGCATTTCTCTTCATTTCTCTTGGGTATTCAAAGTTAAAGGCATGATATTTATAATAAATAATTTTACATAGAAATTCTCTGACATTTAGTGTAGTACACAAAACAGTACTATGAACCCTGTTTCCCTGACACTCATCATAACCATCATCAATAGTTATAAGTAGAAGTCTGATCATATCAGTATTTTTTTGGTCAATGTGTTTGTTTTTTTGGCAAGAGCACTCCACAGGTGATACTTTATACTTCCATTAGGAGATATATAATGTCTATGTGTCTTCCTTTTTTGTGATCTTCACATTCTGATAATTATGACCATTCTCCATTCTCCATTATGGGCTAGCATGGTAATTTTCTCATTCTACCATATCTTTAAATTATTAACAGAAATTTTCTATAGGCAGAAACCTTTCCTTGTTGCCACATTTTGCTGAGGTATTGTTTTAAAATACTGTTAGTGTTCTCTTAAAATACTTAACTCTCTGCACCTATATTTCATACACTATTTTTAACTATTATTACTTATTTCTGTTTCTTTTGTAATTGGTAATACTTATAAATTATTGGTCATATAGATCTTACATAACAGAAGAAACAACATACAAAATCTTCACATGTTCTATCAAGTAAAGAGCCGGCAACATTGGTCATCGAGCACATCAGTAAATCTGGAGGAGAAAGAATGAAAAGTCTGGGGACATCTATCAGGTCAGTAACATAAGCATGTGAGATGACATGAGTTGGACAGAAGAAGAAATGCCAGCTCTTTCTCCCCATGTTCCACAGGTAGTTTTTCTTCTTGGACCTTTACTTTCAAAATGTGACAACTGGGACTTGGGAGAATGCTGCATTGGGAGAATGCTATCTGAGCCAATGATATGTTCATTTCACCTCCCACTACATCATCCCCCATGCTGACTTGTGTTGCTCTGCACCTCCAAGAATTATATGCTCTGTACTGTACTGTTCCAGAGAAGAGACACCAGGGAATAGCCTGTTGATTACAGACACACTGAGAACCAAGAGGTCATTATTGACCTAGATGCAGTGCCATGCCAGGGTGTACAGATATGATGGGAATAGAATCCCACCTGTTTTCCACCAGGATGAGTGTTCCTTCTGGAAGTTAGGAATTTGGGGGACTGGGCCTCTCTCCTTTATTTTCCAAGTGAAAGTGTCCTGCAGATTCTGCTGTTTAGCACAGAGACCCCCTTATAGAGGCCCCTGACTGGGCTTTGGAGTATTTTAATGTGAAAGGCACAGGTCTCTCCACTTGCTGACGTTAAGGAGAGTCTGATTTAAGAGAGGGCAGGACTCAGGAACCCTGAGCTAATTCCAAAATGGGCAGGCAGCTCTTAGTGAACCCAGAGGGAGGGACTCTTCATCCATAAAGTAAATTATCACCACTCCTGACAGGCCAGGTCCTGAAAGTGCCTAAATGAGAAACTTCCACCATCTAAATGGTATTCTGGGTTCCTGGTTTGAGAGTTTAGTCTGACAGTCAATGCTGAAATGTCAAAGGGGACTCCAAGAAATAATTCCACAGAGTCCTAAGCTGAGGGGAACTTGAAGAGGAAGGACACCATCTAGATCATCGTCAATCATGATAATTACTAGCCCAGAGCAAGGCACACACCCATCTCTACTCCACACACTTCATTCCAGCTCCCTTCACCCTTGAGATCAAGGAACAATCCTACTTACTCAAACATTATATGAATCTATTTCTGCTCGTCATGAGATAACCACTTCAGGTTTGAAACATGAAATATAGGAATGAAGAAAGAGAAAAAAGAAGAGTTTATATCCAGAAGAATAGCATACACTATTCTTCATGCATTGGTTCTGTTTTGCTGCGTAACAAATTACCACAAACATACCAGTTAAAAAAACACACACAATTTAATTCTCTCATGGTTTTTGTGTATGAGGAGTCCAAGCATAGCTCTACTGCCTTCTCTGATTCAGGGTTTCTCCTAGTTGACATTAAGGTATTTACTGAGCTCTGCTCTAATCTGAAGGCTTGACTAGAGAAAAATCCAGTATCAAGCTCACTCAGTTTGTTGGCAGAATTCATTTCCTCTTGTCTGAAGAACTAAGAGCTTAATTAAAAAAAAAAAAAAAAACAAAAAAAAACTCTTGTAAAATCAGTTTAAACGGTTAAAAGTAGCCTGTAGTTCCAGGCCGGTGACCCTCTCCATAGGAAGTTCTCAACATAGCAGATTTCTTCTTCAGTGCCAGCAGGAAAGTGAGAGCAAGTCTTTAGCAAAACAGAGTCATATATGGTGTCTGTAATCAAATGAATGATGTCCCATCTTTTTTGGCATCAAATGTAATGTAATCATGGGTGTGACATATCAGTTTTCCATATTCTGTTGGTTACAATCAAGTCCCAGGCCTTGCCCATACTCAAGAGGAGTAGTATACAGAAGCATGAATACCAAATGGTCAAGATCATGGTAACTACTTTAGACTCTGTCTACCACAATTTATCTCTGAACTCTATGAACCAAGTCTCTTCCTCATCCAAAATACATTAATATTCTCCCAAGATCCCCCCAAATCTGAATCTACTACAACAGCAATTTAAAATCCAAATCTCATCACCTAAAATACGCTCCTATGAAGATGAGGCTCTTGGGGAACATACAGTTAAGTATACCAACTGGGGCACAATACTTCTCTCTCTGTGGACCTGTGAAATAAAAGAAACAAATTATCAGGCCCCAACACACCCTATATATAATACTGGGACAGGGAAAGGACAGCAACTATAGACATTCTTATTCAAAACAGGAAAAGTGGAAGGTATAAACATTCCCTGGCCCATAGCATTGTGAAAGCCTGTTGGGCATATATTGTGAATTCCTTGATTAGATTTTAAGGCCTTCAGATAAATTTCCAAATGCCACTCTCTGGGTTCTAGGTTTCTCCTTGAAGTCATCCTTCATTTGTTATGGAAGGGAATATGTGTTTATAACTGATTATGCAATGCAATTACTTTGCAAACTGTCCTCAAATGTATTGAGACAGGGGCCAAACTCCTACCTCTCTAGTGTATCCAGGATTCAAGACTAATTGCTGAGACCCATTTTGCATTCCAGGCTTTAGTCTCTCAACTGTGAGATACCATCTGAGGGACCTGTTATCTGTTGAACAATCCAACGCCTTTGATTTGCCCACTCCGAAGCTAAATTTAAACTTCACTCTCACGAAGGACATGCAGCTTACTGAATGTGCAAAAGGCCATGCAATGGGACATTTATAGATGACTATTCTAACTTGAACTCATGCCTCCTAACTCCTTGTTAAAAATTGTCCCTCTGGTTTACCGTGCTACCTCACTTCTTCCAACTTCTACACACAAAAATCTGAGCAGCTCAAGCAATGGTACAGTGTCTCCCAAAGAGCAGATGCTCAATGTTTTAGAGATAAATGAACGAACGAGCTTGGTATCTAATTATTAAGATTTAATTTCTCCAATATTCTTTATAACTAAATATAAATAGATACCTTTGGTTTTACAAAATGACAGTAAAAAGCATTAGGAAAGACAAGAATTGACCAACATTTAATTTATTTGCATCAATTTCTTGGGGTAAATGATTTTACTACTGAGTTCTTTCAGATTTCCTAAGAAACATGGACTGCAATACCAGGTTACCCTGTTCTGGATTGCAAACATTGTTTTACAGTCACGAAACTCCTACTCAATCTTGATACAAAGCAGTAAATATTCAACCAAAATTATACATAAACATAGGTTCTAAAGCTATTTAAACATGTATAAAAAGAACAGCACTTGAAAAATAAATGAAAGAAGAAAGCAAGGCTATATGGGAAGTAGGGATGGAGAGAGAGAGGAGAAAAGGAAGAAAGGGAGGAAGTGTGAAAAGAAAGGAAGGAAGGAAGGAAAAACTCCCAAGTTACCACATAAATCAGGAATACAAAAATGATATAAAATTTTCCCTCCAGCCCTATACTGGACCTCAGCTACTTAGAATATTGACCTTAGTATTTAAACACTAAGTGAAAAGTCTGCCTCAGGAGAAGCTGTTGAACTTGGCCCTGTAATGTACACTGACCATGGCAGTAGAGCCAACCCTGGCTGCAATTTTGCCTTGGGATTTCCCCTCCTCATCTCTTAGAGCCTCTTCATATCAGGAAGGGAGTGCAGTGGGGACTATAACATGGGCCCTGGTGGAAAATACCAAGACTTTCATTGTGCTGGTTTCGGCATGGACTGTTGGAATCCACACGTATTCATAGCATGCAGATCACTGTTGAGAATCTTCCAGCGCATCAGGTATTTTCTTCCATCCATGAATCAGATGAGATTCATGGGCTCTTAGTAGAGAAGTGATTCCTCTCAACATATACCTTCATTACATTAATCTCTTCCCAGATTTCCTCCTCAGTGGCTCAGTTGTCCTTAGTAATCTAGTGGCCGGCCTTGGGCACGTCCTTGTCATTACTCAGTTTCCTATCAAAGGTAAGGTCCATTTTGCTAATAAGGGCATGGAAGCGCTCCATGGAGACAACTTTCTTCAAATCAGTGATAAAACCCAGTTCCATCTACTCAGAAGCTATCCTGATTTCAGGGAAGTGGTCCTGTTGTTGACATTCATTAGCATATGTGTCTTTGTGATGGGCGCTTTCATTTTATTAATGAGCAACAGAAACGACACTAAAAAAGTCACCTTGTTCGATACAGGGTCTGCACACAAGCACTTATTGTCAGGCAGGGCCCATGAGGTGCTTGAATTTTCCTTTTCTTGACTCTGTTAGCTCCTTTATTGCTTCTTGTGCATGATACAGCTACAGCAGTAGTGATGGTGGATGGGGGCTCTCGGAGGGCCTTGGAGAATCACAGGTGTCCCCAAAACAGGTAAGTCTGGGGAATACCCTTGAAAAGATAAGAGCCAGAAGAGTGGGACTCTTCTTCAGCTACAGTGGTAGTCTGAAACCCGCCCCCCCCCCCCCAAACTCTACATCTCACCTCAGCTATAGCAGCCTACAGCCTCTCCAGACTGAAAGCAGGAACAGATCTCTGCTCCTTGCTACCCAAGTTCTGGAGCACGTGGTCCTTTCAGATCTTTCTCATGGTGGTCTATATCTGTATTTGGAATTCCAGCTCCTTAATTAGTTTATTCTATTGATAATATTACCTTCCTGCCTGCTCTGAGACTTTTGCCCAACTCTTACACAAAATGGATCAGGATCTAAGCACAATGGAGGAGCTGCAGCACAAGGTAGGAGCCTTAGAATGGAGGATGGGCTGTTAGAGAAAAAACAGGCTGATCTATTCCTTCCATTTACCCTGTAGAATTAGCCTCTTGAGGACCTTCAGTTCTTAAAGATGTACTTACTATACGGAAGAATCTGATAGTTCAGGATTTTGTGAGCCCCTAAATTTTGGGCATTATCTTACATTGCATTGTCTAGTGTAGTGACTCTTTTTTTTTTTTTTACCATCCTTCATAATGAGAATATATATAAACTATTAAGAATGTCTAACAAGAGTTTGTGTGTGTGTGTATGTATACATATATTATCTGAGTTTCATAAAAAAACCACCCCAGCCTTATTGTGTGCGATTTACTCTGATATCCTCAATTCTATTCCTAGTCTATTCTTTACATTTTATTAAAATAAAAATAATAATAGGCCAGTTCTCACCCATTAAAGAGGCTTTAGGTGGTTATTGTACACTCCGGAGTCATACCGCCTCAAGCAACTCAAACTTTTATGCTTTACTGAAATGACCTTACTGATGGTTGATGGCAGCTGTGGTTTCAGGTGCTACCTCAGATTCCTGCAGTGAAGCAATAGAAATCCATTGAACCAAGCCACACTTGGAATAACTAAGGGGGAACTTTAAAATGTTCCCTCTAATCTATCTTGTCTTCTCTCTTCTATTGTAGATTACAGACTCACCACAATTGCATAGCATGCCCAGTCCGTCCACTGTGAAAAGTTCTCACACCTGACTTTAATCCATAAAATCAAACCTATCTATATTAGACTTATTTTTTTTGAACTTTTGAATTTTATTTATTTTTTTATACAGCAGGCTCTTATTAGTTATCTATTTTATATATATTAGTGTATATATGTCAATCCCAATCTCCCAATTCATCCCACTATATTAGACTTAATCAAATTTAAAACATTTTTGCTCTGTGAACGGCAATGATAAGAAAAAGAAATTACCACACAAAGACTGCGAGAAATATTTGCAAATCACATATCTGAGAAAGGGCTTGTTCCCTAAATAAAAAGAACTCTCTAAACTCAACAGTAATAGACAGAGTTCGGTTAGAAAATTGGCATAAAACTTGAATACATGCTTACCAAAGAGGATTTATGGCTGCCAAATAAGGAGATGAGAATACATTAAACATCATTACACTCAAAGAAAATGTAAATTTAAACTGCTATGAGATGCCACTACGTATCTATTAGAATGGCTAAAAAAGACAATACTAAAAATACCAAGTCCTGGTGAGGTTGTGGAGCTATCAGATCTCTCATACACTGATTTGGGAATGCAAAATGAGCTAGGCTCTTTGGAAAACCATTTGGATGTTTCTGATAAAACTAACTTATTACTTAAGTTTGAAAAGGCCCCTTCTGGATATTTTCATGGAGAAATGAAAACTTACGCTCACACAAAAAAAACAGCATCTGAATTTTTATAGAAGCTTTGTTTGTAATAGCCAAAAAGCGGAAGCAAGCCAAACAACCTACGATGAGGAATTGATAAAAGACTGATTCATATTACACCACAATAAAAAAGAAGGGGACAAGCATACATATTACAACGGGAATCAATCTTCAGAAATAATGCTGAATGAAAAAAGCCAATCTTACAGGTCAACCTTATCTACTCTATAATTTCATTTACATAAAATTCTCAAAAGGCTAAAATTATATAGGTATGTGTGTGTGTGTGTTTGCCACAGTCTTTCATATTCCAATTTTAATTTTAATGTGTTTGGAATGCTGGTTTACTCTTTCATGACACTTGTGTGCTGCAATAATTTAGATCTTACTTATGACTTTTACAACTTCTAGTATGCTGAAGATGGAGTAACTGGGACTGGATTTTCCCACTTGTCTGAAACAATTTTAAAAAATAGATAAAATACACGACAACATTATTCAATATACTGGACATCAGACCATGAAAACAGTGATCCCTGAGACATGGGAAAGAATGGATCTGAGCCTATAATTACCCCAGCTTGCTGCCTGGAGCTCAAGTGGAGCCTGTGGTATCTCTGAGTTGATAAGATGAAGCTGAGAGTGGTGAGAGGACGATGCAGCTAGAGCTCCTAAGAAAGAGTACCAGAGAGGAGAGAGCTGCACAGAGAAAGAACTGTGGAGCCCACACAGGGCAGGGAGTACTTCCTGTCAAAGTGATAAACCCTTATCATTTATGGGGCATCAGGGAGAGTACTCAGAAGTGAGGTGAGGTAAGCCATGGTTCATGCTGTTCTAGTCCCAACTAACAAAGCTGGAAAGCAAGAACTGACAAGATTATTTTGTTTCTAAGTAACTTAATATTCATTACAAAACAGAGCTTAAGAATATTGATATATTGAAATTAAAAAAAATAAAACTGTGCATTTGTTCTGGACAAGTGTAAACAAGGCAAAATCACAATTTCACAAGGTCTGGCATCCAACCACATATCACCAGGCATGCAAAGAAGCAGGAATATATAACCAATAATTAGGAAAAAATTAAGCAATCAAAACTGACCTGGAAATGATACACGTGATAAAATGCATAGACAAGGACATTGAAAGTTATCGTAACTATATTTCATATGCCCAATAAACAACATAAAAATTAAGTGGGTTGGAGACACAGAAGATACGAGAAGATTCAGAATGAATGTGAAGAGGTAAAGCTACTGTGTCTGAGATAAAAGTATACATTGGTTTGGATACTGAAACAATAAAAAGGATCAGTGAACCCACGTACGTGAAAAACAGCACAACATATTTTTATGGTATATCTATGTATGAAAAAACAAATAACTAGAATGAGCTTTAAATTAATATATTTCAGATGTTAAATGTGTTTACCTTTGAGGAAGGAACAGAATTTTTGAGTTGTAAAGGGAGAAAATTGTTAGAATTTCTTGCAACAAGAATGTATTTACAGTTACCTTAGTAATTAAAATATTAAATAAGCCTAACACCAGAAAGAGTAGCTGTGTTTTAGCCGGAAAAAGTGTCTGCTAAATGATATAACAGACAAAATTTGAAATATAAAGAGCTTAATACAATAAAAGTTTATTCCGCCATGTGAATTGGTAGACATTCTGTACTAAGAGTGAAGAGAAGAGACTAATTCAATGGGTGTTAATGAGCGGGTTACCACTGTGGGCAGTTGGGGCTTATTCCCATTGTGGACCTCTGGAATAATTCACCTCAGAGTTATTCCAACCAAAGGGCAAGGAAGATGGGTTATTTTTCCACCAATTTCCATCCATCATTGGTTGAGGACTGCTCCTACAGGCTTTAACTGCAACTTCTGGCCTGAGGCCTGTGAGGACTGGGCACCCTCCTGAGAACAGAGGAAGCCCTCAAGGAGAAAGGAGCAGTTTTTCATGAAGCCACTGACCTACAGGGAAGATTTAAATGTGAAGGGACATGGCAGGGCATGGATGACATCTGCTACAGATCAGAATTGGAAAGAACTTTGAGAAAACATGTCCCTAAAAGAGAATGATGGTATGCTGGCACAATGTGGCCAGGAAAAATTTCCAAGCTTCTAAGGATCAAAATAGTTTCTACCTTTGCTATTTTACATCTGAGGGGATGTGGATACTGGTTGATGAATCTCTTAACCCAGAAGTGGCTTCTGATTTATAACATATGAAAATCTTCCTATTTATGTTTTTTATATGAATCAAATTATTTTGGATTTTAAGAAAAGAAATATTATTTTATCAATACATCTTCAAAAATAGAACCATCTTTTCCATGAATTCCACTATTATGATGGATTTCTTTATGGACTTGTAAGGGAGGGGGCTGGCATTGTGCATTCCTTTGGGTTTTTGCTCACGAACATTTCATGAGTTGGAAAATGTACACTTAAGAAGGTCGTTGGCTTTCACTTTCAGATTCCATATCATTAGGAAATGAATATTTTCAGGGAAAAGGAAATAGTGTATAACATAAAGCTTTTGACAGAAACTTTATACTTGAACTTGTACATTTCTATTTTTGTATACTATGAAAAAGCTAGTGATTCTTTGTCTTTGATAACATTAATAATTACTGTTGAGTTGTTTAAATTTCCTATTCTAAACATTTCATTTTATTTGAATTTCCTATTCTAAAGGTTTTTATTTCAATCTGTTCATGCACGAGAAAAATCAGGCATTTTTTCCCTAGATTTCTACTAATAAAACAACACATTTTGATCAAGCAATTTTCTCCTGATTTGCTCTAATGAGATTGCCACAAACCAAATACTTCTCTGAGAATGAAAGTAATCAGTGAACAAAGATGATAAAATGTACCTGGAGCCCTTTTTTGCCAAGAGAAAATTATATTCTAAAATTATATTTATACTTGAGTAGGATGGAATAAAAATAGCAATATTCTGACAGTCTTTGAGAGTAACTCTTTGTTTGCCCCATAGCCAGCTGAGAGTCTTGGGGTTTTGATTAGACACAGTATGAATTTCAACTATGATCCACTGCCAATGTGTTTTAGTATATAATATAAAATTATAATATGGAATATGTATATAGCAGCACGTCATATATAATATGTGCTATATAATGTATAATTAATGTGTAAAATGTAATTAATTTGTGATAAAATATAGTACATATATAAAACATATTATAAACACACACAAACCCTCAATTTGTCTTACAAAGGATTTAACATACTTAATATTCTTGCAGGAGTGACTGATTTTCTTGACACATAAACTTCAGTGCATTTGAAAACAAAGTTGCCATCTTTAAAATTTGATTTGTTTAATGCTGCTCACAGTAGTGAATTAAAATCATATCCATTTAGTTTCATTGTCATGATACTTGTCTGGTTGATATGCTTGACTTTTTTTTCTAGTTTTCTGGAGAATTTCCTTACATGGAATTAAGCCTTAGGACACTTTTTTCTCATTTGTTGTTATATATTGATTACTTATGTATATTGGCAATAAATGGAAAGATAAGTGCAATAGTGAAATTTGTATTATGCTTTTATACTGTATCCTACCTTAGGGTTGAGAAGGTTTTTATAACTATGCTCTGATTTCATTAAGATTAGAAAAATGGAAACCTTCAGAGAAAAGTGACATTGCTTGAAAGGAAAAGACCAGCATAGATAAGTGAAACAAAGGATAGCCTGCCTAACTAGCTCCAGGGCCTTAAAGAAACAGGAAAGCTCTCCATGGATAAACAGCAGGGTAACAAAAAAGTCTTCAGTAGAGCAAGATAATTTTTTATAGTTATGTTGTCCAGCTGTTACACCTTCTACCCTTTTTAGCAACATGCTCCGCTCCCTCTGGCAAATTCCATGTTTGTTAAAGGAAAGGGATCATTATTCAGTAATCTGAGACATTCAGATAGTCCGTTGTAGACTTAGACTTGAAGAAAACTGGAAAGTGAACAAAGCACTTTTTATGACCAAATTTATATGCTTCATTCTCTATTATCCAAGATTTAACATATTTCAGCTCAGCAGCTTAGCTGGGCTTAACAAATATGCATGTTTCTGAGTGCTTCAGGATGGTGAATAACAATTACTTAAATGGAGGAGGCTTATTGGCTTCTTGCCATAAATTCTTTGACAGTTTCTTTGCTTAGTATGGAATTAGATAACACAAAATATAAAAAACTATCAAGGAGGAAGAACTTCATTTGAGTACCTCTGGATACATACTGGATATAAATTATGTATTAGTTAAGATATATTTGCAGGAAAGAATACATACACTCATGTCTGCAGAGACTGGACATCCTGTGAGTGGTCTAGAAGTGAGACTTGAAGACAGAGTTTCTCCTTAAAAAAAATAATAGCACACTTTAATAAAAATAGATTAAATTGTTCTTGTCTCCTGCTCTCAGTTGGATTAAACCAGCGTTTTAAATTATTTATGTGCTATCCTCAAAAATATAGTTTGCATAGATATAAGAGGGAAAACAAGAATCTGGAGTGGAGGAAAAGTAAAATCTCCTAAGATATTATGGTGAAGATAAAATAGGACAGTGGCGGGGTGGGGGAGATCAATGCCAAAGTCACTTGGAAATTGTAGAAAGGGTTTATCTTATAGGTGTTGGAGGATCCTTTGGGGCCACAGTCCAATTAGAAAATTGTATAACAAAGATCAGTCCAGGGGGCAGAAATTTCTGAATGCAGTGCTAAAATGCTGAAAATCAACTATTCATTCATTCATTCATTTATTATTTATTCTTTCATTCAATTAATGTTGGTGAGTCCTTCTATGTGCCGGAGTCTGTGTTTGGCACTAGACATGCCAAAATGTATAATGAGGACAAATGGTGGGAGTCAGAAATTGTGTCTGAGAAAACAGCAATTGCCAAGATTTTGCTGCACAGATGGGAGATTTAAAAAAAAGTCAGACATATTGAACTTTAAGCACTTTCAAGAAACTAAACTATATAATTATGATAGGTTAATCCAGGGGCAATAAAGGTAGGCAATGATTCTCCATATTCTCTCTAGGGAAAGAAGGAACTAAGAACTGAAGATGGCAAACTGAGTGATGTGCATCCTGCAATTAGGAAGAAGAATACGAAGAAACTCAAGAGTGTGACTATGAAAAAAGATATTTGGTGAGGAAGGAAATGTTGTTTGGAGTTTTCAAAAACCCCTTTTAGTGTACCTATTTAATAACATTTTCTGTTTTTCCTCTTCGAGAGAAACATGTTTTCTTTATGTTATCTGACTACATTTAACTATATGCTTAATTTTAAACACAGGGCAATAGCATCACATGGTGAATTTCATAACACCGTAAATTTTTTCTTTAAAATGAAACGCACACACTGAAGCAAAATTTGAGTATGGCGCTCGTGTTCAGTGTTTCCTGTACTACTCTAGTTGGATGAAACTGCATACAGGCAAATATACTCATGAATTTTGGTTAAAGGTAAATTGTTTAATTAACAGTAATTATGTGCAAAAAAACGACATACTTAAAAAAACATTCCACAGTACATATAACATTTTGCTCAACAAAAGCAGATAAAATAATAATTTTCAAATTAACAGATCATTAATCTTGACCTTATGAGAGAACAAAGCAATTTATTTTGAAGATAGTTAAACCTAATATGTGAAACCTAATAAAGTTGAAATATTAGTAATGTAACTGTTCTCCTTTTAAATTTGGGTCAAGTTTATAATGTAATGAGAGAGCAAACAAGGAGAATATTAACTTCATAAAAGCTCTAACAGCAGGATGTTTCCTTTTGCTTGGCAGACAGTAAAGCAGAACAGAAGCAGGAAAAGGTTCATACCCGAGCACCAGCACTTACTATCCCTGGGACAAGTCAGTTTTCTCATATGGGGACAGGGATTGTTCAATGAAGAACATGTGATGATATACTTAATGCACTTAAGCCAGTGTCTGGACCATGATAAATGCTAATTCAATGTTATTATTGCTGTTGCTGCTGTTATTATTACTAATTCATCAGAGTAAAAAGAAAACACCATATAAGAAAGGATACTATGCTGTATTTGATTTATCACAAAGATTTCAAAGCACTGACCTTGGAGTCAAATACTAGTTATATAATTTGAAACAATTTACTTGCCCTCTCTCAGCCTCAGTTTCACAGGTTACTTTTCCCCCAGGCATCAATGGTTGAGCTGACTTAGAATATTCCAATAGTAATGCAATTTTTTTATCTTATGTTAACTAAAGAAATATAACAAATGCTTCTCAGGGATGCTCATGCTCCAGTAAACTATATTACTATATTTCTAAATAGAGAGTTCAAGTGCCAAACTCTACCGAGTTTCTTCCGGCCAGCCAATATTACAGCTGGTCTTAAGTAGGTATATCAGTGTTACCAAAACGTCTTTGTATAAATCTACTTCTCCAACAAGCTTCAAGAGATCTTAAAATGTCCATGTTTCCTTTGGATTAAAGAACTGATGGCTTCAGAGGAAAGCAAGTTGGTTAGGTGAGTAATGCAATAAACAAACATATAATCTTGAAAGAGCCTTAGGGACTGAGATCAAAGGCTGGTCAAAGTTAATAGAGGCAAACTTGTAATGTGAGAAACACACATCTAGCAGCAATTCCGGGTGAGTGCTGTCTCTTCATCCCCACTTGCCTGAATATTTGTTAAAGTCCAAATATTGTTTTTATGCACCAGAATAAGTGGCCAAGAGTCCTTTAGAGTACTGTTCTGTTGAAGCTCCCTAGATAAAGGCAAGTGCCATATAAGTGATAAATGTTAAGAATCCATAAGATGATGAATCTCTTTTAGTTAGACTATTAGGGAAAGACTATCTAAAAAAGCTACCATCGTAACTGAGACTTAGAGAATGAGTAGTACATTTATACGTAAACTTGGATGTGGCTATAAATTCAGGGAAGGTGGACGACAAAGCAAATTCTCAGAATATGGAGTTTTCCAAATTAACTGGGACACTGAGCCTTTGGGAAACTTGGGGAGTTGGGGCTGTAAAGGTAGGCTTGTGTCAGTGATTTTTTGCATCATTCAACGAGTAGTGAGGAGTCACGGGAAATTTTTATGTGGAAGTATAACATAAAAATAGTTTTCCAAAAAGTTAATATAGCAGTCTAACATTAGAGAGAAACTATTCTGAGTTTATGGAATCGATGTGGTAGATGTTTTCAGTAGTCTAGCCATGAAGTCACAAAGTCATGGACAAGAGTGGTGAGGATAGATACGGACAAATAGGGGCAGAGGCAAATAAATAAATAAATAAATAAATTGAAGTATATTTGGTAGGACTTGTATGCCAGGCCAGCCTACAAACACTAACCCAGTTATAAAGACTCTCAAAATGATTACTTAAACCAAGTTTGTTTTACTTTCACATAAGTTAAATAATTCAAAGGACATAAACTGGATTGAGGATACAAATATGAGTATAAATATTTCCTCAAGGTTTTCAGAGTTTCTCAGAGGTCCACCAGCTTGGGGGTTAATGCAACCCATGCTGAGAGAGATCAGGTCTAGTCTGTGGAAACGTGTGTGTGTATGAAGGGAACTTATGATTCTTTAAACCAACTGTCCAGAGTTGAGGCCAGGTAAACATTCACATACAAAATCTTGCATATCTGTAATTACTACAGAAAATAGGTAGCAAAACCATTTCTTCAACGTGATGAGAAGAGATGAGACTTTGGAACTAAAGGGCTTAGGGAAAGATGTGAAGAGCCCTTTGGAAAATGCCATGTTAGGGCAATATGAGATTGATAAAATACAGCTAAGCAGGAGTAAAAAGGGCAGTTAGAGCACCCCAAATTTTAGGGCTAACCCCTATTTGTGACTTCCTTACCATTTTGTAGGAATTATTAAAAAATCAATGGGAGGGTAAGGCCAGCCTAGACTAGATAAGTTCCATGGTATCAATGAAACAGATCAAATAAGTAGGAGATTTAAGGGCAGTTTTAGAATAGCTGGCCATGAGATCCATGTTAATTATCAAGGCGACTGTCAGAAATTTTTATTACTACATTATCTTGAATTTCCAAGGATGGTGGCAAGAGACAAGTCAAGGAAAACCTTGATTCTGGGCTTGGATTTTGTGTTTTAAAAAAAAATGAGTGATAGAGAAGTAAACACATGATAAAGAAAGAGATAATCTCAGGTTATGAAATTCTAAAGTCTTTGATGAATGACAGTGGAAGAATAATGGTCTGAAATTATCTATGAAGGTCCATCCATATCCTGTTTGCCTTCTTTTGAGTCTGGAAGGGTAGAAAACAGATTAAATTTTGGAGATGACTGAGGAAATGTTTGAGGAAATAGCAATTCAAGCTTAAGTGGGAAGATATGGGTGACTTGGAACAAAGTTACATGGCGTATTGAGCAGGATGAGCAGGAAGATACCAGAGAACTGAGGAACTGAACTGGGTAAGAATGGGAGAACCAAAGATTGTTTGAGGGCAGAGTCCACACCTGGTATAAAAGGTGTAGAGAACCAGAGCAAAGAAAGAAGTGCAAAGATAGCAGACTGAATCTAAATACTATTAGCAAGTAGAAAGGAAATTCTTAAAAGGCATAAACTTGGCATAAAGTTGGAGCTCTGCTTGACTCCATGATTCACTGCCACTGCAACAAAACATACTGTGATGGAAGAGTCCACTGGCTCATTCCTCAGCTTCTAGTGTGCTTGACGTCAAACGGCACCACAACAATAGTCATTAGCATCTTCTGAAATCTTCCCATCACTTTTAAGAATTTTGCTTTACAAAGTCCATTAAGAATTCATCATAGATTATAGTAAACCTATTCCAAATATTTCAATGAAGTAGTATATTTCACCATTTTGCATATAATCTGGGATATAAAATTAATTAAATTAACCCATGTTTTGGGAGGAGATCAAGATGGTGAAGTAGAAGGGCATGAATCTCACCTCCTCCTACAAATACATCAAAAATATATCTACGCGTTGAACAATTCTTACAGAATACTTACTGAAAGCTGGCAGAGGATTTCATACAACCAAAGCTGCAAGAAAGATCCCCATGTAACTGGGTAGGACAAAATAAAAAAAGAAAGAATTGGGATGGGACCTGTGCCCCTGGGAAGGAGCTGTGAAAGAGGAAAGGTCCCCTCACCCTGGGAACCTCCTTCACTGGCTGGAAGGTCTGCAGGGATAGTTAGGGAGCTTCAGAGGCTTAAGAGGACAGTGTGAGAGGTGGCTTCTGGCCAGGCAGTGTACAAAGAGGCCAGTACAGACAGTCCTTGCCACATTGCCACACTTCCCAGACCAAAACACATGCCTGGGTGCTGAAACTCAGGCTTCATTGGAAGCCTGTTCGTGTTCAAAGTAGCTGGGTGCTGAAACTCAGGCTTCATTGGACAAACCTGGGGAGAGGACTCAGTTTGGCTGCATGGAGACAGACTGAAGGGCTGGGAGTGTGGTCTGGGCTGAAACTGAGGGTACAAGAGGACACAGCATGGGTCTGTCACAGAAGCCCAATTATCAACGCGTGAAGGGAGGGGCATGGATCTACCACAGCAGTCTCACTGTCAGCATTCTCACACCAGGGCATGGCTCTGACAGAAGCGGGTTTTGGGAGTGCACATGTGGAAATGGGGCTGAAATATGAGCCGACTACCAGTGCTCCCCTGGTGGGTTCAGGGGCGTGGTTTCAGTGGGTTTTCCCGCCAGCAGACTTTGGGAGTGTACACATACCTGAGGACGTCAGAGCCAATTACCAGCACTCCCACAGCAACAGTGGACTTTGTGGGTGCACACACCAGGTGGCAGGTGATATCACAGAGTCACACGTCCCTGTGGACAGCTCCTGTGGAGGAATATGCGGCAGCTCCTTTCTCAGTGGGAGTGCTCCAGTCCTGCTTACTTCAACTGTAGCTTAGAACTGGATCTGGGGCTTCTACTTCAAGAACTGGGGAGCAGATCCTGTCCCCAACAGGGCTGTGACAACCACAGAGCAAAGAGGAGGCTCCACCAAATATCCAGTGCAGGTTCTGATAACCATAACAATAAACACACCCCCTATCAAGGGGACAATGGCCAGCACATGATAAGGAAAGACATGGGAGGCATCCATACCAAAAACAGTCCTCACACCAAATATTTCAGACTCACACAGTCTACAAAGGGATGCTCCCACATAAAAGCAGCCCTTCAAGACCACAGTAGGGAGTTCCCTGGTGGTTTAGTGGTTAGGATTCAACACTTTCACTGCTGTGGCCCGGGTTCAATCCCTGGTGGGGGAACTGAGATCCCGTAAGCTGCGTGTGGTGCGGCCAAAAAAAAAAAAAGACCACAGTAGATAAATATTTCTCCTCACTTCATAGAGTCAAAGAAATCTAAGTTAAATTAAAAAGCAGAGTAACTATTCCCAATTAAAAGACTAAGAGAAATATCCTGAAAGAACAAAAAATCAAATAGACCTCTCCAGTCTACCACATGCTGAGTTCAAAATGGAGGTAATAAAAATGCTAAGGAATTAGAAAAGATTATCAATGGAAATGCAGATCACTGGAACAAGGAACTAGAAGCTATAAAGAGGAGCCAATAGCCAATCAAAATTAGACAACTCAATTGCTGAGACAAAAACCTAGCTAAAGGCAATGAATAGCAAACTAAATAATGAAGAAGAATGGATAACTCATCTGGAAGATAGAATAATGAAAATCACCCAATCAGAAGAGAAGACAGAAAGACTTAAAAAAAAAAAAAAAAAAAAAGGAAAGCAACATACAACACCTACGGAATAATATTAAGTGTGCCAATCTACACATAATAGGGATCCCAGAAGGAGTAGAAAGAGAAAAGGGGATCAAAAACGTACTTGAAGAAATTATGGCTGAAAACTTCCCAAACCTAAAAAGGAAACAGATACCCAGGTATGAGAAGCACAGAGGGTCCCAAACAATATGAACCCCAACAGACCCACACCAAGACATATCATAATTAAAATGGCAAAGGTTAAAGATAAAGAGAGGATTCTGAAGATGGCAAGAGAAAAAGAGTCAGTTACGAGGGAACCCCTTACGGCTATCAGCTGATTTCTCTACAGAAACTCTGCAGCCTGGAAGGGAGTGGCATGACATATTCAAATTCCTGAAAGACAAAAAACTGCAACCCAGAAAATTCTGCCCAGCAAGATTATCATTTAGAATAGAAGGAGAAACTAAGAATTTCTCAGATAAGCAAAAACTAAAAGAATACAGCAATACTAAACCTATCCTAAAAGAATACTGACAGGTCTTCTCTAAATGGAAAAGAAGCAAGAATCTATAGGAAAGGGAAAATCACAATAGTAAAGGCAAATATATAAAAGGACTGAAGATCACTTAAATAAGCCAGCACATATATTAAGAAAACAATAAAAACAATTCAGTGAAAGTGATTATACCTACAATGAACAGCAAAAAGATAAACATGAAGATGTAAAATAGGACAGCAAAATCATAAAATGCAGGGGAGGAGAGTAATAAAATGTAGATCTTTTAGAATGTGCTTGAGGTTATATGACTACCAGTCTAAAACAAGTAGACATAGTAATGGGTCAACATACTTGAAAACCAGGGTAACCTCAAATCAAAAACATACAACAAAGAGGCAAAAATCAAAAAGAAAGGAATTCAAGAATAGTACAAAAGAAAACCATCAAACCACAAAAGGAAAAACAAAAAGAAGAAAGGAACAAAGAAGAAACACAAAATCAACTGGAAAACAAAGTTTAAAATGGCAGTAAATACATACTTATCAATAATTACTTTAAATGTCAATGGACTAAATGCTCCGATCAAAAGACACAGAGTGGCAGATTGGATAATAAAACAAGAACCTACAATAGGCTGCCTACAAAAGATCCACTTTACTGTGAAAGACACAGATTGAAACTGAGAGGATGAAGAAAGATATTTAATGCAAGTGGAAATGACAAGAAAGCAGGGGTAGCAATACTAATATCTGACAAAACAGACTTCAAAATAAAGGCCATAAAGAAAGACGAAGAAGGACACTATATAATGATAAAAGTATCAATACAAGCAGAGGATATTACACTGATTAACATATATGCATCCAATATAGGAGCACCTAAATATATAAAACAAATACTAACAAACATAAAGGGAGAAATTTATGGGAATACAGTAATAGTAGGAGACTTTAAGACCCCAGTGACATCAATGGACAGACCTTCAAGACAGAAAATCAATGAGGCAACAGAGATCCTAAATGACACAACAGAACAGGTAGACTTAATTGATATCTACAGGACAGTATATCCCCCCAAAAACAGAATACACATTCTTTTCAAGTGCATATGGAGCATTCTCTGGGAGACACCACATACCAGGACACAAAACAAGCCTCAACAAATTTAAGAGGATAGAAATTATTTCAGGCAACTTTTCTGACCACAGCAGTATTAAACTAGAAATTGACCACAGAAAGAGAAACAAGAAGAAAACAATTACATGGAGACTAAACAACATGCTACTAAAAAAAACCCAATTGGTCAAAGAGGAAATCAAAAAACACCTCAAGACAAATGACAATGAAAACACAACAAAACAAAATCTATGGGATGCAGCATAAGCAGTCCTAAGATGGAAGTTCATAGCAATACAGGCCTTCCTCAGAAAACAAGAAAAATCTCAAGTAAGCAACCTAACCTACTACCTAAAAGAATTAGAAAAAGAAGAACAAACTAAACCTAAAATCAGCAGAAGGAAGGAAATAATAAAGATCAAAGAGGATATAAATAAAAGAGATTTAAAAATAGAAAAAAAAATCAATAAAACTAAGAGCTGGTTTTTTGAAAGAATAAACAAAATCAACACACCTCTGGCCAGGCTCACCAAAAAGAAGAGAGGACCCAAATAAACAAAATAAGAAATGAAAAAAGGAGAAAGAACAACCGATACCACAGACATACAAAAAAATCATAAGAGAATACTATGAACAATTATATGCCAACAAAATGGACAACCTACAGGAAATGAACGAGTTTCTAGGAACATACAACCTGCCAAAATTTAGTCAAGAAGAAACAGATAATTTGAACAGACAGGTCACTAGAAGTGAAATAAAATCTGTCCGGGGAAAAAAAAAAACCTCCCTGCAAACAAAAGTCCAGGACTAGATGGCTTCACTGTGGAATCCTACCAAACATACAAAGAAGAACTTATACTGATCCTTCTCAAACTCTTCCAAAAGACTGAAGAGTAGGGAACACTGCCAAAGTCATTCCATGAAGCCACCACCACCCTGATACCAAAATCAGACAAAGACACTACCAAAAGAGAAAATTACAGGCCAATATCTTTGATGAATATAGATGCAATTATTACAATATTTGGTAATAACCTATAATGGAAAAGAATCTAAAAAACAATATAGGGGACTTCCCTGGCAGTCCAGTTGTTAAGACTCTGTGCTTCCAATGCAGGTGACATGGGTTTGATCCCTGGTTGGGGAACTAAGATCCCACATGCCGCAAGGTGTGGCCAAAATAAATAAATAAAAATTTAAAACAATATATATATATAAAACTGAATTGCTGTGCTGTACACCTGAAACTAACACAATATTGTAAATCAACTATCCTTCAATAAAAAAAAAAATTTTATAAAAGCAAAACTCAAAACTCAGGGTTCATCACGTGACTCCAGGGAAACTGCTCTCTCTTTCACTTGGTTTTCTGCCTCAGAAGATTTTTTACTTAGTAAATAGTACAATGTATTTTTTAAATTACAAAGAAATATTTTATCCAATGTTTTAATTAAAAATAAAATAAAATAAAATGAAGGAATATTTTATAAGAAGAAACAAAAAATTAACCTGTATTTCAATTTTAATCTTGATCATCAAATGACAGCTGTGCAATTTAACTATTCTTTTGTAATGAGCAACAGGTCCCTCAGAATTGGCATGATTATTTTTAGACAAAACATAGTGAACGAACTTCAGTATCCTACTGTACATAAGGCAGCAAGGTCTGCTACTTAGGAGAAGAAACATAAGAGGCATCGTGAACTGTGGAACATTATTGAATTAGGAGTGTTTATGACAACCTTGAAAGAAACTCCTGGGCTAGGAGTTATTGAAATAAATAGAGGAATTAAATAAGTGGATTTGATATGCTTTTCCTTTGTATAACCTTGTTTGTATTGCTCTTACCAGCAATTGTGAGGCTATACATTTCAAGACATATTTACAGTAAGCAAATATGTGCTCTTTTAACATAATTGTATGAAAGATTTTCGAAGGAATTTAGGGAACTAAAGGCGAATCAGGGCCCAACGCAAAGTGAGGGTTGATTAGGATAAATGCTGGTGGTTACATAAGAGGTTTTACAGGCTTCATCATTTTGAAAAACATTTGCAAAACATGTTTATGATAGCTGTGCCCAGAGTTTTCCCTCAGAGTTGAATTAATGTTGCCATTATGCTCTGGAAAAAGAGAGCTAGTCAAGGAAGGGCTAATTCCATTTTTATTGATGTTACTATTGGAAGACTTGTACATGTTTTTAAACACCGTAAGTGTAATTCTTTTTGAACAGCTGTTAGCTAATCTGAAATAATATGAGGAAAATTACAATATAAAATTTTCACACATATGTGAAATTTTCCCTATTCATGCTGGTCAAAGATATGCATCAGCTTGTGTGTGTGTGTGTGTGTGTGTGTGTGTGAGCAGTCTTTAAAAAAAAGTGCTCATTTTCAGTTCTGTTCTTAAGTATACAACAGTTATTTACTGAGGGCCTATAATTAGGAAATCCTTGATAAGCATAGCAGTTATAAACAAGGCTGGCATTCAAGCATTATGCTCTGCTTGTTAAAATATCGTAACAGTGGCTTTTACTACAGTATAACCCTTGGCCCTCTAACTACTTTGTCCCCTCCCCCAGAGCCCCCTGCATCTCCCAATAATTCAGTGACAGCTAAGGAGTTAACACATAGTGTGTCAGGGAGTCTCAGGACTTTGATCAGCATCCTTTCAGATTGGTAAGAACTCGAATCTATGTTTGTTAATTATTTCAAATATTAGCAATGGATACAAAGATAGATATGATATGGCTCCTGCCTCCCAGGAATTCATATCTGGTGGTGGAAACAGACACCCATAAATCTTCTCAATACAAAGTACACTCCGATAGACTGGAAATTTCAACATGATGCTGTGGAGCATGGTGGAAAGAGATTAATCACAACAGCGGGGGGCTGAGAGGGCTTCTTAGGAGATACTGGGTTTTACCTGGACCTTGAATGATGAGCCAATATGGGTGAAGGATGGCATTGTAGCAGATGAAACAACCTTACTGTAGAATAAGACAATTTCTATTACAATTACAGAGAAGACAATTTCTGTAAATAATGACTAGAAGGGTACGTCTGGAGTGTGTGTGTGGTAGCGAATGCAGAGTGACATACAGTTAAGAATACAGGCAGAATTTGTAGGGCAGTTTTGTTTTACTTCTTATTGCACTGGGAACCATTGAAGATTTTGGAGGAGGCAAAAGGCATGAGTCAATAGTTTCTGAAAGAGAAATCTATAGGTAATATATAAAACAAATGGGCTGGGAGAAGTAAGGCAGCTAGATCTGGGTGATCATTTAGGGGCCTTTGGCAATAATTCAGATCAGGTAACAATTTTTTTTTTTTTCCTGTAAAGGCCCAGATAGTAAATATTTTATGCTTGTGGGTCATCTGGTCTCTAACGCAACTACTGAACTCTACTGTTATAGTGTGAAAGCAGCCACAGAGAGTACCTAAATGAATGTGAGTGGCTGTGTTCCAATACTTACAAAAATAGGTGGCAGGTCAGATTTGGCACATAGGCCTGTTGACTCCTGTCCTAGGTCATCATTTATCAATATAAGTAACTTATTTTGGTTTCCCCAGAAAGCAAACTCTGAAACAAGGATCTGTTTATCTGGAAGGTAATCTTAGGAAACCCTCTGAAGTGGGAAATTAAGACAGTGAAGAGTGAAAGACAATAAAGGATAGAATTACAAACAGATTGCTACTGAAACCTGGGGTACCTCACTGAGGACCTTGTTAGAGACTATGTAGAATATCCCTATGTAGAACTGTCACATCGTAGGGTGAGGAAGCTGAGTATGTATTCACTATATCCATGCCTCATTATTTGAGAAACACTCTTGAGATATTATCTCCCAGATGTTTCTGACATAAACAGACTAAATATGTTCCCATGACAAACAATGCCTTCAATCAGAGATGCAGGAAGACATGAGTGTGTATGGGAACCATTATGGAGGATATATGGGCTCAGCACAGTACAGTTGCCCCTCGGTATCTGCAACGGATTGGTTCCAGAACCCCCATGGAAATCAAAATCCTTGGATGCTCAAGTGCCTTATATAAAATGGCATAGTATTTGCATCTAACCTACGCACATCTTCCCATATACTTTAAATCACCTCTAGATTACTTATAATACCTAACACAATGTAAATGCTATGTAAATAGTTGTAAATACAATGTAAATGCTATGTAAATAGTTGTGGCCTGTGGCAAAAGTTTTGGTTTTTGGAACTTTCTGGATTTAAAACATTTTTTTTTGATTTACGGTCGGTTGAATCCGCAGATGCAGAACCCACGGATGTAGAACCCATGGATACAGAGAGCCAACTGTATATGCTTCAGTGGGTGTAATGCCATATAGGTGAGTAGGGAAATGTTTTAAGAAAAGGGTGAAGTGGAAATGTATGCCTTCAGTGAGCTCCAGTCAAAATCCATGTGTCTGTGGGAGCAATATTTATTTTAAAGCCCACTTGGCAAGGAATAAAATTAAAGAGTGACCATTCAAAATGAAAGTTAATGGTAGATTGAACTAGATCAGTGAGAAAAAGGAAGAGAATTTCAAGAGAAATAAAAAGGTAAAATGGTTCTGTCACAGGTTGGGTTCCATGGGAATTTAGCACTCAGGATGTTTATTAGGAAGTGCTACTGGTATCAACAAGTATGTGTGTTGGGGGAAGAGGGTATAACATAGAACTGGAGAAAGTAAATGTTGAGCTGTGATGCAGCCCCAACAAAGGGCTCAGTCAACCTCATGGGGAATGCTATAGCTGAGCTGACCCTTCAGGATTATCCTGAGCTGGGGCAAGGGGGTCAGGTCTTTATACCCCTCTGTTGTTTGTTCATTGGAAGTTGGTTAGCTTTGGAAGGAAGCATGATTTTGGGTGAAGCAGTTTTCTTCAGCTAAGGAAGCCCTGAGAGAAGACTGACAGCCAAAAGCTATCTTTCCACAGGAACCCACCAGCTGAGGAGATAATTCCTGGTTGATGACTGAGAGTATCCACCACAGGTACATTTGGTGATAATTGGATATAGGGAGATGAGGAAGAAAAAAGAGGTAAATATGATAATGATATTGAGAAGCCCTAAGGAAGGTGACACAATTTAAAGAGGAAAAAGGGATTAAAAACTCAGTTAAATGTTGAGATCAAAATTACCTTTTTTGGCCAACACATTTCAGAAAAAAAATTAAGTTGATCTAGACATGAGAATATGGAAACTAATTTTATAAACCTAACATTATCTCAATGAAAAAAAGAAGCAAAAGCAAGCAAGCAAATACACTATGTGTGAAGTCTATTTTTCTTAAGGTCATGATAGAAATAATGTTAATGATATCATGCTTTGAGACATGATGAAAGTTAAGATTCTTTCCTGCATAACCACACAGATAGCTCTCTGGTCTGGATAAAAATTATAATTTGAAAAGCTCATTTTACCATCCATTATTACAGGATTGATATGTAACAAACTGTAGAAATGCAATGCTGTGGCCAGCTGTTTAGATGAAGTAGTGAAATATGCAAGTACATTTCTACTTTTCTTCAGGAAGAAGTTTGTTTTGCACAAGACTGAAAGTTAGATGAAGATAATTTGTCCTAAGTGGTTAACTTATACTTTAGTAACAGCAATTCTTAAATTTATTTTGATTGCAATAATACGATTCATAAATAAAATTTAGAGATAGCTATAAAACATGCATGTTCATAAGACAGAGACAACTCACTCCTAATGCAGTATTATGAAAATTAACTTGTACCAATTAAAGGTTGTATAATGTGGTATAACTTGCACATCATTTTTCTAATAATTTTTTCCAGTTGCTCTTTAATAATCTATATAAAAGCCATATATCTGAGGTGTATCTCTGGCATGACGGTTCTAAATTTCTTAGGAGGATGTCACTCCGATCAGCTCAAGGCCCTCCAGCTTGTGAATATCAGGGCCATAATATATCCTTAAAAATAAAATTTTAATAACAACAATCAGATAAATTTAATGGGTTTAAATTTATAGAACCACCTCCAGAACCACTCTTATGTGTTATCAGTTACCTACTTCTGGACCATGCGGTATAGAGTGTAGCAGTTTTGAACCTATTTTCTGACACAGACACCTTTGGCAGTCTAAAAAAATATACTCAGAATACTGTTTGTATATAAATAATAATATATAAGATAGCAAAAAAAAAAAATCTAAAAAAACCCTAAAAACAGAGCTATCATATGATCCAGCAATCCCACTCCTGGGCATATATCCAGAGAAAACCATACTTCAGAAAGATACATGTGGCCTTCCCTGGTGGCACAGTGGTTAAGAATCCACCTGCCAATGCAGAGGACCTGGGTTCGAGCCCTGGTCCGGGAAGATCCCACAAGCCATGGAGCAGCTAAGCCCGTGTGCCACAACTACTGAGCCTGCGCTCTAGAGCCCATGAACCACAACTACAGAGCCCACGTGCTACAACTAGTGAAGCCTGCACGCCTAGAGCCCGTGCTCCACAACAAGAGAAGCCACCACAATGAGAAAGCCCGTGCACCACAACAAAGAGTAGCCCCCACTCGCCACAACTAGAGAAAGCCTGTGTGCAGCAACGAAGACCCAATGCAGCCAAAAATAAATAAATAAAAATAAATAAATTTATAAAAAAAAAGATACACACACCCCAATGTTCATTGTAGCACTATTTACAATATCCAAGACATGGAAACAACCTAAATGTCCATCAGTGGATGAATGGATAAAGAAGATATGGTACATATATACAATGGAATATTACTCAGTCATAAAAATGAATGAAATAATGCCATTTGCAGCGATATGGATTGATCTAGAGATTATCATACTAAGTGAAGTAAGTCAGAGAAAGACAAATATCATATGCTATCAATTGTATGTTGAATCTAAAAAAATGATACAAATGAACTTATCTACAAAACAGGAACAGACTCACAGACTTAAAAAACAAACTTATGGTTATCAAAGGGGAAAGGTGGTAGGGGAGGGGTAAATTAGGAGGCTGGGATTAACATATACACACTACTATATATAAGGTAGATGATCAATAAGGACCTACTGTATAGCACAGGGAACTCTACTCAGTACTCTGTAATAACCTATATGGGAAAAGAATCTGAAAAAGAATTAATATATATATATATGTATAACTGATTCACTTTGCTGCACACCTGAAACTAACACAACTTTGTAAATCAACTATACTCCAATATAAAATAAAAATTTTTAAAAAGATAGCAAAGGAAACCAGTAATTTTAAAATAGTGCTGTCAAAATAACTATGAAATGCATCTGTGAAGTAGGAGCATATATGCTCCTTAATGCACTGAGCAACAAGATTTAGTGGGTGATTTCATAATCTCAATATGTGTGATATGACTGTTGCATGGTTTAAAAATACCTGGGATGTTTACTGGTGACCTGGTCATAGGTACTTCTTACCTATTAGGTTGGTTGCCCATATTCATACTTGAAGGAAATGACACATTTCAGTGAGGCATTCATGAAAACATAAAAGTCATTTTTCTCCATCCAGTTCTTCATCCTCCCCATCCCCTGAATTTTATACATGGGAACCTCTGGGGGACCATGGCTGCTAGGTGAGAAACCCATGGCACACCCTGCTCTACTGCCCTCTGCCAGAGCCACATGTGTGGTGAGTTTGGGGTTGGCAAGTCAGTCCAGTGGTTCTTCTGCTCAGTCCACTTCAATGAAATCCTTCCCCTGAGGGCATTTCTTTGATGCAAGTGAGGCCAGATGGTGAAGGAATGTAAATTCGAGAACAAGAAGCTTAGACTTCAATCCATAGACATTTTCCAGCCTTTGACACTTTTCTGATAGCATGCTAGTATGATCCGAGCAGTGGTTTAGCTTTATAACCCTGTTAGTGGTGAACAAGATGGCTTGAAACTGAGACGGGGGTTGAGTAAAGCATGAGAAGGAAGTATGGGTTGAGTTGAGATATCACTGTCACTGTCCCCCCTTAAGAGGGAGGGGTAAATTACCAGGTAGTGTGATGTATTACCAAGACTTGATGAATGTGGAATTTGGATAAAGAATCAAAGTTCTCATTAATAATGTTTTCTAGTCAGGCAATATGAAAATTATTTCAATATAAACAGAAGCAGAGAAGTAAGTCAAAATATATTTGGGGAGGACACATTATGTCTTTTATTTTAAATGTTCACTACTTGCTATCATGGCTGAGGAAATGTCCAACAGGTACTTGTTAGTCTTGAACTGAAGTTCTGGGTGGGAGGCTGGGAATTATATGGAACAAGATGGTATTTGGATTTGTGAGTGAGTGTGGTAAGACGTCTGAAGGACAATGTGCAGAGTGAGAGAAGAGCAGAGAGGTAAAAACAAAACTTTGGGGGAGTGCTACATGGAGAAGGAGCAGAGAAGTAGTGAAAGAAAATCCCAAAACACAGGAGACAAAGTAATAGTATAGTTTCACATAAGGTAAGCAGTTATGAGTAAATTCTAGGGTCTAATGTATAATATGGTGACTATAATTAATAGTACTGTATTGTATACATGAAAGTTACCAGAGAGTAAATCTTAAAAGTTCTCACCATGAAAATAAATAATGGTAACTACGTGAGGTGATGGATGTGTTAACTAACCTTATTGTGGCAATAATTTTGCAATATATACGTATATCAAATCATCACACTGTACACCTTACGTTGACATAATGTTATATGTCAATTATATCTCAATAAACCTGGGAAAAAAGACAAAGAATTTGCCAAATTGTCTTCCAAAGTGACCATACCATTTTGCATTCCCACCAGCAATGAATGAGAGTTCCTGTTGCTCCACAATCTTGCCAGTATTTTGGTGTTGTCAGTGTTCTGAATTTTGGCCATTCTAGTAGGTGCATAGTGATATCTCATTGTTTTAATATGCATTTAATATGCATTCCCAGATGACATTTGATGTGGAGTATCTTTTCCTATGCTTATTTGCCACCTGTATTTCTGTTTTGGTGGGGTGTCTATTATGATCATTGGTCCATTTTTCAATTCAGTTGTTTTCTTATTGTAAAGTTTTAAGAGTTCTTTTTATATTTTTGGTAACAGTCCTTCATCTAATGTGACTTTTGCAAATATTTTCTCCCAGTCGGTGGCTTGTCTTATTCTCTTGACTTGCTTTCACAGAGCAGAAGTTTTTAATTTTAATGAAGTCCAGTTTATCATACATTTGGTGTTTATCTAAAAAGTCATTGCCATACCTAAGGTCATTTAGGTTTTTGTCAATGTTATTTTCTAGATTTATAGTTTTGTGTTTTACATTTTGGTCTGTGATCTATTTTGAGTTCATTTTTTTGAAGGGTGTATGGTCTGTGTCTAGATTTTTTTGTGTGTGTGTGACCGTCTAGTGGTTCCCATACCATTTTTTGAAAAGACTGTCTTTGCTCCATTGCATTACCTTTACTCCTTCATAAGAGATCAGTTGACAATATTCACGTGAGTCTATTTCTAGGCTCTGTATTCTGTTCCATCGAACTATTTGTTTTTCTTTCGCCAATATCATACTGTCCTAATTACTGTAGTTTTATAGTAAGTCTTGAGGTTACACAGTGTCAGTCTTTCAACTTTTTTCTGCTTCAATATTGTGTTGGCTATTCTGGATTTTTGCCTCTCCATATAAATTTTAGAATCAGTTTGTCGATATCCAAAAAATAACTTGCTTAGCTTTGATTTGGATTATATTGAATCTGTAGATTACTTTGGAAAAGAATGGACTCTAAGAATTTAATATGTTGATCTTGGCTGATGGCCTAAAATAATATCCAAACATTGAACAACAAGAATACTTTTATATAGCATTTACTTACAGGGGCAAATCTTTAGATGTTACAGAACATTACATGGACATAGTTCAGTGCAGTCACCAAGGTGCTTTAACTCTGTTTACTCCTCATTAGAAAACTAAATACTGAGAATTTACAATTAAGGTGGTTTCTAGTCCTATTAGTAAATTTAATCTCTACCCTGAACATTCTTAATATACTAGTCTGAAGTTCAATCCTATTATTCATGACCTTTGATAGTAACAAATAGTCAATTAAGCTTGTAGCTCCAGAAAATAAGTAACAATGATGTTTTAACATCATCAACAAATACCCTGTATTTCTGCTCAATAGCAGCTATAAGTGCTTTTTTACTTGCTGGAAAGTGATTGTATTCATTTACTTCTTACAAGTGTGAATTATAGCTAAGACACATTTCTAAAAATTTGCAGTTCAGAAATTAGCACACTGGAAAGAAATCTTTTATGACAATAGCACAAGAAAGCCTCATGCAAACAACTGCAAACAAGCTTTTATTCAGCTTTGGTAAAGGCTTGACATCAGAAAACTTCTGTTTAATGTCTAAATAAAATGTTTAATGTGAGCACAAAAAAGTTGTTCTTATGTTAGGCCTATATTAAAGCAAGATAGAAATAGTTTTTATAGTCAACATTCTACCACTCTCTGAAATAATACACTTTCCAGAAACACATTTATTACCAGTTGCCATCTTTAAAATGAGAAATTCAGTTCAAAATTTGATTTCTAATACTATGTGTGATATGAAGTACTACTTGCCCTGTACCTTTTTAGAAAGCAATGCCAACAAAAGTATTACCATTTAATTTTGCATTTTCATTTAACTTTGGGAAGGATATTTATTCTATCCACCACATTGTAACAGGAAAATTGCACATCTTGTATTTCAGAATTTCCTATTTAACTGTTATTGCAAAAAGAACTTATTCAGAAGTCAAATAATTCATTTTCAATGCCTTAAAATATCCCTTTGAAAACATTTCAAGGTAAAGCCAAGGTTATATATTTCAATCGATTTTTAGCCTTATTCTTTTTCTTAAGACAATATTCCATAACCAAAATAGTTGGCCTGAGAAAGGCTTTTTTAAAAAACATAAAGCATATATAATAGGCTTATTCCATTTTTACTTTTATAAAATATATTTTAAATATTATTTTCTAAAATATCAATAAATCAGTAAACTTTCTTTTTAATGAGAGATTTCTCTCTTGAATATAAGCCACACTAATTTTTATATCTTGAGCAAGCCATCCTTTGATTTCTGTCATTTAAACTGACATACAGCTATTTCAAGGCTTCCAACAATATTGTAACAACAAAGAATCACGTTACATAAAATCTAGTTTTAGTTTGTTTTATGTATCATAAGAATATGTAATATTGTCTCAAAGATGTAGCTTTTGAAAAATCAAAAGCCATCATCAAAATATGATCACTTTTTATAATTCCATGTTACGTGAAGAACAGACTCTGAATCTCCTACCTACTACTTCCTGTCTCTGGGACCTGGGCCAGGTTATTCAACCCCCTAAACCTCAATTTCCTCATCCATGGAATGATAACATAAATACTCCCTACGTCATCAGCTGTTATACCATCAATGGATGATAGTGCTATGAAGCCCCTAACACAGAACATGCAGAAGGTACTAAATAAATGCTAGGTCTCCTCATTATTTTACACCATCAAATAAACATGACTTCAGCTCCCAATTATGTCATTCTCTGGTTGTGTGACCTTGGGTTACTAATTAACCTCACTAAATGTCAGGTTTCTTATTTGTCAAATACAGATAATATTTAACCTTTCAGGATGGGTATGGGCAGTAAATGAGAATAAGTGAAATGCACACAACTACTAGGGCTCAATTAATGTTTATCACTCTTATTTAACATGCTAACTCCCATCTCCACCCCATCTCTGGCCCTCACATTTGGTAACACAGTCTTTTTCAACATGGAAAAAAAAATCATGTAGGGGCATCCTTTGCATGCTAACACTGGGTTAACTGAAATTTACTCTTTAATTTTTAAATAAAGTAAGCCCTAGAGAAAATCTATTTGGAAACTGGCTTAGAAGATGCATGGTACAAATGTAAATCTACCACTTACTTGTACCGCTGAAAAAAACTCTGTGTATCATTTGAAGCTCATGAGAAATCTGCTTATGATGATCAGTTTCACTTTTTCATGTGTTCTAATAACTAACTATTAGAACAACACATGGCTCCTTTATTAACAATAACTACTAACACTATATCTGTATCTTATCTACTTTACTAATCCCCACAAACATTTGATATAGGTAAGATTATTTCCACTGTTTTAAAGAGGAGGAAACTGAGGCACAAAAGAGCTTAAGTGAGTTGTTGACATTCACGTAACTCATCAGTGGCAAAAATAAGATTTGAACCATGGCAGTTTGTCTCCACAGTCTTTGCATCTATGTGCCATACTGTCTCTCTTTAATGTTGAAAGAAAGCTAGTGACCACAGACCACAGAAAATTATAAGGTATTATCTAATGTAAACTTCTGCTTTTTCTGTCTTCTTCTCCTCACTATTCTCTTCTTAGTTTGGCAAACAAACACCTAAAGGGAATAGCCAGATGGCTATACATCCCTTTTATGAAAACTCTCTAACATGATATAAGTATATGGTAGATTTTGGACTCCGTTTGTCTTCCACCCTCTCCTAGCTTGTCTCAATAAGAAAGCCAGGAAGCGTAATGTCAAGAGTTTGGCTGAAATCAAATTTGTATTTTGCTGTATTGTTCCTATTACCAGTGTGGTCTGTCACATAGATGTAGGAGCATAAAAACCAATCAGGTGCCACTAGTCTTTGAAGTATCGGTTGGTACAAACCATTTCATGCTTTTTTAGAGGACAAGAATGGTTTTCAAAAGCAGGGCTTTGAAGAACTTCAGAGAGAGTAGAATAGGTATGCTTGGATCCTGCAATGTCCTCTGGACCCTCCTCTTTGCTTTTACCATCTCTGCTTTCTCAGGTGGCCCTGATGTCTTATGATAGCTCTAGCCACCTTCAGGATGGTGTTATCCTCCAGAGCTTGTGAGCACTAGAACTTTTCCTCCTGCCCTTGTCCATCAAATCAAGATGTATACCAATTGTAACCCAACATCAACTCAGATGACCAGCTAGAGATAAATTCATTCATGTTAATAAATCAGTGAGTGATGATGTATCCTGCAGTTTCTGTTTTTACATAAGATGATCTGTCCTTTATCTGCTAGTCCACCATTGGCCTCTAGACCAACACCTGGCATACAGCAGCAGGTATCCAGTCAATATTAAGTGAAAGAAAAAATACAGTTCAAAAATAAAATTGTTTCTAAATATTAAAAGATGTATTCAGTAGTGCAATAATGGGAGGGCAATAAAATACAAGAACACGATCAAGGAAAATTTGTAAACTTGGAGAAAAGCATAAATTTGACAACTGCATCTACTCTGTCCAGCTGAAGGGAAAGACAGTCCTGCAATTCTAGTGTTTACTGTGAAACCCACATTTAACTGGCACACTATTAATTTGTAATTCTTGATCATGTGTTAGGGACATAGTTCTTCTTGGGAGTGCAAGACAGGCTGTAGATGCTCTATTGAATATAAATTCAGGTTGCTTTAGGAAGAAGGTTCTAGTGGCTGATGACTCAATCCTGGACATTCTACTTAAAGTCTTTATATCTGAATGTTGAACTGCCAATATATGTTTTGCAATTATATTGAGTAGATAAAACTCTTTGTGTGTGTGTGCATGCATGCATGTGTGTGTATATGTGTATGTGTGTGTGTCCTGCACGGCCAATCAAAAAAAAATTTGTGACTTATTTCAAGCATCTTTTCTGACCACAATGGTATGAAACTAGAAGTCAACCACAAAGAAAAACGGAAAAAAAAAATGAACACATGGAGACTAACAACATGCTACTAAAAAACCAATGGATCAACAATGAAATCAAAGAGGAAATGAGAAAATATCTTGAGACAAACAACAATGAAAACACAACCTTACAAAATCTGTGGGATGCAGCAAAAGCAGTTCTAAGAGGGAAGGTCATAGCAAAACAGGCCTTCCTCAAAAAAACAAGAAAAATCTAAACTAAACAACCTAACCTACCACCTAAAAGAATTAGAAAAAGAAGAACAAATAAAACCCAAATCAGCAGAAGGAAGGAAATAATACATATCAGAGAGGATATAAATAAAATAGAGATCAAGAAAACAATACTAAAGATCAATAAAACCAAGTGCTGGTTTTTTGAAAAGATAAACAAAATCTACAAACTTCTAGCCAGGCTCACCAAGAAGAAAAGAGAGAGGACCCAAATAAACAAAATAAGAAAGAGGAGAAATAATAACCGATACCACAGAAATACAAAAAATCATAAGAGAATACTATGAACAGTTACATGCCAACAAAATGGACAACCCACAGAAAATGAACAAGTTTCTAAAAACAGCCTGTCAAAATTGAGTTAAGATGAAACAGATAATTTGAACAGACAGACAGGTCACTAGAAGTGAAACAGAATCTGTAATTGAAAAAAAAAACAAAAAACCAAAAAAAACTCCCTGCAAACAAAAGTCCAAGACTGGATGGCTTCACTGGGCAATTCTACCAAACATACAAAGAAGAACTTATACCTATCCTTCTCAAACTCTTCCAAAAGACTGAAGAGTAGGGAACATGCCCAAAGTCATTCTACGAAGCCAACATCACCCTGGTACCAAAACCAGACAAAGACACTACTAAAACAGAAAATTACAAGCCGATATCTTTGATGAATGTAGATGTGAAAATCCTCCACAAAATATTAGCAAACGAAATCCAACAATATGTAAAAAGAATCATACACCATGATCAAGTTGGACTCATCCCAGGGTTGCAAGCATGGTTCAACATACGCAAATTAATCAATGTGATACACCACATTAATAAAAGAAAAGATAAAAACCACATGATCATCTCAATAGATGCAGAAAAAGCATTTGATAAAAGTCAACCTCCATTCATGATAAAAACTCTCATCAAAGTGAGTATAGAGGGAACATATCTCAACATAATAAAGCCATTTATGACAAATCCACAGCCAACATAATACTCAATGGTGAAAAGCTATAAGCCTTCCTGCTAAACCCTGGAACAAGATAAGGATGCCCACTCTCATCACTTCTATTCAACATAGTATTGGAAGTTTAGCAACATCAATCAGACAAGAAAAAGAAATAAAAGGTATCCAAAATGGAAGGTAAAAGGTAAAATTGTCACTATTTGCAGATGACATGATACTCTATATAGAAGACCAAAAAAATTCCACAGAAAAACTATTAGAACTAATAAATGAATTCAGCAACATAGCAGTATACAAGATTAATATACAAAAAACTGTTTCATTTCTTAAACTAACAATGAAATATCAAAAAGAGAAAGTAAAAACAAATCCCGTTTAAAATCATGTCAAAAAAAATTAAAATACCTAGGAATAAACTTAACCAAGGAGATAAAGACCTATACACTGAAAACTATAAAACATTGATAAAGGAAACTGAAGATGATTCAAAGAAATGAAAAGATATCCCATGTCCTTGGATCAGAAGAATTAATATTGTTAAAATGACCATACTACCTAAAGAAATCTACAAATTTAATACAATCCCTATCAAAACACCCATGACATTCTTCACAGAACTAAAACAAAAAATACTAAAATTTATATGGAACCACAAAAGACACAGAATTGCCAAAGCAATCTTGAGGAAAAAGAACAAAGGTGGAGACACAACCCTCTCAGACTTCAGACGATGCTACAAAGCTACAGTAATCAAAACAGCATGACGTACAGAGTGAAGTAAGTCAGAAAGAGAAAAACAAATACCATATGCTAACACATATATATGGAATCTAAAAAAAAGGTTCTGAAGAACCTATGGGCAGAACAGGAATAAAGACACAGACGTAGAGAATGCACTTGAGGACACGGGGAGGGGGAAAGGTAAGCTGGGACGAAGTGAGAGAGTGGCATGGACGTATATACACTACCAAATGTAAAATTGATAGCTAGTGGGAAGCAGCCACATAGCACAGGGAGATCAGCTCAGTGCTTTGTGTCCACCTAGAGGGGTGGGATGGGGTGGGGAGGGAGATTCAAGAGGGAGGAGACATGGGGATATATGTATATGTATAGCTGATTCACTTTGTTATAAAGCAGAAACTAACACACCATTGTTAAGCAATTATACTCCAATAAAGATGTTAAAAAAAAATTTAAAAAACAAACAAAAAAAACAGCATGACATTGGCACAAAAGCAGACATACAGATCAATGGAACAGAACAGAGAGCCCAGAAATAAACCCATACGCCTACAGTCAATCAATCTACGACAATGGAGGCAAGAATATACAATGGAGAAAAGGCGGTCTCTTCAGCAAGTGGTGTTGGGAAAGCTGGACAGCCTCATAGAAACAAATGAAGTTAGAACACTCCCTCATACCATATACAAAAATAAACTCAAAATGGTTTAAAAACTTAAATATAAGACAATATGCCATAAAACTCCTAGAAGAGAACATAGGCCAAACATTTTCTGACATAAATCATAGCAATGTTTTGTTAGGTCAGTCTCCCAAGGCAATGGAAATAAAAGCAAAAAATAAACAAATGGGACCTAATTAAACTTTCAAGCTTTTGCACAGCAAAGGAAACCATCAACAAAACAAAAAGACAACCTATGTACCGGGAGAAAATATCTGCAAACGATACAACCAACTAGGCATTAATTTCCAAAATATATAATCAGCTCATACAACTCAATATCAAAAAAACAAACAACCCAATCAAAAAATGGGCAGAAGACCTAAATAGACATTTCTCTAAATAAGGCATACAGATGGCCAACAGGCTCATGAAAAGATGCTCAACATCACTAATTGTTAGAGAAATGCAAATCAAAACTGCAATGAAGTATCACCTCACACTGGTCAGAATGGCCATCATCAGAAACTTTACAAATAATAAATGCTGGAGACGGTGTGGAGAAAAGGAAACCTTCTGTTACATTTCTACACTGTTGGTAGCAATGTAAATTGGTGCAGCCACTATGTAAAACAGTATGGAGGTTCCTTAAAAAACTAAAAATAGAGATACCATATGATCCAGCAATCCCACTCCTGGGTATGTACCCAGAAAAAACAAAACCTCTAATTTGAAAAGATACATGCACCCCCAATGTTCATAGCAGCATTGTTTACAATAGCCAAGACATGAAAATAATCCTAGTGCCGATCAACAGGTGATTGGTTTACGGAGAATATATACATATATATACACAATGGAATATTATTCAGCCATAAAAATATGAAATATTATCATTTGCAGCAATATGGCTAGATTTAGATTATATTATACTAAGTGAAGGAAGTCAGAGAAAGACAAATATTATATGAAAGTAGTTATGTGTGGAATCTAATAAATAATACAAATGAATCTCTATACAAAACAGAAACAGACTCACAGACATAGAAAACAAACTTATGGTTATCAACGAGGAAGGGGGAAGGAAAAATTAGGAGTATGGGATTAACAGATACAAACTACTGTGCATAAAATAGATAAGCATCAAGGATTTACTGTGTAGCCCAAGGAACTATATTCAATATCTTGTAATAACCTATAAAATAAAACAATCTGAAAAATAAAAAAGAATTTTTATATGTTGTGACCAGTTATTTACAGTTAAATGAAAATGTGATTTGATAAACTTTTCTGATGTAAAGCATTTACTTAAGAATCTCAGATATAGGGGTTTATTATAAACTATTTTATTCATACATCATCCTTTTTTTAGATACTCCTTCAAATTCAAAGCACTCTTCAAAAATGCTTTCCTAATATGTGAGAAATTAAATATAGCCTATTGGAATCAGTAGGGTTGGAAGATTCTTCAACAATTTTGAAACTTTAAAACTTTACATGGAAGCTTAGGAAGCTATCACCACAGTGCAGTGGGGCTCCAAAGAGATGAGCACAATTGCATTCAATACTCATGAAATATACCTGACTAAGACATATTTGACAAGTTAGTCATGCTAGTGGAATGACTGCTGTATTAGACAGGATCCTCTAGAGAAACAGAACAAATAGGATATACATAGATAGACAGATAGATAGGTAGGTAGATAGATATACAGAAAGAAATTTATTATGAGGGATTGGCTCATGCAGTTATGAAGGCTGAGAAGTCCCACAATCTGCCATCTGCAAAATGGAGACTCAGGAAGGCTGGCGGTGTAGTTCCAGTCCAAACCCGAAGACCTGAGAACCAGAGGAGCCAGTGGTGTATGCCTCAGTTCCAGGAATGCCAGAGAACAAGGAGAACCAATTTCTGAGGGCAGGAAAGATGGGTGTTCCAGCTCAAGCAGAGAGCAAAGTCACCCTTCCTCCAAATTTTAGTTCTATTCAGGCCCTCAGTGGATTGGATGATGCCCACATAGAAAGGTGAAAGCAATCTCTTTCATTCAGGCTACCAATTCAAATGCTAATCTCTTCTAGAAACACCCTCACAGACACAGCTATCTAGGCATCTCTTAGTCCATTCAAGTTGACATATAAAATTAACCAGCACAAGTGGAATATGTTTAGAAAATGATACCACAAAACCATTGCCATGGGAATCAAAAAGTACATAGACAAGAAATAACAAATATAAAAGCATTTCACAGGTATCTCAAGTAGTTGATCAAGTTATATTATTTTTCTGGACTTTGTGGTGCTTACAGTATTTATCACCTTTCAAAATTTATAATTCGTTGTGATTTCTTTTCCCATTTTCATAGTCCTTTTAATACCTAATTTTTTAGTTTCAATTTTATATTCTCTTCTCTTAAAGAAGCTGTGCAAATCATACAAGTTTCAAGCGCCACAAAACCTGAATTTCTCCCCGAGTGCGCCTGACTACAAGTGTGAGAACAGCCTTACTTACCTTTGTTATAACATCTGCTGTTAAGCTCCTAAACAGAACTGCCAATTTTCCAGATACATACTGTGCTTTTATCTCGTAGCCATTTCATTGCCACTGCTGGGACAAGGATGGAACTAGGCTGAAAGCAAAGAGAGATGGTGTAGTTAAGTCTGTAATTTAAGTAAGTGACTTGAGAGTAGCGTAAATATACCATAGTAAATCTTGTAAAAATGTTGATCTTGATTTTACTTTTTCTTTAAGTCCATTTTGTAATACGTTTATAGTAGCACTGAATGACAATCTGTACATTTTAAGCTGTGTATAAGTTATTATTTATAACCAACAAGGAGAATCTATTATGTTCTCATCAGTACAGTGACAAACATTGAGTAGTTTAATATAGGGGATAGAATATTAGCTTTGAATCAGGCAGATCTTGTTCAGAACTGGGTTATACCTCTTACTCATTTTGCTTTGAGTAAGTTGTTTTATTCCCGAGCCTTTGTTTTATCCTCTATAAAATGTGAACTAAAAAATAGCTATCTTAAAGAATGGTTGAGAATGTTAAAAGAGATTTTATAAATGATTCCATTGCTTGGTTGTGACCCATGATAGGCATTGATGTAATACGTTCTGGGTGTTACTATTATCAAAGATTCTTTCCATCATGGAATTATTGAGTCATTTTATTATTACTCTGTATCTGCAGGGGATGTCTCTACTTTACAGGCAGAAGCAAAGGTTTACTTACTGTAGGCTACCAAATAATTCTTTTAACTTTGTCCTGGAAAATAGTTTTATGTTAAGTTACCAGTGAAGAAGACATTGTGAGAGGATCATCTAACTAGAATAACTTGTAACATGATAAGCAATTAAAGTTGCACCATTGTTTTGATGCCTAGCTTCTATACTAAAAGATTTATGGTATGTACTACTGTCCTATTCTTGGCAGGCCAGTGCTTGGTGCTATTCATAATAGCTTAGCATCAATTCACATAATTAAGGTTCAATGAATTAGCTGTAGCTGAGTAACACAATACACATTGTACCTATAAAAATATACTCACCATGTAAATATGCTTATAAAATATCTGTAGGGCTTCCCTGGTGGCGCAGTGGTTGAGAATCTGCCTGCCAATGCAGGGGACACGGGTTCGAGCCCTGGTCTGGGAAGATCCCACATGCCACGGAGCAACTAGGCCCGTGAGCCACAATTACTGAGCCTGCGCATCTGGAGCCTGTGCTCCGCAACAAGAGAGAGCGCAACAAGAGAGGCCGTGAGAGTGAGAGGCCCGCGCACCGCGATGAAGAGTGGCCCCCGCTCGCCGCAACTAGAGAAAGCCCTCGCACAGAAACAAAGACCCAACACAGCCATAAATAAATAAATTAATTAATTAAAAAATAAAATAAAATATCTGTAGGTCAAGCTTATACCATTGGCTCAACTGTCAGCCCTTCTTATAAAAGATTCTGTCTTAGCCATATTTGGGGTAAATGATTCTATCTCTGTGGCTACAGCTGATTGGATCAAGAGTGGACACTTGACAACCAGAATACCTCTCTGGGGAATTTGGAATAACATTTTAGGCTGTGTCTGCAGATATCAGACCTGCCATAATGAATCAAGACTAGATTTGGCAGTATAGAAGTTTAAAGCTCTATACAAACCAAAGTAATGGGGTAGCAAATCCTAAGTATTTTCAGGGCAAGTCAGTGTTCAGAAAGGAGGCTGGGGTAGGCTTGCAGAATAAAAACAAAGGTATGGCACACTGTGGATGAGAGAGAGGGAAGATGATAAGGGAGTGTGAGCAAGAAAAAGAGCCAGAGAGTGAAAGAGTAAGTGTAAGACTATATGCCTGATGATTTTTTAGTTTCTGTAAAATTCAGCTACACTTCCAAATATTGGGCCTTGTAAGATTCTCCTCCTACTAGAGAGTAAAATAAATTCCCTATTTATTTTAAGTAGTTTGAGTGAGTGTTTTTTATAACCATGTGATTGCTAATTAGAATTCTAACAATTACATATTTCATATCTGTACAGGGTCTGAATCAAGCTAAGCAAGATATCTTTAGAAATATAAAAAACTGCTACTGTAATATGGAAGGTTTAATTCCTCTATCTATAGTAGTTTGCTATTGCTGCTGTAACAAATTATCACAAATTTTGTTACTTAAAACAACAGAAATTTATTATCTTACAATTCAGGAGGTCAGAAATCAGAACAGGTCTCATAGCACTAAGATTAAGGTGTCAGCAGGGCTGCATTCCTTCTGGAGAATCCATCCCTTGCCTCCCCCAGTTTCAAGAGGCTGCCTGCATTCCTTGGCCTGGGCAGCATCATCTCAGTCTCTACTTCCACCATCACATCTCCTTCCCTAACTCTGATTCTTCTGCTTCTCTCTTATAAGGAAACTTGTGATCACATTGGGTCCAGTCAGATAATTCAGGATAATCTTCCCATCTCAGAATCCTCTACTTAATCATATCTGAAAAATATGCCACATAAAGGAACATATTCACAGGTTTAGGGGATTAAGTCATAGGCATCTTTGGGGGAATATTACTCCACTTGCCACACCATCCAGGATAATAGTATTTGAATGGTTTTATAATCCATCTTTTCACTCATGTTTATATGCTTAAAATTATCAGAGTTTATGGTATGATAAGAGTAATAAATCTAAACTTTATAGTGTTTATAAACTTTGCATAACTGTTGGAGGGTAATATAGCATACAAAAAGATAGATGCTACCTTTAAATATATTTTAATGATGAAATATTTGGTAATCTTTCAAAGGAAAAATTATTGACTGGATGCAGCTAACACTGTGATCTTAATCATTACCATACATCTTGAAGATACTTTTAAAATATGATATTTGTTATTTTAAAAAAATTAATATTTGATTTCCAGGTAAGTATTTACAATTTTGATCCCAAAGTGTTTCACTTCTCTGTAATACTTTGAAATATACAACATGAATATTGAAATTAGACAAAGAAGACACTGGTCATCTATAATTCACCTTCAATTTATTTAGTCACCAGCCAGATATCTCTTGTTTTTTATGAAACACGAAATAGCATCCCTGCTTTTATGTAGATGTCCACTAATAATTTCAACTAATGACTGTATTTTATTTAGTAATTTTCCAAATTTTAATTCTTTCTACACTTACATCATGAGTTTTATAACTTCAGAATATTTGTTTGAATATTTATCATGCCTTTTTAACAGAATATTGTGCTATGAAAATATTAAAAGAAGAAAAATATTCTCCATCTTCCTGCTAAAGGTCCCAGAGGTATTTGTTTATTTAAAGAAATGAAGTTGTTGGCTGGGAATTTTAGCCAATATATAAGAGCAGCTCTAACACTCCATTTATTTTGAATGGGCTATTTTGTGGGTAAAAAAGAACATAAAATCAAAGAGTATTTAGGAGATATATATTTTTTCTTTTGGTATAAAGCAGAATTACTTAGAGTCCCATAGGTATTTTTCACAAAATAAAACTAGGACCATAGAAGATTATAGGTCAGTGAGGAACTTATTCAATCTTATTGGAAATTAAAGTAGACTGCATGTGTCAGGGTTCTCCAGAGGAACAGTACCTATAGAATGTGTGTGAGTGCATTTTTTTTTTTTTTTTTTAAAGCAATTGGCTAACTTGATTATGGAAGCAGAGAAGTCCAGACCCAGGAGAGCTGATAGTGCAAATTCCAAGCTGAGTTCAAGACTGAGTCCCAAGGCAAGAGAAGACTGATATTACAGCTCAAAAACAGCCAGGCAGAGGGAGAGAATTCTTCCTTACTTAGCCTTTTATTCTATTCAGGCCTTAAAATGATTGGATGAGTCCCACCCACATTGGGGAGGGCAATCTGCTTTGCTCAGCCTACTGATTTAAATGTTAATCCCATCCAGAAACACCCTCACAGACACACACAGAAATAATGTTTAATCTACTATCTGGGCACCTTGTGGCTCAGTTAAGTTGACAGCTAAAATTAACCACCACATAGATTTTTAAAATATTCTGAAGATTGTAGAAAATTTAGTTGTTTGCATTTAAAATTAATTGATACTGCTTTCTAATAGTTCACAGTCTAATATGGATCGAGGTTGGGAAAGAAAAAGTAGAAATTCAAATATCTTTCTACAGTAGAATATGATAAATATCATGAAAACAGAGGAAAGCTAGGTAAATACATAATGCCGAATCCCAGTTTTAATAATGGTGGCCAGGGCAAGGCAGATGCTAGCGGACGTGGACTTGTTAAATTCGGCGTCCTGCATGTGAGGGTGGAAGAATCTGTCTTGAGAAGTTAGAGGAATTAAAGGATCATAGAACTGATGAGGGACGCCTGGCCTTGCTCTCAAGAATAGAGTGGGTAAGTACTTTGTTGCAATACAACCCAGCAAACAAAAAGGCACTGATGGACCAGAGTGAATTATTACCCCCTATGCCATACCTCAAATTTAATTCTACTCACAAGGGCATAGTAATACACACTGTGGCAGATACTGTTACTGTCTGGACCACATCTCCTCTGCTCACCTCTCACCTCATCTAAAGCTATAGTGGACTACACTTTACAAACTCCCAGGATGCCAATTTAAGGGCACCATTGTCTCTCTGCTTTTCTGCCTCAAGGCTTCTTCCTGACTGATGATAAGTCCAATCAGGGTTTTAATGCTCTCAAGGAAACACATCAACCAGTGTAGGATGGGAGTCTGTAGTGAAATGCTCCAGCCTCCTCTCCTATGCGGGAAGCCAATTCCATAGGGAATTCTATACAATTCCTCATAAGGTACACAGGGAGACAGCATATTTGTTCATGGGGAAAACCAGCTCCTTATTGGTTTTCCAGTCTGACATTACATTCCCTGCTCTTTCCTTTATCCTTCCATGGATAACCTGCCAAATAAATATCCTATTCCCTCAAATTGCTGCATGCTCTGCTGTTAGGAAGATCCAAACTAAGATACACACTCAATTTAATGCATATAGTTCTACTGTATACAAAACTGTTTTATGCTCCTAATTGCCCTCTGAGAGATGTAGGATGTGGTGGGGATTGAGGGACAAGCTCTGGAGTTGTTGTCAACTCCATTTTACTGATGAAGAAAGGACTTTAGATAATCTGAGTAATTCTCCCAAAGTCACACAGCTAATAATAATTGGCAAAGTCTTCTTTGATGTGCTAAATAGAACCTTGGCAACACACAAAAAAGAATGAATCATTTCCCAAAGGAATTCTGCGTGCTTTAATTTTATGTATAATTTCAATTTAATGTGTCAGATCTTGCTAGCTTAAAGTATTTCAGCTAAACCTCATTAATTTGGATTCCATTAATTTATGCTTTGTGATAACTTGTAAATGTAGGAGTGAAATTTATGTTCTCTGTAAAAATATTATTATCTAATCTAAGATATAAATTTTTAATAAGACCAAATCATTTCCTCAATCCCCACCTTGCCATCATCATTTAATGTTCTATGATATCCAATAAAAAAACAACAGACATTAGGCGCACTGAATTTTAGGATTCTTTATTGCTCTCATAATGCTCTCCAGGACCATGAAATCAAGCTCTGCCCCATTTCAAGTTATATTCAGAGAAGGAATATAACTTTGTATATTTTTTCCAATTTTTAGTTTTGTATATTTTTTCCAATTTATTTTGTATATTTGTATGTTTTTTCCAATTTTTAGTTTTTATCAATATTTAATATGTATTTATACAGCACTAACTATATGCCAAACACTATTCTAAATGTTTTACAAATAGTAACTCATTTAATTCTTACAATAACCCTTTGAGGTAATACCGTTATCCTCATTTTACAGATGAGAAAACTGGGGCACAGGGAAATTAAGTGATTTGATCGGTGTCACACAACTAGTAAATGGCTAAGCCTGGATTCAAACTCAGGGAACTTGGCTCTGAAGTCAGAAGTCAGTGCTCTTAGCTACTAACAATGCCTTGAAAATCTTTAAATCCTACCTCATTCAGTCACCATGACAACCCACATTCCACAATAAGCAGTCCTTTGTAAGGAAAAGCTGAAGAGGAGGGTTTTAAAGTACACTTTTCAGGGATGCTCTTGAGTCCTAATTCCACAGAAGTGATTAAGTTATTTAGGTACCAGTTGCTTCTAGATGCCTTCATGTGCCTTTTAAGACTTTTTAAGTCCATGTCACAGCCCTCTGATGAGGAAACATTGTGACCAAGAAAGGCTTTTGTAACAACAAAGAGAATGGATAAGAACTACTACAAGGCTTTGGAGTGTTCTTCACCTGAAAAATGAATGACAAAGAAGGGAAAGCCAGCAGATTCAATAGCATTTGCCCATTCAAATCATGTGTAAATATTAGGCCTTCATAGGTTAGTCAAAATTTCCACCAGTATAAGGATTTGGTAGAGCCAGTCAGAGAGAGAAGAATTTTGCAGTTGTTTCTAGAGCTGAGCTAGGAGAACTGTCAGACTGAAAGGAGTTATTTTCCAGACTAACTCCCCTTGCCCCAAAATGCTTCTGTGGATTTTATAACATGTGTTGGGGAGGAAATATTTTCCCTTCTTCCCTTCTAGGTTCATTGGCTGGTCTAATAATGAAATTGACATAAGAAAGGTTAACAGGAGAAAAATAAATTTAATTATGTACCTATGGGAGTCCCACAAAGATATAAGACCCCCAGGCAGTCTGGTAATTGAAGCCTACATACATCCTGAGCTAAGGAGAAGGGGGGTAGGGTTTTAGAACTTCAAAGGAGAGGAAGACAATTCACGAGAAGATGAGAGGAGTAAATGTTTGGTATACAAATATTTGCCATGCCATGCAGGTAAGTATTTCTAAAAAAAAAAAAAATTATCTCTGGTAATAGTTCTCTTTCTGGTACAGGCCACCTATTTAAATGCTTTTAGGATGTTAAAGGAGAGCTAAAAACCTCTTCCTGAACCTGCAGTGTCTTGATTGCTTTCAGCTCAAAATAATCCCCATGCCAAAGTGGCACATTTTGGGGGTGGTGTATTCTGTTTCCCTTCACATGTCAGTGTTCTTATTTGCAAAGTTCTTATTTTTTTCACAATTTATTTATTTATTATTTTATGGCTGTGTTGGGTCTTCGTTTCTGTGTGAGGGCTTTCTCTAGTTGTGGCAAGTGGGGGCCACTCTTCATCGCGGTGCGCGGGCCTCTCACTATCGCGGCCTCTCTTGTTGCGGAGCAGAGGCTCCAGACGCGCAGGCTCAGTAATTGTGGCTCACGGGCCTAGTTGCTCCGCGGCATGTGGGATCTTCCCAGACCAGGGCTCGAACCCGTGTCCCCTGCATTGGCAGGCAGACTGTCAACCACTGCGCCACCAGGGAAGCCCCAAAAAGTTCTTATTAAAAGGCTTAGATTTTCTAAAATAAATTATCTAGCTATTTTGTTGTTTTATCAACAGTTTTTCTATACATTATTTTAAGAAAAAAAAATTGCTTTCCTCCTTAAATATTCTTGCTGTTTTCATAAGCCTCAATAACATTTCTCCACACTTAAAGAAATTTGATTGTACAAATTAAGGCCACTAGAATACCATTTACCCTTCTAGAACATTATTTTCCTGAATAAATGATTCCCTAGAGTTTTGAAAGAAGATTAACACACTGAACAGAACACCTTAGCTCACAAGGGAGTCTGATTATTTACTCATTAGGATTTACTTAGAAGATACTATAAAGACTAAAATCCTCAAGATGTAACAGAATTATGTGATGGTACAATAACACTCATTTTATTGATTTGACTTCGATTTGATTTTCTAACCCTGTGTCTTGTGATTGTCTCATTTTCTTATTAAGGATATAACATCATAATGTTAGAAGCTGTGACAAGAATAATAAAGCCCAGCTTCCTCATTTTACATCTAATGAAACAAAAGCCCTTGCTTCCAATCCAGTGCTCTGTCCAGTAAACATCTCTCATTAATCATGACATGTTTATCTTCAAACATAAACTCCTTGGTGAGAGGAAGTGTGTGTTTCAAAAAATATATGCAGAAATAAAATATTCACAAATGTTAATTAATTATGGTGTTGATGGAATAAACATCAGTAAAGTAGTTTTATATTTGACTTATTAAGAAACACAGACTGTTGATCTTAGTTGAAATAACAGATCTCAAGGAAATTTTTCAGAAGTGTCTATTTTATAATTTGATACTGATTTTATAAATACATCCCTCTTTTGGGCAGCATTGACACTTTTATTATACTTTCCACTGGGGAAGTTATTTGGATATATGTGTATGTAGAGCAGAAGTGGAGGAGTTTTATAAGCAACCACGCATTCGTTCTGAGAGGTAGCATAAAGGCAACATAAAACAAATTAGAGATAGAAAAAGTTCAATGAAATAAAGATAATGTGTTTGTGGTGAAAACCAAAATAACAAAGTTGCTTGCACAGAGAAAGACTATTCCACTCAAAAGGCAGAGAATTCTGACGAGAATCAGATGGTCACAGTGTCTATCAAAGCACAAGGTGATGCCCCTCCCCGCCCCCTCCAGCAAGTGGATACAGAATCCCAACTGGCCTGGCTAAAGATGTGCATATTAATCTATCAGAGACTGATGTCATCAAATGCCTGTATCAAGCCACTATCTTCTCTTGAACTTGATCTTGTATTGATCAAGCAGACTTCAGACAATTTGCCTTCCATCTAAAGAAAGGGGATGTGCTAATCTTATCATTCAGTGCAAATCTCTGTTTCACTGGACAGGTTTTTTTTCCTCATGATATGTTGCTGGGGAGGAAAATTTTTCTTTTTACCTTTCCAGGTTCTGTGGCAGGTCAAACAGTTAAAATGTTATTAACAGGAAAAAAACAAATGTAATTTCATACACATGGGATTCCCATAAAAATAAGAGACCCAAAAGGCAGCCAGGTGATTGAAGCTTATATAACATCCTGAGCTAATAAGGAAAGGAGTGGGGTCTGGGGATACAAAGAAAAGAAGGCCATTCACAGGAAGGCAGAGGAGATGTCTGGAAAACAAAGGTTGCCCTGTTATGCAGGTAAGTTTCGTAAGTAAAAAGGTATTTCTAATAATTCTCTTCCTGGTATAGGCCCCCTTTCCAATGCAAATTTTGGCAGTTGAGGATGGGGAGGTAAAGGATTTTTCCTGAATCTGCTGGGTTTTCATTGTCTTTAGCTCAAAATAATCTGTAACTGAGCAGGACCCTATGGGGCCTTCCCGAGACAGGGCTTCCGCCATATCCTCTGCTTTAGCTCCTCTCTGAAGTACCTAGATAACAGTATTTGATGCACATTTCCTGAGTTGTTTTGCAGATGTGAAAACCCCACCACCAAATGGAAGATGTTAACTACTTGACAACCATGAGCACATAGCCCCAGGCCTCCTGGAGCCTAAGGACTGGTAATGTTAACCCCTGTGACACCACCCTGTTACCGCACCATCAGCCAATCAGAGAACTGTGCACAAGCTGATCACATACCCTGCGACCCTCCTCCTGGCCTTTAAAAATGTTTTGCTGAACCGCTTAGGGGAGCTTGAGGCTTTTCAGGGCATGAGCCATCCATCTCCTTGCATGGCCCTGAAATAAACCTTCCTCTGCTCTAAACTCCGACGTTTCAGTTTGTTTGGCCTCACTGTGCGTCGGGCACACGAACTTGCGTTAACAAATCTCATGCTGATGTGGGATGTGGCATATTTTGGAGTGGAAAAATTCTGTTCCCCTTCATTGCCATCAGAGTCTTGTGAGTTGACCTAGCAAATTTAGTCTTTGTGATTTTAAATATTTCTATAGTGAGTCTAAATATTTATATGTTGTAAAACCAAGGGGCATAGGTAATACTGTAGTTAATTCACCAAGATAAAGATATATCATGAGGCATTTTGGAAACTGGACATCTACCTTTCTTCATGGGCAAAGAAAGCTTTTCAACTATTTTACTTTCAGGTTTCCAGAATAGATACTTATTCTATTTTTAAGTATGCTTTTGTTCTTCAGATCTATATTACTAATTCATAAGCACACCACCACTATATTTATCACTATGGTTTTATGCCTACAATTGTGTAAAATCATCCAAATTAATGTCTGACACTATGTTACTTATAGCTGAAAGCTTTGGACTGTTGGAAAACTTCCAAGTTTGAGATTTACTAGTATCTTGGAGGTTCTGGTTACCTGAGATGTTGTCCTTGGTAGGTAGACACAGGACCTAAAAATGGATATAATACCTTTTTTTTTTTTTTTGATGGATCACAACTAGTTTCTTAAACTTCCTTTGGAGGAAAGAATCAATGTATTTATAAGAGTGAATATATTTTGTCAAGACTCTCGTATTATTTATAATAAAATCTGATGTCCAATTAAGAGCTTATATAAAACTTTACTTGTAAAATTAAATTATGTTCCCAAGTAATGGAAATTTGTGTATTCTATACTCTACAACTGTAATATTGTGACTGATAAGAAATATGTATTTGGTCATTCAGATGACCAAAATCTATTTCTCATATATATTTGGTCTTCATCCACAGTTCCTGCCTCACGGCTCTCAAAATCCTTGGAATTTCCTGAGAAAATAGAAATGGAATATCTTTTGTTATAATATTTGGTCTCTTGCCCTCAGTTCCTAAAATCCCTTCCGAGCCATAAAAGTGAAATAGGTGTGTTATCATTCATAACAAGTCCCTTTGTACCACAACTGGGTTTATATTAGTGAAATGACTTTTGGAAAGCATCTAAGGATGGAGGCTGGTTGCCAGAGGAACCAACCACAAATAGAGGGGTGGAACTTTCAGTCCCACCCCCTGATTTCTGGGGAGGGGAGAGGGGCTGGAGGTTGAATCAATTACCAATAGCCAATGATTTAATCATTCATGCCTATATAATGAAGCCTCCACAAAAACCCAGAAGGACTGAGCCCAGAGCTTCCAGTTAGTGAACACATGGAGATTTGAGGAGAGTGGCGCTCAGAGAGAGCATGGAAGCTTCGTGCTCTTTCCCTTACCTTGCTGTACTCCTCTCTTCCCCCTGGCTGTTTCTGAGTTATATCTTTTTATAATAAACCATAATAAATCAGTGATTTAGTGAGTACAAGGTTTCTCTGAGTTCTGTGAGCCACTCTAGCAAATTAATCAAACCCAAGGAGGGGGTTGTGGGAACCTCAGGTTTACAGCCAGTCAGAAGTACAGATAACAACCTGGATTTGCAAGTGTGTCTGAAGTGTGTGTGTGTGTGTGTGTGTGTGTGTGTGTGTGTTTGTATGCATGCAAATGCACGCAAGCGGAGGCAGTCTGCTGGGACTGAGCACTTAACCTGCGGAATCTGATGCTATCTCTGGGTAAACAGTGTCAGAATTGAGTTGTTTGGTGGTGTGAGGGCACCCCCCCACACATCAGAATTGAGTACTGATCCAAACAGCAATACATCAGAAAAATCTTACATTGTTATTAATAGCTATAAACATGCATTAAAACGTATTGTTCATATGCCTAAATTATCACTAAATCAACTCTATAGCATCACTTTCTAACAGAAGTTTCCGTGACAATGAAAATGTTCACATAAAACATTGTATCACCTAAGGATGCTACCAGCGAACTACTAGGGCTCTTTAATGAATTTGGTAGAGTCGCAGGATACAAAATTAATATACAGAAATCTGTTGCATTTCTATCACCAACAACAAAGTATTATAAGGAGAAAATAAGGAAATAATCCCATTTACCTTCACATCAAAAAGAATAAAATACCTAGGAATAAACCCACCTACAGAGGCAAAAGACCAGTACTCCAAAAAGTATAAGATGCTGATGAAAGAAATCAAAGATGACACAAACAGATGGAAAGATATATGGTGTTCTTGGATTGGAGGAATCAATATTGTTAAAATCACCATACTATCTAAGGCAATCAACAGATTCAACGCAATTCCTATCAAAATACCAATGGCATTTTTCAAAGAACTGGAAGAAATAATTTTAAAATTTATATGGAAACACAAAAGACACTGAATAACCAAAACAATCTTGAGAAAGAACAGAGCTGGAGGAATCAGGCTCCCTGATGTCAGACTATACTATAAAACTACAGTCATCAAAACAGTATGGTACTGGCACAAAAACAAACACACAGATCAATGGAACAGGACAGAGAGCCCAGATATAAGCCCACGCACATATGGTCACCTTATCTTTGACAAAGGAGGCAAAAATATACAATGGAGAAAAGACAGTCTCTTTGTTAAGTGGTGCTGGGAAAACTGGACAGCTACATGTAAAAGAATGAAATTACAACATTCTTTAATACCATATACAAAAATAAACTCAAAATGGATTAAAGACCTAAATGTAAGACCAAATACTAAAAAACTGCTAGAGGAAAACATATGCAGAATGCTCTCTGACATAAATCACAGCAATTACTTTTTGGATCCATCTCCTAAAGTAAAGGAAATGAAAACAAAAATAAACAAATGGGACTTAAAAGCTTCTGCACACGAAAGGAAACCATTGTCAAAATGAAAAGACAACCCACAGAATGGGAGGAAATATTTGCAAATAATATGACAGATAAGGTATTAATATCCAAAATATATAAACAGCTCATACAACTCAACATCAAAAAACCAAACAACCTGATTAAAAAATGGGCAGAAGAACTGAAGAGACATTTTTCCAAAGAGGAAATGCAGATGGCCAATAGGCACATGAAAAGATACTCAACATCACTAATGATCAGGGAAATGCAAATCAAAACCACAATGAGATATCACCTCACACCTGTCAGAATGGCTATCATCAAAAAGAACACAAATAGCAAATGCTGGTGAGGATGTGGAGAAAAGGGAACCCCTTGTATACTGTTGGTGGGAATATAAACTGGTACAGCCACTGTGGAAAACAGTATGGAGGTTTCTTAAAAAACTAAAAATAGAACTGTTATATGACCCAGCAATTCCACTCCTGCGCATACATCCGAAAAAAACCAAAAACACTGATTTGAAAAGATACACGCACCACGATGTTCATAGCAGCATTATTTACAATTGCCAAGATATGGAAGCAACCTAAGTGTCTATCAACAGATGAATGGATAAAGAAGTGGTATATATACACAATGGAATATTACTCAGTCATAAAAAAGAACAAAATTTTGCCATCTGCAGCACCATGGATGGACTTGGAGGGCATTATGCTAAGTGAAATAAGTCAGACAGAGAAAGACAAATACTGTATGATCTCACTTATATGTGGCATCTAAAAAGTACAACAAACTGGTGAATATAACACAAAACAAGCAGACTCACAGATATAGAGAACAAACTAGTGGTTATCAGTGGGGAGGGAGGTGCAAGATAGGGTGGGGGAGTGGGAGGCACAAACTATTGGGTGTAAGATGGGCTACAAGGATGTATTATACAACATGGGGAATATAGCCAATATTTTGTAATAACTGTAAACGGAAAGTAACCTTTAAAATTGTATAAAAAATATAAAACAACAACAAAAATACAGTATCACCAAAATGGTTGCCCTAGCTACTTATCACTATTGAGCACCTGAAATGTGGCTAAGGCAACAGAATAACTCAATTTTAAATTTTACTTATTTTTATTAATTTAAATGTATATTGTTATATGTGGCTAGGGGCTCCAGTATTAGACAGCACAGCTCTATAGTACATATAGGGAGACTAGAATTTTGTCTTATAAATGTACTGATTAATTTTAAGAAAAAAAAGTGAGCAAGTTAGAACTAATGTGCGTTTGTAAACAACTGAGTGAAATCCTTACAGATATCAAACTATATGTTTCATTAATTGAAACTGTCTTAAGGTTAAGTACTATAAATGTCTAGTTTTGGTACTCCTTTATTTTGAAAAGATAGCCTTCATTACTTCTTATATTACTTTTCAATCATTTGTTATATTAATCATGGGGATCTCTGTCAACTAAAATTATGTTTTAAAACTTAAATTATATTTCCTAATCTCTTCATGGTGTATAGAATTTTTGTTAGGAATCTAGAAAACGTTGTTGATGATTACCAACTATATTAAGTGAAAGGGCTTCCCATTACCCAACGTAACATAATATCGAATAATATCTCCTTCTTCTCTCTCTCTCTCTCTATATATGTTATAATCCTGATGATTTTTTAAAAAAACTATCTTCTACATGCTAAATGTCAATGTGTGTATTTATATATGGTAAATCCTAGCCATTTTTGCAAATGTTTTGATTCCACAGGCTTCTAAATAAAAATGTTAACAAAATAAACAGCAAAAGTGAGGAGATGGTAGGAAATTAGAAACTATATGTTTATTTCCCCTGCTTGTTTTTTCTTCCTAGTTAGATGAGCCAGGTATTAGAGGAGAGAAAAAATAGGCTAAACTTGAAAGGTTGGACTGAACTGGTATATACTAGATTGAGAGAAATGAGTTGCATAATATTGAAGCTTCCCAGAATATCACTGATTACTTAACTCTGGAATCTACATAGCAACTGCTATAGTGCCAATTACAAAAGTGCAAACCACGAGATGCAATGCCTAGATAGTACTGTAGTGGCTTCACTCAACCTTGAAATCCATTTTTCCTATTTTTGCAGGAGTACCCAGGAGGAGGGTAGGAAATTGTCAGTAAGAATACTGCATTACCTGTTCCCAGAGGAAAATTTTTCTGATAAATAAAATCCAGCTTCTGAAGGTTTATATAAAAAATGCATAGCTAAAATTGTCACCCTATAAACCAATTTATGATGCAATTTATGACAGGCTTGAAAAGAATGAGAAGGGAAAGTGAAACAGATTGCCCATCTAATTGGTACCATTCACTGGAGAGTATCTTAGGGCCTGAATAATCCTTCCTAAATCAGAAACAGAGTTCGAATTATACATTTTTTTCCCAGTGTTATTGAAAAATAAGTGGCACACCTCATCTATAAGTTTAAGGAATGATAGTTTGATCTACACATTGTGAAATGATTACCACAATAGGTGCAGCTAACATTCATTTTCTCACATAGATACAATAAAAAGAAAAGAAAAAAGAAGAGAAAAAAGGGAAAAAAATTCCCCTTGTGTTGAGAACTCAAGATTTACTCTCAACAACTTTCCTATATATTGTATAGCAGTGGTAGCTACAGTCATCATATTGTACATTGCATCCCTAGTACTTATTTATCTTACAACTGGAAGTTTGTATCTTTTGATCATCTTTCTCCAATTCCCCTTCCCCCCACCGTCCACCTCTAGTAACCACAAGTCTGGTCTTTTTTCTATGTTTGTTTGTTTTTTTTTAGATTCCACATATTAGTGAGATCATACAATATTTGTCTTTCTCTGTCTGACTTATTTCACTTAGCACAATACCTTAAAGGTCCATCCACGTTGTCACAAATGGTACGATTTTCTCAATTTTTTATGGCTGAATTACATATATCGATATCAATTTCTTGAAGAATTTATGCATCTATAGACACTTAGGTTTTTTGCACACCTTGGCTAATTTTTTTTCTTCTCTTAATTCATTCAACATTTATTGGAAATGACTCTGTGCAAGGCTTGGTCCCTGCCCTCAAGGAACTCACAGTCTAGGGAAACAGACACACGACCGTCACAGTGCCTTGTGTAAATGCTGCAGTAGGAGAGCGGACACAGGGTTAGAGAGGCAGAGGGAACGGCAGTCTCTGCTTAGCTACCTAGGCTGTCCTGTGGTGTAATGGACTTCACCAGGCAGCCAAGGAGGCCCAGTGCACAGTGCACCCGGAGGCATCAGGACCTGAACGAGCATAACACGTTCAGGAAATGGTATCAATACAAAGCATGTTCTGTCCTGGGGATGACGGGAGGGAGGCTAGGGCAAGATGATGAAAGAATCTGCATGGCACACAAGGGCCTTTGGTGAGAGAAGCCATGGAGGTCTTTAAGGAGTGACCTCATTAAAGATGTGTTTTAGAGAGAAAATGCTGCCAGAAACGGGAAGAATTTTCAGGAAGAGACCAAAAGTTTAGAAAAGAGATCATGAGGGCAGGGAAGTGAGATGGAGAACAGAGGATGAATTCCAGATGAAGAAGTGGGTCACCACAGGTTGGGGGAAGGGGGAGTCAGAACCAAGTTGAGCAACAGGAGATAGGAGATGGAATCCATGCCAAACACCAGGCCAGGTGTTTTACACACACTCTCCATCTTCACAAGAATCGTCCCCATTGTACAGATGACCGCTTAGAGAAGTTAAGTGACTTTTCTGATCACAAAACTAGATTACAGAGTTAAGCTTCAAACCCAGGTCAACACCTTTAACTGTCATACAAATCTAGACAGAGATATATAGTGAGCTGTTTCAGAGAATGATCTAGAGCTTGGGGGGAAATTCACGACTACAGATAAGGCATCTGGGAGTCCTCAAGGTAGATCAGCAGGTGGTTGAAGCCACAGGTGAGGCTAAAACTGTGCAGCAAGAAAAAAGCCAAGGATGAAACTGGAAGAACACTCACAGTTAGGAGAACAGGAGGAGCCAGTGGCAGAGGAGACGGCTGGAAAAGGAAACAGAGGCGGTGGTGAAGTCAAGACAGAATTCACTGAAGAGTGCCGGACACTGCAAAGCATTAGTATGACTGGGAATGGACACCACATGTGCAATCACAAAGGCTTTTAGCCAAACTGGTTTCACCACTTTAGTGGTGGAAGCGGAGAGCAAGCAGCAAGGGCTACGAGGAGTGCCGGGATGGGGCTGAGGGCTTGACAAGCTTGGTTGAAAAAAGAAATCAGGGACTTCCCTGGTGGTCCAGTGGTTAAGACTCCACGCTCCCAATGCAGGAGGCACGGGTTTGATCCCTGGTTGGGGAACTAAGATCCTGCGTGCCGCACAGCACAGCCAAAAAAGACAAATAAATAAGAAATCACCTTGAAGGTTGCATCTGAACCCATATATGGAGAGTGTCAGGCCACACGGTTATGCAAAATTCTCTAGCTGCACTGGACAGTTCAGGCCCAGAAGCAAACAGAAATGGACAGTGGACCTGGGGTTGGAAGTGAAGGAAAAGGGGCAGTGGAGAGGGAAATAAGGGTACAAGGGACTTTGGACTCTTCTAGAGAAAGAACTGCCCTTTCTGGGACACCAGTAAAGATGTTTAAAAATCTCAAAAAGATTTGGAGGACCCATTTGGAACTTTTAAACAAAAAAAACAAAGCCAAGGTTCATCTCTGCATTGTGTAAAAGGGATTTGATAAACAGATAACTAATGTTAACAAATTTAATTAAAAAAGAATAGACTGTTTTTAAGTACATCAAGGTACCACTGGAACAGGATGCAAAATGATACACACTAATTACTAATTACTCCTCTTTACTCTTAAAGCTGATTCCCCAAAGACTTCTACTTAGCAAATACTTTAAGAGACTGTTCAGAAAAAGAATAAAGGAGCATTTATGTCTATTCCATTATTCAGACTGGTTGCCATCCTGATTCGATAAAAGGGAGATTTTACTGGGATAGAACAGCACTTGCACGTTTTCGAAGCTCTAAGCTGGCTTCTCACTCTTTTTACACTACAGCAGGAAGGATATCAGCACCCCTATTCTTCCAAGGCCAGAAGAGGTGAAGGGGCATGTCCCAGGCCACCCCAGTCTCTTGCCTCCAAGTCTAGGGCTCTCACCTCCACCCATCCTGACGCATGCTACTCTCAGGCGTTCCCCCACACCTCGCTCCGCCCGTCTTGACTCTGACCTTGAGATGGCACCGATGCGGCTACTACTTAGCAACACAGGTTGAAGCCTGCACCCCCGTGGCCAGCCTGGTTCTTGGACAAGGCAGTCTTTCCTGTAAGATACTCCTAAGAAGCCCTCAACCACCAGGCCTGAGAGGGTCCCTGTGAGGGTGGGTCCCTGTGATCACCCTCCCAACCAAGGCTGCTCTCCCCTCCGGATCCCTAGCTCACTAGGATCACAGGCTACATGGAACTGTTTTTCCTGCAATAAAACTACAGCAGCCAACATTTATTGAGCACCTACTTGTTGCCATGGACTCTGCTAAGAACTTTACATATGTTACCTTAACTTTGCAACAACCCAGCAAAAATAGGTACTCTTATCCCTGTTTTACAGATGAGGATAACTGATACCCGAGGCTCAGAAAGGCTACGTGACTTGCCCAAGGTCATTCAGCTAGTGGTTGAGGCAGTACTCATAAGTCTGTCAGACTCGAGAATCCACTTTATTTTCACTGTACCACACCACCCTGGCTCACCACTCTACAAGTGCCTAGAGACCCACACCAGAGTGGAAAAGGAAAAGTGAGGCAAGGCACGAGCCTTTTCATTTTCACTGCCTGGCTCCCAAGTGACTCTGGGGAAGCTAATCCCATGGTGTTTCACTCGGCCGACGGCCTCACCAGCCCGGGGCCCTGGGAAGCTGACAGGAGTCAAAGGGCCCCCTGGCAGGCTTGTCCTGGCAGCTGCCCAGCTGACTTGAGCTAACACAGCAACAGGAACAGGAAAGGCTCGAGAGAGAGTGGAAAAGCACCAGACCCTGGGCCGCTGAGGGCAGAGAAGTGATCCCTGCCATGCTCAGACGGGATAACGCAGCTCTAAAGCCACCACTATCACCAGGCTGGGAAGAGACCCGGGGCGGGGGCCGGGAGGGGTGGGTAAAAGCCCCAAGCACATCTACTTACTACTGTGTTTCAGTGAATCGTGACTGCTGGGCCAATCCAAAAGAGGGTCACGCGCCTCCAAGGTGAATCAGCAAGAGTGGAAGAAAACCAGTCCACGCCCTGGTTGGTCCCAGCAAGCCTGGTCCACCTTTGCCCCATCCACAGAAACCCCGCTGCCTGATGACACCTGAGCAGAGGCAAGAAAGCACGCACGATCTCACAGCCCCATGGTAGCAGCAGAGCTCAGCCAGCCCTGGGAAAGAAAGAGCCAGCTGAGAATACTAATAGACTTGCTGGAGGCAAAAATTCAGCGAGGGCAAGCCCGAGGAAATAAAATTATTTAAAAGGGGCACAAAGTGAGACTAGAAAAAGGGAGCAACTTGGACTTCCAAAGATAGTGCTTCTTCCATCAGGCACTGGGAGGACGTACATCAGTGGTGGCAGGGTTATTCCAAAATATCTGAAAACCCAAATATATCTTAGTCTGTGGGAAAACTTTTTGTGTGTTATTTCTGTAGGTTTTCTGTCCTGTAATGTTTTGCTTAGGCTGATATTAAACTACATATGTGCAGGATGCCCAAAAGTGTTTCGAGGGAAACCAATCCTGGGATCTAATGTTTGCCACAGTTGTTAGATTGCTTAAAAACAAAGCGTATCTCTCAGATTTCATTCGAAGGCAAGGGGCAGCTTGACAGGTGGCATATTGGCCGCCACTGGGTCAAATTAACCCTATGGGTATGTTAGCATGCTTAGAATTTTTAAAAAAAATAAATTGTCAACATTTAAAAATCAGAAGTTCAATCTGGTATCTCTGGGCAAGCAGCACAAATTGGAAGAAGCTGCACAGCCACTGCCCCCTTTAGGCAGGCCTGTGCTTTCCGGTACCTGGCCTGGCCACTCATTTAAGCCACCTGACTGACCCCTGTAGGCAAGAGAGTTTGCTACTGGTGGTTTAGCCCAGTGAAGGGATCCCAGGCTTGGTCGCCCTCAGAACTGCCGCAGGGGGGCAGCACTGGTCTGCCCATGAGGCCTGCGTCAGCCTGAGCCTGTAACCAAGCTGAGCTTATTAGCACATCCTTTCAGAACCAGAAACGTCATCCTCACTTCAGCAGCAGACCCTGCTTCCCCACGCTCCCCATCGGATTTATGCCCTGAGAAGCAACAGCATCTCCACATTCCCACCAGGCCTCGGCGACTGAGGGGGAGCCACGACTCGACCTGCCCCCTCCTTCCCTGCCTACCACGTTCCACAGCCCCCCGCTCCTCCCACTCCACAGCCGGCATCTCTATCTGTTCAGGAATTCTACCTTCACCCCCTGTTAACACCACTGGGCCTCAGATCCTGAGGTAAGAGGCAGGCAAACACCCTTCCCCCTTTAAGGCAGGTTCATTCTTCATCAAATGCTCATTACTTGCCTTTGCTCACTCAGGTTAAAGGTCAGTTGACTTCGTAAGGCAACAGGTCTGCTCTCTGCTCTCACCCCTTCCAACCTCACCGACAACATCTTTAGTGGTAGCATTTAGTTTAAGTTCCTACTGCCCTTCAGGAAAGACATTTAGTATTATGCATTGAGGCCCTTAAAACTGTTCGTCCCATTTCGTCCAAAATGCCATTTACTGTTCCTACCATTTAGTCCAAAAATGCAGGAAAATCCTTATATAAGATACTCTTTGCATTATTTCTCCTAGTGAAAAACCAGAAACAACCCAAATGTCCAGCAATAGGGAAACTGTTAAAAACAAACTATGCTATATTCCCACTTGATGGGCAATTATACAGCTAATGAAAACAAATCAGGATTATGAAGACCATGTGATAAGATAGGAAAGTGACTATGATATGAAACACTATGTAAAAAAAAGAATATAAAATTAAATGTACAGTAATAAATACCTAAAAAAACTAGTCCGAGAATTACTGAAAGATACCAAAATGTTAACATTTTATCTGTACTAGAGCCCTCAGAGTGTGGGTAACCTTTTTTAAACCCCTACCAAATTTAACGTACATATACTACTTTTATAGAGAAAAGTATGTGTGCATGTGTGTATGAAGTTGGAAAATTTGATAGCAATTGTTAAGCTCCCTGGTCTACTCTTAATGTAGACTTTGAAAGTATATAAGCCTCATGTTATCATGATAAAAAGGCCCTTGGGAACCTGCGCCTCCAGGACTCACGGCCTCCAGGATCCAATGCAGCCACGCTAGTAAAACAAAGCTTCCAGGGCCCCAGAGTCCTTAGTTAAAGGCCAATTTTATCCTACCCAGAGATGACTGCTTTGCCTAACTCCTAGGAGACCGCAGCACCACCTGGAAGATAGGATTAGATCAAAATGGTTCTCAGACGCCACTTTAATCAAGTTTTGCACTACACAGTGATGGGGTGGGGGTGAAAGACGGTGATTGTTTTCAAGCAAATTCACCTGCCCCAAGGTGAACAGCCGGGGCTCCCAAGAACAGAAAACTGCTTTCCTTCCCAGGGGAATCCCCTTCCTGAGCTGACAGGACAGGATTTCAGGGAGAATGAGCACAAAGGACAAAGCAAGCTAGTTAAGGGAGCCAGGTAGATTTCTGAACTCTTCCCAGTGCAAACTAGAACTAGGCATGTAGGTACCCCTCCTAAAGGTATCACCCCAATCCCAGCCACTCCCACCTGAGGCCAAGCTGCCTCCCCACAGGGACTGACAGCCAATGTTCATTTCATCACTGTCCTCCCAGTGGTGCACCTAGCAGCGCAGAAGCCTGAGCAGCTGTGGCCACCATCCAGCAGAGGCAGCCTTCAGGCCAGAACCCTCACGGGCCTTCCTCTTCACTGGGCCCTCAGCTACTAGTGTGTCTGCCTGGCCATAGCAGAGCAGCCAGTATGTGTGTGGCTGTGTGGGGCGGTAGGGGCCAGAAGAAACAATAAAGCAAATCAGATGTGGGTTCTGGTTGCTGAGTCGACATGGTGGCAGGACCAGTCTTGGCCCCCAGAAGGACCCATAGGGCCCTGTGTCCTCCATTAATTCTTCTCCGGGCGGTTTCTGTTCAGGACAGCTTTAGGGGCAAATTCCAGCTTGTCCTTAACGCTCACGACCTGGGTGTGGTCCTTGCCTAGCAGCTCATCCAGCTTGCGGTCCTCCCGGCGCTCCGAGATGCTCTTCTCCTCCTCCACAAGCTGGGGATCCTTCCCCCGGATGAACCATTCCAGGTGGTAGCCCACAGCCCCAACCACGAAGGCCACGGGAAAGGTGACATAGGGAGCATAGGTACGCACCACGGTCCAAAGCACAGGCCACATGACATGTGCGCCGCAGCTCACACCTCGCTGTCTGGTCCCCACCCGCCGCCTGTGCTCCCACTTCCGGAGCACCGAAGCCGCCAGTCCCAGCGGCCCTCGGGGCCTCGCCCCAGACCCCGCCCACTGGCACCCGCGATCTTGGCTATTGTAAATAATGCTGCTGTGAACATGGAGGTACAGGTATCTTTTCCAGTTAGTGTTTTTGTTTCTTTTGGATATACTCCCAGAGGTGGAATTGCCGGATCATGTGATAGTGCTTTTAATTTACATTTTTATCTCTCAAAATGAATTAGTGTTTTGGAAATATCAAATAACATGATGAGGGATTATCACTTTTTTATTCTTCAGTTCATTCAACAAGTATTTACTGATCACATACTAAGAGCCGAGCATTGTGCTATATGCTGGTCTGGAACGTCAAAAAAAAAAAAAAGCGAGACAGATACTTTACCTTCATGGAAGTTAAGGTTTAGCTGGAGAGAAATTCAATAAGGAAATAAATACAAAATAAATACAGAATCATAAATTGCAATAAGTGTTTTAAAAGAATATACAAAGATGCAATGGAGGAGGATATCAGGAAAAAAGTGGTTATATTTGGGGGCTAAGAAAAATGCCAATTTGAGAAAGTGACAACAGGTTGAGATCAGAAAGATGAGAAGGAGTTAAACTGGGGAAAAGTGAAACATATGGAACCTTCCAGAAAGAAAAAAAAGCAATTTGATAATAAGAGCAATTCAGAGGTATTGTCCAAATATTTTTCATTACAGGGCATTAGAATTGTTTTAAATAATGGAAATCAGTAGTTTTTTCAAGAATCTGTCAACATTTTTTTATTATTAAACCATCATATTAATTATTTAAAGTATTCTTTATAAAATCTTTCAAGAATCAGGCCTTTTTTATTGTAATGAATTGACTGTATCATTTGCTCAATTTTTTTTTTTTTAATAAATTTATTTATTTATTTATTTGTGGCTGTGTTGGGTCTTCGTTTCTGTGCGAGGGCTTTCTCTAGTTGCGGCGAGCGGGGGCCACTCTTCATCGCGGTGCGCGGGCCTCTCACTATCGCGGCCTCTCTTGTTGCGGAGCACAGGCTCCAGACGCGCAGGCTCAGTAGTTGTGGCTCACGGGCCTAGTTGCTCCGCGGCATGTGGGATCTTCCCAGACCAGGGCTCGAACCCGTGTCCCCTGCATTGGCAGGCAGACTCTCAACCACTGCGCCACCAGGGAAGCCCATCATTTGCTCAATTTTGAGTTAGCATTTAATACTGAAATCTTTTTTTAATATTTATTTTTATTTATTTATTATTTTAGTCTGTGTTGGGTCTTCGTTGCTGCGTGCGGGCTTTCTCTAGTTGCCACGAGTGGGGGCTACTCTTCATTGTGGTGTGTGGGCTTCTCATTGCAGTGGCTTCTCTTGTTGCAGAGCATGGGCTCTAGAGCAGACGGGCTTCAGTAGATGCAGCACGTGGGCTCAGTAGTTGTGGCTCATGGGCTCTAGATTGCAGGCTTAGTAATTGTGGCACACGGGCTTAGTTGCTCCACAGCATGTGGATCTTCCCAGACCAGGGCTCAAACCCATGTCTCCTGCATTGGCAGGTGGATTCTTAACCACTGCACCACCAGGGAAGCCCTTGAAATCTTCTCTTCTAATTATTTCCTTGTCATTAGATTAGTAGAATGTTTTCCTAGCTACTCATTCAAAAAATTTTACAGACTTTTATAGTGTTAAGTGACCACTTATTTAAACTGATTTACAGTAGAGAGTCCATCTGTTAGAAATTTTTAAATTCTATCAGATTACCTAGAAAAAAAGAAAATAGGCATTCCAGGCTGGAACCAAGCTGTTCTTTGTAGAGAATTCTTTTGTTTTTTTTCAAAGAGTTTTTCCTTAGCTAAAATTTTCTTAAAATTATTTTTTTCTAGTATCAGGAAACTAAAGCAAAGTCTACTTTTGATGTAGGGTGGAGGAGGTGGCATTTGGCCTTGCACAGCACTTTGTTAACCAGTTTTCTTCAAGCGGCATTTTCTTTTGTTCCGAGGTGGCAGATTTGTAGCAGAGTGGCATCCAGAAATCACTGTAATTGCAGCAGTATTTCATGCAATTGCTGAAGAGTACTCTCTGTTCAAGGATTTCAAAACACTTTTCTAATGGTAAATTACCTTCACAGTATTCTTTTTTGTAAACTGCAAAAAAACTGAAGCACAGAGAGCAATAGTTTATCAAGGTCTAGTGCTGATTTTCTTAGGCAACATATTTGTTAGACATCTTCTGAATGCTGAACCCTTTGCTGGATGCAGTGAAGAGTTTCAAGGGAAATAAAAGATAAGTTTCCTGAAGTCAGTTGTTTGGCTTAATGAGAGAGATACAAGAACCAAAGAAAATTATGCATATGTAGAAAACATTTATACAGCCAATTATAGATGTTCCCATTAAGTGCTTAAGTGTTTAGACTGGTGAAAAGGCTGGATAAAGAGGTTTCATTGTATAATTAGGATCACTGGCCTTGAGAAAGTTTTTAATGAGTGAGGCAGATGATTTGACACTGCAAAATGGGGACGACTTCTAGGCAAATTAAGTGGCATATTTAGTGATATAGAGGCCAAAGAGAGGACAGTTTATATGGGGGTTGGCTTGCAGTACTGCCAAATACAGTAAGAGCTGGATGGTCCCAAATCAAGTAGAATAAGAGGCCCTTTGGTTAAGGGAAGAGTTTCTGGCAACAGGAATACCTGGAGTAATTTTAAGTGAAAAGCTCAAAATGACATCAAGGTAAAGTCTTCACTACATTATATGTCAAAAATTGGACAATAGAAGGGGACGGAGAAATACAGAGGAAGGGCCATCAGCAAGAATTCTCTGGAGACACTTTATGCATTGGGTAGCAATGGGAATGGAGAATCAAATCTTTAGAGAAAAATCTTAGAATCATAGTCATTAAAGAAATCTTGGAGATCATTCAATTCACTCTATCAAATTCTAACTGGAAATGAAATACAGGTTTAGGTACTGTTGTATTAATTCGGAGATATTTCTAAGAAACAGAGATGGAAACAGAAACATAAAATGTTACTGTATAGGTTCAACTGATTATATTTTAATAGAACTAGAAATTTTACTATGACATAATTCCCTCTGTCTCTGTTCAGCTCACCAAGTCCCTCTCTCTTGTCTCATTATATACTCATGGATCACCTGACTGACATTAAAAGCATTGGTCTGAAGCAAAAATCCTTAGAATTCAAACAAAAAAACAAGAATTACCATGACAAACTTTTTTTATACTTGTCATTACTACAGTTTGATCTTATGTACAAATTATTCACACATTTACTAACTCAAACAATTCTCATACATACCCTATCATGGTACATCATGGCGTATTAGCAATAGCCTTGGGTAGTAGATTGAGTAAAACAGAACTACAGGCTATGGATTTTCTTAAAAAAACTTCCTTGGCAACAACATTATTTTATGTTTAACAACTTTGGCAATAAATATTATTATCAGCAGTATTGGTGTAGGCTATTATCAATGAACGATAATAATTCCTATACTTTTTTCATAAAATATATGCAGTTGAGAACTAGTGCTTTATATAAAGTTGTCTAAGTTTTACTTTCCTGTATCAAACTTTTGATGGGGGCTGAATAGCAGAGAATTTGAGATCGTACTTCTTGATGGGGGCTTCTACTGAAGAATTTTATGCCAGGTGTAGGGTTGACATTCTATTATGAAAATTGAGGTGCCCAGATAACGTTACTACCTGCATGAAAAACTCCCTTACTTCTGCATAGGAGTGGGCCATATATACTCAGAGGTAGAGAAGTTACCAAGCTTAATGTATCAACATGTATCAGATGGTGAGATGAGTTGACCAAGGTCATTTTATTAATATGTGGTAAGATCATACATCTGTCAAAGGAGTTCTGATGTCAGGATCAGACTGTCTTCTCTACCATCACAGCAACATAGAGACAGCTATGTTACGAGATATAATTTCTACTATCACGTTCTTTGTTAGAGTATTTACCCAACAGTCAGAATGAAAAGTACACAAAGTCTTCAGCATTGGGAAAGCTATGACAAAGTTTCCTAATTAAAATATCTGTGTGAACAATTTATTAACTAAAATATGCATTTTCTTCTGTTTGCACACATATTCTTCTCACCTCGAATCAAGGAGATATTTGAAGATAAGATGGTAAACTCTTGGGATTATTATCAGAATTAAAATATACATAATTCTGAAGAGGACATATTCATGAAAAATATCTCTAGGTATTAACATAATTCATGTAGATGCATTTATTATGCTTCATGTATGTATATAAACATTGTAAGAGCATTAGTGTAAACCAACAATTGGGCATGATGGTGTACAGCTTGAAGAAAAGTAGGGGCCTCTTTTTTTATCCTTTGTGCCTTCTAGAACAGTATTACCCAATAAAAATATAATTTAATATGTAATTTTATATTTTCTAGTAGCTACAATTAAAAAGTAAAAATTAACAAGTGAAATTAATTTCAAAAAACACTTTACCCCAACATAACCAAAATATTATAATTTCAATATAACATTGCTATAATTTCACTATAATATTATATATATTAATAATATAATCCAATATGATGTTGATTACATTAAAATTATTCAGCAGATGGTTTACATTCCTATTTCATACTAAGTCTTTGAAATTCAGTGTGTATTTGGACTTATGATACATCTCAATTTAGTCATGTCTCAAATGCTAAGAATTAAAAGATAAACTGAGGCATATTAAAAATTTTAAGAGTTTATGTGAGCAAAAATCAATCCAAATTGGGCAGCAGCTAGTACAGCAGAAAGGAGCTCAGAGGAGCTATACAAAATGAAAAACTTTTATAGACAGAAGGGAGCAAAAATAGGGAAGCTACACTAGGAAAAAAAGCAGGTCAGTTATTGCAAGCTTACTTTCCTTTAGGGGATGGCAGGTGTCTATGAGGCAGATTACCTAACTAGTGCTGATCAGGCTATTCCTGATTGACTGGTTTAAGATTCCATTTCTGGGAAAGCTGAAACTGTAATTAAGCTGTCTGGGTTTGGTTATATGGGGCTTAGCATAAGTGACTCCATTTTGGGCCTGTTGTCTCAATTTTAACAGAGCATATGGCTACAGTAGTGGATAGCACATCCTCAGAATTTATGATCTTTTTTTTTTTTTTTTAAAGATAATCTTTAAAGACTGTTGCTTTTTTTTTTTTTAATTTTTATTTATTTATTTATTTATGGCTGTGTTGGGTCTTCGTTTCTGTGCGAGGGCTTTCTCCAGTTGCGGCAAGCGGGGGCCACTCTTCATCGCGGTGCGCGGGCCTCTCACTATCGCGGCCTCTCTTGTTGGGGAGCACAGGCTCCAGACGCGCAGGCTCAGTAGTTGTGGCTCACGGGCCTAGTTGCTCCGCGGCATGTGGGATCTTCCCAGACCAGGGCTCGAACCCATGTCCCCTGCATTGGCAGGCAGACTCTCAACCACTGCGCCACCAGGGAAGCCCCAGAATTTATGATCTTTACCAACAATTTAAAAAAGGTAAAACAATCCCTGAATGTGTGTGTTTGTTTATTTTATTGGCTCTACTTTCTCTACCAATGTCCACATGCAAAAACTCAAAGTGATTTTTCTACTGTTCCAACTTGAACATGTAACTACCTTTTTTGAGGGCTATACAAGATTCTGGGTAACAATTTGGAGTGGGAACAATGGTTCTTTGAGAGCTTAGTACTAACACCAGTAAATATAATTCCTTTCAATCATCTGGAGGGATAATAACAAAAATTAATATTCTGTAAAGATCTGTACAGCTTAATATCCCTTAAAGGTAGGTATTGTGTTCAAATCAGGAAACTGTGGTTCACATATACTGTGCATCTACTGTTACCCAGGCTTTCTGACTGTGATTTCTATGCTTTGAGTTCTATGTTGTTTTTATTAGAGGGAGAAAAAAATAGTGTAAAAAACACATTTGCTTCATTTGTTTGTCAAATGTTTATAGAGTACCAAATTGGCTATTTTAGGGATAACATGAATTCATCTGAAAATACAATAGAATTTTTAAGGAAAACAAATGTTTAGAAAGGGAGAGAAAACTTCATGGAACTATAAGTGATATAATATTGGGATATTAATTTTTTAAAGCAAAGTATTTTGAAAATTTACTGTAACTTTTCTTTGGATCCTATGCTGTAATTTTTAAACTTGTAATTTTTAATTAGAAATGACTTCTTCAGTGACCTCTAAAGTCATTGTTAAACTCAGCGTTAATATGGCTTCATATAGCTTTGTTTAATTTTATAACAATAATAGACATAATATTTTTAGTGCAAAAATGATTAAGTTCTTTTTTAGGAAAAATATCCCCTCTCAAGAGGCTTAATTAGTTGAAGTGAATATTAAGCAAGCAGAAATTTTCAGAAGAAGGTTCTCCTTTTAAAAATAAGATTATTATGGAATATGGTTTATTCAGCCTTTCAGTGTCCTCCTTGATTGGAATTTTCATAGCAGAATGAATAAAGGGAAATCAGTTATACCTTTACTTTGTCTCTTTAACTTGCTTTTAAAATAGTCATTATTCTAAGCCTTACCTGTTTCTTCAAAATTATTCCCACTCTTCCCATCTCGGCAAGAGATACAGCTATGCACTGAAGTTCACCAGCCTGGTCTTATATCCAGGAGGTTCACACTTATGCTGCCATGATTATTGTTTATTGGTGACATCTGTTCTGATTGGTAGCACCCACGGACCAATCATTAAATATTTTGAATTGGACCCTTGTCCTGACCATCTATATCCAATCAAATCAGTCTTGCCTCCTTCCAACTCATCTTCCCTGTAGCATTCATTACACTGCTTCAAAATAATCCATCTAATGATGAGGGTCTCCTCCTTAAAACACTGCAATGACTTTGCATTGTTCTTGGGATAAACATCAAACTCTTTAATATATCCTAAAAGCCCCTGCCCATCTCACCAACATAAAATCTTGTGATCATTCCCCCTAGTCTCCAACTCTAGCCACAGCACCTTTACGGAGCTTCTCCTAGAAATGAATGTTCTTCTTACCTCTGCTCTAATTTTCCCTGCTCCCTACTACTTTTTTGTCTACTATTCATCCTCTAGAGGTCGGTTCCTCAAAGAGGCCGTTCCTAACTCTCCAGCTTATTCAGCGTCCCCTGTTGTATGCCCTCATACCAGCCTGCACTTTTCCTTTGTAATTTATCACTGCTCTAGTTAAATAATTCCAATTATAATTAAACTAATCATTATATTTAATGTTTCCCTTGCTAGTATGTAAGTGCCACTAACACAGGGTCATTACTGTCCAGTTGATTTGCTCTATTCTGAGTGTCTATCACAACACCTTGCACAGAGCAGAATTCAATAAATATTTACTGACTAAACAAATGAATAAATGAAATATGATAATATATTTAAAATAACACAATTATAATTTATATGTCCACATAACCATGGTTATGTAACTATTTATCATCATGCATCAAAGAGCAATTACATGTAGTTAGCAAAGTGATAAAATGGCAGAAAATAAAGGTGAAATACCAAAAGCAGTTTTGCCACAGATGAAAATTCCAATCTGCTCTTCTTTGTTAAAACTTTTAAACAATGTGGAGTAACAGGAAGATCCCTGGCCTGGGAATATAGGAACCTGGGTTTTAATCTGGCTGTGGTACAAAAAACCTGCATGATCAAGAAGTCACATTTACTTCTATTAAAATGAACTCAACTTAAAAAAAAAAAAAAATCCTAGCACAGGATTTCCTTAACTGTGTTCCCTGGAATTGTAGCTGGGTAATTTAATTCAATATGTGTCTAGAGTCTACTACCTCTCAAATGTTTCTTGTCTTTAAGAAAATAATAACAAAAATTATACTATTTTAATTGCTGCAAATACCTTACATCTATTTAAAAATGTATAAGGTATTAAAATTTCTACTGAAAAGGTTTATAACTTGCAAAGTTTGATACACGTCTGTTCATATTTTAAAATAGTATCCCCATCTTTTCTGATTACTTGAATTTGTTTTCAGTTTTCTAAATTTCAACATCTTTTGAACGTCCTTGTTTTAAAATCTGCCCTTCTATGCCACAAGATTGAATATACATGGTATAGTCCTTTAATAAAAGATTGTGAGAAATGGAGGCAATTTCTTTGAACAAGCAGAAATTCTTTCACATAGAATGTTAAGTCATTATGCTGGTTAATCTATTCTTTAAGTACATGTAAGAGAAAAACCGCTTTATAAAGGAATGTTCATGATGAGGAGTGGGAAATTTCCCCCTCTACCTCTCTTGAGTTCTTGTAGCTGGACTGATAATAAAATTGATACAAGACAGATTAACAGGAGAAAAAGAAACAAATTTTAATTCAAACTCATGGAGGTCTCATAGAAATAGGACTTAAGAAGTGGCCAAAGTAGACAGCTTTTATACTTATCAAACAAAGAAACAAAAAATTTATGAGGAATTGACAGGAAAAAGAAACTTAGGTTTTGGGTGTTCAATTAGTGAAGAATCTAAACAGAGTGTGAGCTTGGGGTAGTCCATTAAAGAAGTAGCAAGGTTTGTTTATACAGGCTTCTCTGCCTGAATTCCCCATCTCTGGCAATAAGGGTGTCCTACCTCCAGATGCAGGGAGTGCACCTTTCACATGGGAGATTTATTTCCTGCTTTCAGGGAGACAAAGGAGAATCAGCGTGCCCCTTCTGCACTGGCCATTTCTTAAGTAACTTTAATTCAAAATAATCAATATGTCATTGCAGCATATTTTGGGGCAGCCCACCCTGAGCCCCAACATTCTCTATCATTGAACCTAAAAGAGTCCATATGAAGATGAAATACACTTTCTGAAGTCACCACGTACAGTCATTATTATTTTACCTGTATTAAAAAAAAATTGGTCTAACAGTCATAAACATAAATTAACAATAAAAGCCCACTCATCAAAGTGGAGGAATAAAAGCCCACTCATCAAAGTAAGCCAAGATACTAGCCAAATATCCAAACATATTAAACTTTTCACAGAAATTCAAAAGACTGTACTTGGTGTACTTCCTGTGTGAGACCCATTTCTCTTAAATGGGATGGGGGCAGGATACCTTAGACAACAAGATAAACTGCTTTTACATATGGAATTTTCTTTATAAATTTTATTTTGCATGGTGTTTGCTCAAGATACTTCTGCATTTCTGGAATGATATAGTTGACATAAGGGAGACGTTCCAAGAATGAATTTACATGTATTTTGGCCATCTCATAAAATGATGAATAACAAAATGTCATTCTCATTTACTTACTGAGTCTAATAAATACATTAAACTAAAGGGTCTATTTTTTTAGAATTAAAAATATTGTTGGTTAGGAAACTAACATTGCCTAAATTAGTTTTGATGTGACAACGTTTTGGCAGATGGATATTTATTATAAAAGTTATTAGTATAATAACATAGCTTAAAAGTGTCATTTAGATACGTTTACATATTCAAACTTGGAAGAAAATAATATTCAAACCATAATTAAATTTAGAAATTATTTTTATAATATTATAGTTAAGTTTGACTTTTTTTTTAGCCTCATAGAGATTCATTATGGTTAATTGGAAGGTATAAACTTTTTTTTCTAATTGTAGAAAACGCATTACATATTTACCATTGTCAAGAATTTAGCTAAGCTACGCCATGGTATTGCTGCTTCAGCATCCATTTTGTTTGGTCAAGCAGCCTACAATGGCCTTAAGCTGGCACTAGCCCCTCATGCAAGCACATGCCCTATGTAGCAGCCAGAAGAGTCACAAGTAAATATAAGTTTCTGATATGACTTCCCCAACAACCACTGTGATCGACAGTCTCCCCAGCCTTCTAGCACCTATATGCCTTATGCATCCCTAAGATAAGAGCCCTGTGGGTCTTACCAAAACCCTGCTCTTTTGGTTTGAATTGACTAGTCCAGCCTTAGCCAAGAAACCTCAGAGCACTCCACCCATGGACCTTAATAAAAGCATATGCTCCAGGTCCTGCCTCTCTCTGTCTGCACTCTGTCTTGACTTCCCTGTGTGGGCCCTAGAGGTTGCCAGGTATTGTGAATAGTAAATTTCTCTATTTCAATTCCTCTTGTGGTCTATTACTGAACTACAGCTCACCATCTGGTACCCTATGCTCCACATAATAATAAGTGCTAATTTGACAAAATCACAACAACCATCTTAAACATTTGCAAGTGTACAGTTCAGTAGTGTTAAGTATATTCACATTGTTGTGCAACAGATCTCTAGAATTTTTCATCTTATAAAACTGAAGCTCTAATTGAACACTAATTCTCCTTTTCTCCCAGCCCTTGGCACCCACCCACCTTTCCACTTTCTGTTTCTATCATTTTGACTTTTAGATACTTCACATGAGTGGAATCATATAGTCTATGTCCTTTCATGACTGGCTTATTACTTCACTTAGCATAATGTCCTCGTGGTTCACTCATGTCGCAGCATGTAACATTATTTTCATCTTTTTTAAATGCTGCATAATATTTCATTGTATGTTTATACCACATTTTCTTTATCCATTTGTTCCTTGATGGACATTTGGGTTACTTTCGCCTCTTGGCCATTGTGAATAACGCTGCAGAAAACATGGGTGTGTAAACATCTTTTCGAGATCCTCCTTCAAATTCTTTTGGATATGTACCCAGAAGTAGGATTGCTGGATCATATGGTAATTCTAGTTTTAATTTTTTGAGGAAACTCCTTAATTTTTTCCATAGTGGCTGCGCCATTTTACATTCCCAGGAACAGTACACACGGGTTCCAATTTCTCCACATCCTTGCCAATACTTGTTATTGTCTCTTCCTTTGATAGTAGCTATCCTAATGGGTATGAGGTGATATTCACTGCAGTTTTGATTTGCTTTTCTCATACAATTAGTCATGTTGAGCATCTTTTTATATGCTCTTTGGTCATTTATATATCATCTTTGGAGGAATGTCTATTAAAATCATTGGGCTTCCCTGGTGGCGCAGTGGTTGAGAATCTGCCTGCCAATGCAGGGGACACGGGTTCAAGCCCTGGTCTGGGAAGATCCCACATGCCGCGGAGCAACTGGGCCCGTGAGCCATAATTACTGAGCCTGCGCGTCTGGAGCCTGTGCTCTGCAACAAGAGAGGCCACTACAGTGAGAGGCCCGCGCACCGCGATGAAGAGTGGCCCCCACTTGCCACAACTAGAGAAAGCCCTCGCACAGAAACGAAGACCCAACACAGCCATAAGTAAATAAATAAATAAATTTAAAAAAATTTAACTTTAAAAAAAAAATCATTTGTCAATTTTTTAATTGGGTTATTTAAATTTTTGTTGAGTTGTAGGAGTTCCTCACATACTCTGGTTATTAACCCCTTATCAGATTATGATTTGCAAATATTTTCTCCCATTCCACAGGGAGCCTTTTCATTTTATCAATTGTTCCTTTGATGCAATTCGGTTTTAAGTTCAATGTAGTCTTATTTGTCTATTTTTACTTTGGTTGCCTATGCTTTTGATGTCATATCCAAGAAATCCTTGCCAAATCCAATATTGTGAAGCTTCTTCCTTATGTTTTTTTCTACGAATTTAACAGTTTGGGGTCTTGTGTTTAGGTTTTTAATTCATTTTGAGTTAATTTTTTGCATATGATGTAAAATTTTGAGTTAATTTTTGTGTATGGTGTAAGATAAGGGTCTATCTTCATTCTTTTGCATGTAGATATCCATTTTTCCTAACACCATTTGTCCTTCCCCATTGTGTAGCACCCCTGTTGACCACATTTAACCACATTTAACCACATGGCACAAGGGTTTATTTCTGAACTGTTTTGTTCCATTGGCCTATCTGCGCCAGTAGCACACCATCTTGATTACTGTTATTTTGTAGTATGTTTTCAAAACAGGAAGTGTGAGGGCTCTGACTATCATCTTTTTCAAACTTGTTTTGGGTAGTGTGTGTCTGTGGTACTGCAGGCTCTCTGGTGCTAGTCTAAGGTGCAATGATCTTATTTCTCAGAAGCCTCCAACCTGTTGCATGTTCCTGTCAGCACTTAGGTTCAGGCAAGACTGAAACTAGTCCCTTAGTCAGCCATTCAAAAAGTAAGAATGTTGAATGTTGGATATATGCTCCACTCTTCTCTTTCCCTCTCCAGTGAGAAGCTGGGAATTGGGAATTTCTTCCCAATCATGTAGTGCTGTCCTGTAGTGAGGCACTATAGAGAGTAAATGCCATAACTTTTCCTACTGGACTCAATATGGTTCTTCTTGTCTATGTGTCACCTGAGGTGCAGGAACTTCTTAACTGGTTTCTGGATTTCTCCTAAAGGCGATTAGCATTGTTGTTAAATTGTTGTTTCCATGGGGAGAGAGCTTCCTATTCTACCAAATGCTGACGTCACTGTAATTAGAAGCTTAAACTTTTAATTATAATGAAAAATTTTCTTTCTAGTGAGTCTCTTTCTTATTTAGAAACCCTAGAGAATTAGATTCCAGGGGTTCCCAAGAGATTGCTGTGCTGGCAGCTCTAATCAATCAACACTGGCTATCTGAAGGGTTGCTGTGTGAAGGATTTTGAAGGGGTAACCAGACCTACTGATTAGAGTGATCAGTTAGTGATGTTTGCCATGGATGTGGCAAGGATGCCAAGGAACAGCTGTGACATAAGCCCCACAGCTGCTATCCCCATTTCCTACTCTTAAGATTCAGCCAACCATAGAATGTTATAACATCTTTGTAACATGAGGGCATGCTCCTATTAAATAGGTTGCAGCTCACAACTTTGTAACATGAGGGCATGCTCCTATTAAATAGGTTGCAGCTCACAGAGAAAAGAGTAGGTTTTAGTGGTTTTATTTTGTGTTCAAGGCTTATACGTGACGATAAGACCTAAGTCAATTCTATATTCCAGTATTTTATTCCTCTTTCGACGAGGATTTTACAATATGCAGGTGTCAATCCATGAGTGAATCAAAAGTAGCATTATTTTTGAAGAAATAGACTACAGTAAAAGAGAATAGAAAATATCAGAGAACATCACATGTGGTAAGGGTAGGAATTATTTTGTGATACTTCTGGGGTGAAAACATCTTGAAAATCATTGGCATTTTCACTTCCGTGAAGAAGCTGTAGCATTCTCTTGAACTGACACTGTTCTTCTCTAATAAATATCTGAATATTAGACCAGAACAAATGCCTAGGCACAAATATATCATTTTAATTTTCTCATTTTCTCTCTTAAACCCTAGGCAAAGTTTCTAGGGCAATATATGGTTGATGGTGTTTGTTATTCTGGCATATTCCTTTGCTTTAGTTGTTGATTTGCTTGACCATTGAAATATTCCTTGGAGGCCTAATCCTATACCAATTTTATAAAATATGCCATGTTGACGAGGAAATTAGTCATTGTCCAGTGTTTTGCCTTTTATAGTTTTATTTTTGCTTCTTTATAATTATAAGCATTGAATATTTTACTGTAGTTCTTTGAGCGCCCATTTATCTTATGAACCCATGATTCTAACATCACCTGTAACTATTGTAGAAAGCACTTTTCCATTGTTTTTACAATTAAAACTTATTTATAATAAATTATAATTGCTCAAGTTGAATTGTAAACTTGTGTATATTCTTGATTTCCATCTTTCCTCGCCAGATGTTATTCACTGCCCTAAATTTTGTCTCTAATCTCCTAAAACGTATTATTCCCCCACTTATTTATTTGCAGAGGTAACCAAGCATATTTTCTGGGAGTTGGGCCTTCTGAAATACTTACGGACCAAGCTGTAATCGTCATTTTGAAGATGTGCTTTGTGAATATCTCTTCTGTCACCACCTTATTATCAAAGTTGTCTTGTCACCTCTGTAATGTTATTTGATAAATGTCAAAATATCTCTTTGTTCTAAATTATATCCATTACCACTTCTGATTTATATCCAAAGTGCCACTCTTCTTTATTTCTTACGTTAAAATGTTATTTATGTACAACTGGTCTTTCTTAAAATTAAAATGATTTCTGCCTAATAATAGCCTTATGGAATACTGAATTAAATAATTCCTAAATTTCTCTTTATGCCCCCCCTCTTTTTTCCATTTCACTTTCTGAGAACAAAAAATAGAACCAAATGAAAATTATTATATGAGAAGGATCAGACTATTCAATTCCCTTAATAAAAATTAATTTCCACTTAAATTCTCCAGTAATCAGACAGTGCCCGTTTAGAGAACAAGAAAAAATTTAAATAAAAAATGTTAGCAGGTGATCTTTTAGCATTTAATTTGTTTGTGAAAAATTTACTTGTGAAAAGACACACACACACATATATATATGTATGTATGTGTGTATATACACGTGAGTAATTCAATTACTTTAATAAAATCAACTTTATGATATGTGTTTCAAAATTAATCTCTAAATTATTTACTGCTATTTTAAAGTCCACAAGTGACTTAGGTATGATTTGTACATTGAATTTAATTTTATTCCACGAAAACACCCTTTGTTAGTTTATAAGCTCTTTCAGAGTAATAATAATTCATATCTATTCCCCTAGCACTGATCTGTCATATTATCAGAACCAAGTAATTACCACTTAAATGCACTAATAAATGACTTAATCTGCCAAGTTTTAAAGGCTAAAACTATCTTGTAATTTGAAGCAAAAAAAAAAAAAGTATATAACTTATTATAATGGGCACTCTTTAATAAACTGCCACTAGAAATATAGCCTTGTCTCATCTCCCATATTAGTTTCCTAGAGCTGCTACAAACTGGGTGGCTCAAAAGAACTGAAATTCATTGTCTCCCAATGAGGGGTCCTCATGGTGATGGAATGTGGAATGATGAAATGGTCTATATTTTGACTGTATCAGTGTCAGTTTCCTGGTTGTGATATTATACTAAAGTTTTGCAACATGTTACCATCGGGGGAGATTGGGTGAAGGGTACATAGGATCCTTCTGTATTATTTCTTACAATTGCATGGAAATCAACAATTATCTCAAAATAAAAATTTTAATTAAAAAAATTATTTTCTCCCAGTTCTGGAGGCCAACAGTCTGAAATCAAGGTGTCAGCAGGGTCACACTCCCTCAGAAGGCACTATGGGAGAGTCTACTGCTTCTGGCTTCTGTTAGCTGCAGGCATTTCTTGGCTTGCATCTCCAGCACTCCAATCTGTCTCATGGTCACACTGCCTCAACCTCTTTTCTCTCTGTTTTCCCTTCTATCTCAAATATCCCTCTGCCTTTCTCTTATAAGGACTCTTACAGTATTAAAGGCCTAGAGGGATAATTCAAGAAGATCTCCTTATCTTAAGACCTTAAATTAATTACATCTGTAAATATCCTTTTTCCAAATAAGGTAACATTCACAGGTTCCAGGAATTTGACACAGATATATCATTTGGGGGGGGGGTGGCTTTCAACTTCATCTCCCCAATGTGATTGTATGAACTTTGTGAGCAAAGACCAAATCTTGTATTTTCTTTATCAGCCTACATTAAGATATAGTTTTACCTAATACTTATTGACTGTCTACTCTGTTATCTTCATTGTGGCACGTATTTTACACATACACACAGAAAATTCCCACAGCACTCATAAGAGGTATGAATGCATCATCCCATTTTATAGATGATGGAACTGAGGCTTGTAGATCTTAATTTACTTGTCCAAATTTGTACAAATAAATAGTGATGGAGCTGGGATACCAGCACAGTTAAGATATTAGTGTGTCACAGGCTCTCTCCACTGGAGCTGAACACATGTTGATTATAAATGGAGCCCTCCAGAAATATATGTCACTTGATAACATTCACATAAAAATATACATGCATTCAATTCAAGAAACCAAATTTGATTTAATTACATTTCCTGTGTTAGTTCAGACAATACATTAAAATTCCTTAAGTTTAACAAGTGTTAATGCCAAGTTCACTATTTTTCTTAAGTAAGAAATGATGAAGTAATCTCTTCACCATAAAATAAATGTTAAAAAATACATCACAATGAGCACCGTGTCACAGTGCATTTACCAACAGGGCACCTTAAACCATATAATTCTAACAATTTTGCACTTTTATATCAAAATTATTATGAAAACTACATGTAATGACAAGATTATATACATGTATCTCCTCTAGTTTTGTTTTCAGCCTGATAAAGTTTTAGAGTTGAGATATTTACTGAGATTGACTACTGAAATACCACAACCAACCACAATACCAGAAGTAACTTGTGACCTTGGAGAATAGTTTCTTTTCATGCCATAAAAAAAAAATAATAGGGCTTCCCTGGTGGTGGTGCAGTGGTTGAGAATCCGCCTGCCAATGCAGGGGACACGGGTTCGGGCCCTGGTCTGGGAGGATCCCACATGCCGCGGAACAACTGGGCCCATGAGCCACAACTACTGAGCCTGCGCGTCTGGAGCCTGTGCTCCGCAACAAGAGAGGCCACGATAGTGAGAGGCCCACGCACCGCGATGAAGAGTGGCCCCCGCTCGCCGCAACTAGAGAAAGCCCTCGCACAGAAACGAAGACCCAACACAGCCAAAAATAAATAAATAAATAAATTAATTTAAAAAAAAATAATAATGCAACAGAGCAATCAGCTAAGAGAGGTGAGCCAGCAGTCCAAATCACATAAATCCAATCAGGAATTGAGATGCTTGAAGTTTATACTGTTAATCTCAGAGGGGATTATTTCATGGTTCCAGTGGAAAGTCTGAAGTCTCTTCTAGGACTCATCCTCCATGATTGACCCTGAAATCATGCCTTCCCCTACGCTGCAGACTTATGAGTTAGCTTAAAGTTCCACTGAACTTCAGTCTTCCAGTTGCTACTTTCAGGATCAATAAAAACATGAAAAGGAAAAATGGCTTAAAATGTTACTTTCATTTCTTTAATCAAGTTTCTCGAAGAAATGTGAATAAAGGATTTTTCTTTATTTATTAGCCAATGAGACAATCAGTCTTCTCTGAGCAAGTGACTTTTTTACTTTCATTTTTTTTTTTTTATTGTGGTGGTAACACTTAAAATAAGGTCTACCCTCTTAAATTTTTAAGGGTACAATACACTATTGTTAACCATAGGCACAATGTGCTACAGCAGATTTCCAGAATTTACTCATCTTGTATAACTGAAACTGTATACACTTTGAACAACAACTTCCCATTTTCCCTTTCCCTCAGCCCCTGGCAACCACCATTCTACTCTCTGCATCTATGAATTTGACTATTTTAGATTCCTCATATAAATGGAGTCAGGCAGTATTTGTCCTTCTGTCACTGGCTTATTTCGTTTAGCATAATGATTCAGCAATTCCACTTCTGGGTATATATCCACAAAAGCTGGGGCACCAGAGGCATGTATAAGCTCCTTTCAGGGAGAAAATGGTGACTTGGACCAGGCTAGATAGAGAGCGCAGGGGAGGTGTGCATAGGCTTCCCCAGTCTCTGGGGAGTATCACAGTGAGCCAGTAGATGTATGCTAAATTAGAAGCCAAGCCCTCAGGTAGCAGTTTTGATAGGGATAGAGTAGGATAATTAAATAGTCAGTTTAGAAATCACACTAGGGGATTAAAGACAGAAAGGGAATTTTAAGGGAGTTTGGGAGACTGTTGTAAGCTAATGACCACTCAAGAAAAGAATCCAGTAACCTAGCAACAATCTATACTACCTTGAAGGAAGACCAGGTGCATCCAAGTGCCAGACACATTCAAGCCACAAACCCTGACAGTTAAAACACAAGACAATAGATATGGGGTCTGATTCTTGTTACATGAAGTCAGGGAGTTAATAGCCCTTGAAGAGTAGCATTTCTGCATGTAGCCAAGACAAAAATATAGGTGAAAGGGGAAAAAAATTAGGTGAAAGGGGACATTATACCAAATCCTGAGATGAATTACCATATTTTAGTATATGGTACCACCCTTCTGCTAATATACATATGATTTAAATAGCGACAAGACAGTCCTGGCTAAACCATATAGGGTCAAAGGAGGAACTAATGATATAAGCCTTGACATTTACCCAAGAACAAGGAAGAAAGTGGTCTTCTCCCCCTCCCCATTTTTCTTTTGTTTATAAAGTCCTCTCTCTACACAATGGAGGAAAGACAGTCTCTTCAATAAATGGTGCTGGGGAAACTGGTCAGCTACATGTAGAAAAATGAAATTAGAACACTCTTTAACACCATACACAAAAATAAACTCAAAATGGGTTAAAGACCTAAATGTAAGACCAGACACTATAAAACTCTTAGAGGAAAACATAGAACACTCTTTGACATAAATTGCAGCAATATCTTTTTCAAGCCGCTTCCTAGAGCAATGGAAATAAAAACAAAAATAAACAAATGGGACCTAATTAAACTCAAAAGCCTTTGCACAGCAAAGGAAACCATAGACAAAATGAAAAGACAGCCCTCAGAATGGGAGAAAATATTTGCAAACAATGCGACCGACAAAGGATTTAGTCTCCAAAATTTACAAATAGTTCATGCAGCTCAATATCAAAAAAACAAACAATGCAATCAAAAAATGGGCAGAAGACCTAAATAGACATTTCTCCAAAGAAGACATACAGATGGCCAAGAAGCACATGAAAAGATGCTCAACATCGCTAATTATTAGAGAAATACAAATCAAAACTATAATGAGATATCACCTCACACTCATCAGAATGGCCATCATCAAAAAAATCTACAAACAATAAATGTTGGAGAGGGTGTAGAGAAATGGGAACCCTCCTACACTGTTGGTGGGAATGTAAATTGGTACAGCCACTATGAAGAACAGTATGGAGGTTCCTTAAGAAACTAAAAATACAGCTACCATATGATCCAGCAATCCTACTCCTGGGCATATATCCAGAGAAAAACATGGTTCGAAAGGATACATGCACCCCAATGTTCATTGCAGTGCTGTTCACAATAGCTAAGATATGGAAGCAACCTAAATGTCCATTGACAGAGGAATGGATAAAAAAGATGTGATACATATATACAATGGAATATCAGTCATTAAAAAGAATGAAATAATGCCATTTGCAGCAACATGGATGAACCTGGAGATTATCATACTAAGCGAAGTAAGTCAGAGAAAGACAAATATCATATGATATTGCTTATATGCGAAATCTAAAAAAAAAAGATACAAAAAATAAAGTCCTCTCAGTCTTCAGGGCAGAGCTGTCCGTTTGTATCTCTCACTAGTGTCCTATGCTAATAAACTCACTCTTTGCCTGCCACTTTGCCTCATGCTGAATTCTTTCTGCAATTAGACAAAAAGTACCTGAGCTTCAGTAAGTCCTGACACCAGATGAGCAGTTTCCATTAAAAGACAGCGGGTTTCACATGCCGCAGAGCAACTAAGCCCATGTGCCACAACTACTGAGCCTGTGCTCTAGAGCCTGCAAGCCACAACTACTGAGCCTGTGTGCTACAACTACTGAAGTCCGTGAGCCTAGAGCCTGTGCTCCACAAGAGAAGCCACCACACTGAGAAGCCCGAGCACCGCAACCCAGGCACAGCAACAAGATCCAATGCAGCAATCAAGAAAGAAAGAAAGAAAGAAAGAAAGAAAGAAAGAAAGAAAGAAAGAAAGAAAGAAAGACAGTGGGTTTGAGTCCCCTCCTAAGTCAGGATCCTGGGTTCAAATCCCAATCTGAGGTGCAGGTGGGTTCAAGTCCCAGCCCCAAACTGAGTTTGGGCTGGGTTGAGTCCCGCCTTAGGAGTGAAGTTTCAGTTTAAGGTATGCAAATAGGCCTCTTTCAGGGAAAGACTGTCTGTTCCCTCTCCGGAGCCCTGTGAGGATAGCTGATTAAGAACTGTTTCTTTGTTTGCCATAGTCCTATGGGACTGGTGAATGCAAGCCCCATTGGCTATCAGAGCCAGGTGATCTAGGGGTCCATCCCTTGGGCAGCAGGTACAAAAGCTGGGCTGCCAGATGTGTGCAAGCTCCTTCCAGAAAGATATTGGAGACCTGGGGCAGGTTCAAGAGAGAAGGCAGAGGTGGAGTTCGCTGTCTTCCCCGGTTTCTTGGGAGAATCACACTTAGTCCCTAGATGCATATTACATTAGAAGTGTGACCCTCAGGCAGTAGCTGTTAAGGTATGTAAGCAGGCCTCTCTCAGGGAGACTGGGAGGCAGGCTTCTTTGCCTGCTCCTGCTGCTCCGAGCCTTGAGGTAATAGCCCCAGCAAGTCCTCATGAGCCTTGAGGTAATAGCCCCAGCAAGCCCTCATGAGCCCTTTTAGGAACTGTTTCTTTGTTTGCTATACCCTTGTGGGCCTCATGGACACAAGCCCTATGGGCTTTCAGAGCTAACTGTTTTGGGGTCCTGTCCCTAAGATGGGAGTTTTAAAAGTTGGGCCTCTCTAGATGTGGTGCCCAAAATTCTTCACTCCCTGGGGAGACACTTGGAGTTGGGAGTCTTCTGTCAATTGTATGGCACTATGCTGAGAAAGGGTTTTACGGTGAGTGTCTCAGGCTTTTTTCTCCATTTTGAGGTGGGTGATGTGGGTATTTTCTCATTTACCAGATGTATAAGAGTGAGCGAGTGAGTGTGTGTGTGTGTGTGGTCACCTTGGAGCTTACATAAAATACTTTACAGTTATAACAATCTACTTTAAGTTGAAAAAAACAAGTTCAAGTTCAATCTTGTATACAAATTCTGCATTTAACTTCTCCCCCCATCTATATTTTATCTTACTGTTGGCACCATTTACACTATTCATATTATCTTTTAATATATTTTTTTAGTTATAGTAATGTTTAATACTTTTGTGTTTTAACTTTAAATTCAAACTCATTTACTGATTACAGTTACAGTAGTACAGTATTATGTATCTGTCTATATATTTACTTTTATCAGTGAGTTTTATACTCATTTACACTATCATGTTGCTGTTTGGCACCCTTTCCTTTTCAACCTGAAGAACCTTTAGCATTTCATGTAAGGTAGGTCCATCGGTATAGTTTTTGTTTGTCTGGGAAAGTCTTCATTTTTGGAGGACGCTTTTGCCAGGTATAGTATTTTTGTCTGGTAGGTTTTTTTTTCTTTAAGCACATTTAATATATCATCCCTCTACCTGGTGGCCTACAAGGTTTCTGATGAAAATTCAGCTCAGTTTTATGGGAGTTCCTTATGTATGACAAGTTGCCTTTCTCTTGCTGTTTTCACAAATTAAACTTTGTCTTTGACTTTTGAAAATTTGATTATAATGTGTCATGGTGTGGATTTCTTTAGAGTCATATAATTTAGTGGGTTCTTTTGAGATTCTTGGGTCTGGATGTCCATTTCCTTACCCAGATTTGGTAAGTTTTCAGCCATTACTTCTTTGAGTAAGCTTTCTGTCCTTTCTCTCTCTTCTCCTTCTGGGACTCCCATATGTGTATATTGGTCTGCTTTATTAGACCCCATAAGTCCTTTAAGTGTTCTTTACTCTTTCATTCTGTTTTGTTTTGGTGCTTCTGACTGAATTATTTCCAATGACCTGTCTTTGATTTCATTGATATTTTTTTTCTGCTTGGTCTAGTCTTCTGCTCAACCCCTCTAGTAAATTTTTCAGTTCAATTATCGTGTTCAGCTCCATGGTTTCTGTCTGGTACCTTTTAATATTTTCTATATCTTTGCTGACATTTTTACAATGTTCATGCATTGTTCTCTTGACCTCAGTGAGCATCTTTATGACAGTTACTTTGAATTCTCTGCCAGGTACATCATAACTTTCATTGGATTGGTTTCTGGAGATTTATCTTGTTCCTTTGTTCGGAACATTTTTGCCTGATTCTTCAATTTCCTTGACTTTCTGTATTGATGTCTGCAAATTAGACAAAACAGGCACCTCTCCCAGCCGTCCTGGCCTCATACAGGAGAAGATCTTCACCAATCAGTCCAGCCAGAGATTCTGCCCACCCCCTCCAAAATCCTTCCCTCTCCAGGAGGAAGCAGGTAGCTGTGGTCGTGTCTTATTCACTCTGTGCTGATCCAGTGGTTGGGGACCGATGGCATCTACCTGTCCAAACCATCATCTATGTTCTCCCCAGGTGTCTAGATTTTGCCATATTTATCAGAGTTCCAAGAAGCCAGTTCAGATGCAGGCCAGCAGACAATTCTTTGGGCAGCTCTGGAGAAATTGGGACACAGGACATCTAGATCAACCCTTTCCCCCCCAAGGGAAAAGCTGAGAGCTGGGAGTTTTCATCTTTTCTTTCTTTGCTAAGCAGAGAAAGGGGTGATCTATGACACCTACCAGCCCTAGCCACCACCTATGTTCTACCCTGAGTGGCTAGACTGTGCTGCACTCATCAGAGCTCCAAGACTGGCAAACCATAAGCCAGTCCTCTAGGGAGCCCTCTGGGAAAAGTTGGGGTACTGGACATGTGAACCAACTCCCCTCCTCCCCTGGTGAATCTGGGAGATAGGGAGTCTCTTCCTGATTGTATGGTACTATGCCAGGGGAAAGGACTCCAGTGAATGGGTGTCCTGAATCTCTCTACTGGCTTTGAAGACTGGTTTTGCATTCACTTGGGATGCAGGGTCCTTTCAATTAGTTTCTGGATTTTTCCAGAAGGGAAAAAGTTCCAAAGGGAACTGTCCATGAATTGGTATGTTTGTGGGAGGAAGGAGGGTCCAGGTCTTCTTACTCTACCATCTTTTGATGTCACTTCTTGACACTTATTTTTAATAAAATATTTTTAAAGGTTTGAAAATTTCCTACATTTAGCATCTTAAATATAGCCCATTTCAATAATCCAGTAGTTTGCTGTCAATGGTATTTATCTTTCTTTCCTTGAAACCATGGAAGATATATTTTCAGTGAATTTCAATGAATTTTTAGCAAAAATAAAGGATTTTGATTGAACTACTGATTAGTTATTTACACTACTTCAGTTAATCTACACCATAGGCCTCTCACATACAGTTATAGAGGAGGCACTTGAGGCCATAGAGGGTAAAGTACTTAAACTGCATGGTTGACAAGTGGCAGAACGAGAATAAAATACAGGTTCATGTAGTAATTTATCTTCTTTGCAATGAAATAGATAGCTCCCTATAAGTAAATATAGATAGATATGGACAGAAAAACAAAGAGACAGAGATAGAGACAGAGAAAGATACCTACACACACCACTTTCTTTTTCATATTAGCTAAGCTGCAAGAATATATGGAGTGCAATTATTTTCTTATTTACTTTTTTTTGGCTAAGACTGATATAAAAATTAATTTATATTCCTGAAGTGTATACTAACTGATAACCCTGTAATATTTGAGGTGTCAGAGGGAGGCCAGCACGAGGTAAAGATACTTGCTGTAGATAAACTACTCATATACATAATGACACTGCTATAAATAAAAAATTTAGTTTTCTTTGTATTTCATGATAATTATCAAAGTTTCTTGAGTATCAAGTGCTATATTTTACAAAGACTGAATTATACTGCTAAATTGTAATTTTATTTTTTGAAACATTATCTGACAAAACACATTAGTGAAAAATAATTGGCTTACCTTTCAAACATGTATCACTCATTCTGTAAATGTTCATATTAAATATTACATTATGCCCACTGTAGCATTTTGATGACAGAAGATACTCTCGCTCTCATTATGTTGTGATGGAGTTGCTGGCTTCTTTCACAACTTCTAAAGTGGTAACTTAATTTAACACCATACAGTCTCAATTTATTCCAGCTGATCATATTTGTACCCTGAATGTGTATGTGATAGGAGAATAAGAAAAACTTCATTGCATAGTAAAAAAAAAAGTCATATCTATGCTTAGAATCTTTTGACTTCATCAAGCCTTTGGTTCCCAGTGCTTTGATATGTACCACTGGATGAATGATGCAGTCATCCCTTGGTATCCACAGGGGATTGGTTCCAGGACCCCCAAGGATACCAAAATCTGCAGATACTCAAATCCCTTATATAATATGCTGTAGCATTTGCATATAGCCTATGCTCTTCTTTCTGTATACTTTAAATCATCTCTAGATAACTTAGAATACCTAATAAAATGTAAATGCTATGTAAATAGCTGTGAATACAATGTAACTGCTATATAAATAGCTGTAAACTCAAGTTTTGCTTTTTTGGAACTTTCTGGAATTTTTTTTTCTTAATAGTTTCAACCCACTGTTGATTGAATCCACAGACATAGAACCCATGGATATGAAGAACCAGCTGTGCACTATGGGCTTCAAAATAAAAGGTACATTTCTATTGGGGCCTCTGAATCAGCTTAAAAAATTAATCCTGACTTCCTTTTATATATCCAGTAATTCCGGGTGGTCAGTGTGCTTCGAACACCACTAAACACTGTTTACCAAGGGCTGCTTTACCAATATCCTGAGCAGGCCTGCTGAGAATGAAGAATGTGTGCAAGGCAAGACATTAATCACATGAACATCAACCTTGCCTATACCTAGTACACAAAGATGCTGACTCAAACAATAGTATTGATTTTTGTTCTCTTTTGCTTCTCTCCATATTTGCACAGTTGCTCATACCTCTTCACTTCACTGTAGAGGTATCTGTTCAGTTTCATCCTTCTGTACTCAGGAAGGTTATTCATCAGGCTCCAATCAACTTCCACTATGCTAAGATATGATAATGTATTCTTAGACCAAGTCAATTAATTAAATTTTAAAATCAATAAATATTTGTATCACTAGATTGCTTGAATCAACCAGAATCTATACTCAGATTTAAAAGATAGGTATTATAATGTAAATGCCAAATTGCTGGCATTTATGTTAATTTTCTGGCTTGGGTTTTTACTATTCAACTTTTTACGAACATAAATATAAAAATGTAGAGAGTGTGATTTTGCATATGTGTTATTTTTCACTCCATTTCATCTGCACAGTATGCTTGAATAATAATTTTTAAAAACAACGATAGTTAATCAGTTTTTGAGCATCTCTAAAGGTGCTACCTACCAGCCTAAGAATTTTCTCAGTGCATTCTCACTATAATCCTATACTGGAAGTATTGTTTTCGACCCCATTTTATGGATCAGGAAACTGAGACACAGAGAAATTAAGATCAGGCAGCAAGTAAGAGGCTGAGCCAAGACCTGAACCCAGGATATCTGACTTAAGTTTGTCTTCACGACTACTTTTCACAGGTACCTACAGTTTGCCAAGCGATTGTAACTCTTTTACTGCCAATGAAAAATGTAGACAGTACTTAAAGGTATTATTATTCATTTTTTTCTTTAAATCTTGATGGGGAAGAAAGTCAATGGAGGAATGCACTTTATATCTTGGAGAACACCAAAGAACTCTAATAACTCTGCCATCTGAGAGGCAGTGCAATCAAATATAATACAGGAGTCCTAAAATCAGTGCATAGCTTGTGGGTAATTGAAATGTTGCCTTTTCCAAATGTAATTATGTTTTAGAAGAATTGTTTTGAGACTAACAGGTAACTGATTTATACATGACCTCAACCAAATATTTTAGAAATATTCTTGATTGTCCAAAAAATAAATAAATAAATAAATAAATAAAACAGTAATCCTCATACAGAAGGGAAAATATAGAAGAGATTACTTTTTTATACAAATAGATCAGCAGGGTGATTATCAGTTCTGAATATTAATAGCATTAGGAGATCCTAGTCTGGAAGCTGAAATTCTCCACCAAACACAAAAGAAATCAAACAAGTAAATAATCAACTCAAATCTTTTGTGGACCAGTTGAGTACTGGTACTTGATTTCATTCTGAGTATCTTCTCATGAGATGTAACAAATCTCCAACAATTCATCTGAAGCTAGACTTGAATCAATAACTCATCCTTTCAGCTGCTGGATCCAAACTCCTTCAACCTTTTCAATGTATTGCTCTAACCTTTGCAATCTGTCCTGCCCTTTTCATCCCTGAATCATTCTGGTTTTCTTCTTTTATTTAATTCATTTAGTTGGCATTCTTTTCAAACAAAAAGCAGTTCATTGCAAAGTGTTAATTGAATAAACTTTTGAAAATATAGTGTATATCAGGTAAGTGCAGACATCTAATGGAGCTTTTTAAAATAAAATTTCAGGGTTTATTTTTCTAGATCTAAGAGTCTGAAATAACTTTTAGCCATTATGAAAAAAAACCTCATTCAGATTGTATTTCTTCTCTTGATTTCACTGATTAAATGTATCTGAACTGACACATATATCTGAATCGCTGACTAATCTAAAATCAACAAATGGCAGTGCTTATAGGATAAGCTTTAACTATTTCTGATCACGCCGCTTGCCTGAACTAGGGAAAATGGCTATGGATTACTATTCGCTTCATTTGTTTCTGGCTTGGATTCATGTAAAGATCTCTGCATTGCAAAATCTTTAGGCTAGAGTTGTTTTGTGTAGATTTTGAATCTTGAAATTAATTTGGTTAAGATATCACAAGTGCAAATATCATGAACTCCTATTATGCTACCAGAGTCTCTAAATGAGACTGCATTACTGCATAACAGGATAAAAGGAACAGTAATAAACAACAAATGTGGGAATTGGGGGCTCTCTTTGGTCTGAAACACTATATTCTGATATTTTCTTTCTTGGTCTTCAGTTGTTCCATTTTTAATTTTCAAAGAGTTGGCATTATTTATTTGATTCTTACTTGATTGTTTGACTCTCTTCACCTAAAGGTCAGAATAGCAAAAATGAGGGAAGAAGATATACAATCAAAGTGTTTTGATAACCCAGCTTGAGTCTATGGTCCTCACAGCCTGTGTCTATGCAAAGCTCTGTTGATTTTCAGCACGTTTTGACATCCTGGAGCTCTGCTCAATGTGTAAGCCAGATTTGCTCTCTCTGCCTCTACTTGTTTTATCTTTTAGAAACAATAGAATTGAAGCTTTAAAGATTTTACTGCCTCTCCTTTAGAAGACTGCAATTAAGATGGGCTAAAAATGTTACTTGTTTTTTTAAAAATGCACATGCTCACCAGGTTACTTTTTAATTTTCTTCTCTACACCCAAGTGGATAATTTAAGCAACGGCTAGGGCATTAGTGGATATTAGTGTTCCACTGCTTATTGTGTTCAATTGCAGAATGTGTCTTAGCAGAGAAGCACAGAAAAACTCCATTATACCAGGACACTTGGGGAAACAAGAAAACATGACTTTCTTCTTTTTGTAGCTTGTCATCGTGATGGTTTCAAGTTACGTGATTTCTGTTATACAGGATTTATTTCATAAAATACCCAAAAAGTAAGCAACCATTTGTTATCTAATTATACCTAAGCCTTTACATAATTATGCAGATACTCAGTGTGCTTCTAAAAATATCTTCACATATTTGTGAGTTAAGCTCCTTAACAAATAGAAGCTGCAGAGACAGACTGTTGGTATTGCAATAAAATAAAAATATGTCAAATATCTGCAATGACTGATTCCTCATGCCAGGGCTCAACAAACTTTATCTGTAAAGGGACAGATAGTAAATATTTTTGGCTTTGCAGCCCACATGGTCTCTGTTGCAACCACTCTGCTGTTTTAGTGCAAAAGCAGACATAGACAATATTTAAACAGATGATCATGGCTACATTCCAATAAAACTTTATTTACAAAAACAAGCAGTGGGCTGCATTTGACCCCTGGGCCCTAGTGTGCCAGCTCCTTCCTTATTCTCTTGATGGTGGACATGTTACTTTATAAATGCACGCTTAGCATCATATACACAAATAATTTAAACTATCTGATAGTAACCAAATATGATTTATTATCTTAAATGTTTTAGATGTTTTGTGGGGAAACTTTTAACAAAGAGATCAAATACTTAATAAAGCATTATATGAATATGAAATTTATGAAAATACAGTTGGATCAGTATGTTAACATTAAAAATAAATTGGGAAATAGTTTTTCTTTTTAATATCTCACAATTGGTTTAAACTGCTTTCTACTCCATAGCTAGAAAAAACAGTAAACTTGCCAATCAAAAGAATACCAATGTGTTTCAAGTTCAAAAGTTTCTTTCCAGTAAACTCACTATCTCTAGGGTAAATGTTCAGACTCTCAGAGTTTCTCCTCCCTTTTTCTTCATATAGTGGTGTGGGTAGGAATGAACAGTGTACTGCTGGAGTGCTTTTCTGGTGATGGGAGAGGTAGCTCTACATTCACAGCTGAATCCTCTTACTATTCTTGTGGTCCTTGGTGGTCTTCTCTCTTTAAATCCAAGGCTGGTGAAAGGTCTGAGTTATTCCCTTGTCATAGACAAGTTCTAAGGGCTGAGCAGGCTTTATCTCAGCATGAGAAGTCCCACGAGGTTGACTGTAACGCCCATCGGAATCACTGAACAGGCATGAACTGGCCCAGTAGCTTTCAAACAGATGGGCTCTTTGACGCACTCTGTTGATCTCCTTGCACCTCTAGCCTACACCATCAGCTATTTTATATGACCTCAATAGGGCAATAAGGAACTCATGGATCGATTGCACACAGCTGCCACAGGAGACCCTTCGGTTCTATTTCATCTTCCTTCTGCCTGAAATTCTACTTTTCACACTTTACTTTCACTCTGATGTGGGTACCATGTGTTCACAGGGTGCTCACCGTCAGGTGCTCCTCACCTAGGTTCGCAAACTCGATGTGGCACAAAATTGCCTCTGAGGTCTGTTTTTCTGCAACAATTATCTTGTTTTTCTAATCTTCTCATTTGCCTTCCCCCTCTGAAATGCACTATAAGGAATGGGAGCAAAGAAAGACACCAACCTCCGATATCTTCTCTCTCTCTTCTATATGAAAAGGATCTTCCTTACCTTTTCTTGGTAATGATATCTCCCTCTCTCTAATAACTTACTTTCTGTCTTTTGTTTTTTCTTTAGGCACCAACTACATATCTTGTTGTACTCATATTCCTTGGTGACAAAGCCTCATAATGTGGCCTGCATTGTCAAAGGGCTATAGGGAAACATGATGCCAGGAAGAATAAACATGTTTAACATATATGCTAAATGTACTCATTACAAAAGGCACTAATCACTTCTCATTTAAATACTTGTAAATGTCTTAACATTATTTCAAGAGAGGACTATGTTCTCTCTTGCTGTCTTTCAACAGACAATATGAATGTGCCTTTAGATGGTACAGAAATCACAGGATCTCTGTTAGTGGCAGGTTGAGAGTAAGGTTCATGATGTATCAGCAAATGGGAAATTTGTGGATGTTAGTGATCTCACAGTATTTCAGATCCTGCATCTTGCCTGGCTGCCCCCCTTCTACACACACACACACACACACACACACACACACACACACACACACCACTATTTTTCCAAGAAAATAATTTTTGGAGTTGCAAACTCATTATCAAACTTTTAGATTCCTTATTTCTCTAACATCTTTTTTCCTCCTGACATCTTGGCTATTTCCACTTTTACCACCTGTCCCAGAAATATTGCCCTTTGAAAATCAAGTAATCTTTTTCACTTTATTTCTAGTTTGTTAACTCTAACTTCTAGATATTTATAATACTTTATTCATGGTCCAGTCATCCAGCAGAGAAGCACTGAAGGACTGCTCTCTCCCATTTGCTATACAAGTGCCTAATACACAAACCCTGCCTTCAAAAGATCTCACAATATGGTGGGAAAGACAAACATTAACTATAATAACAGTGACAAATATTGCAATAAAGGTGTGTATCAGCTGCCACATGATTCCAGTAAGGGAAGTAATCATTCCAGGCTTAGCAGATGCAGAGAAGATCTGGAGAGAGGTGTCATGTACCTTAAGACAGGATGGCACCTGAAGACAGGATGGTACCTGAAGACAGGGTGACTAAAGTTAGGCAGATGAAAATGTGGGGAAAAGAACTGAAGGCAGAAGAAGAGCATGCATAGGTATATGAGAAAGATGCACAGGTCATTTGGGGAAAAGAGAGAGAGAAAGAGAGAATTTACCATTCAATGGGGGAAGAGGTAGTCTTTTCAACAAATGGTGCTGAGAAAAAAGGATGTCCACATGCAATAGAATGAATTTGGAACTCTACCTTACAGTACTGTATATACAAAAAAATAACTCAAAATGGACCAGTAACCTAAGTATTAGAGCTAAAAATATAAAAATATTAGAAGAAATCCTAGTGACTACAGATTTGGTGATGGATTATTAGATAAGACCTTAAAACATGAGCAAAAAAAGAAAAAAATAGATAAACTGGACCTTAACAAAAATGTTTAAAAATTGTATATCACAAGATATTATCAAGAAGGTGAAAAGGCAACCTAAAGAATAGAAGAAAATATCTGCAAATCATATATGTGATAAGATATACAAATGGCCAACAAGCACATGAAAAGATGATTGATGTCAACTGCCATTAGGGAAATGCAAATCAAAAACACAATGATATGCCACTTCATGTAATTTAAAAAGAATAGAATATAACAAGTATTGGTGAGGATGTGGAGAGATTGGAACCCTTGTAAATAGATGGTGGAAATGTAAAATGGAGCAGCCACTCTGGAAAACAGTTTAGCTGCTCTTATAAACCTAAACATAGAATGCCATATGACCCAAGAATTCCACTTCCAGGTTTAAAAACAAAAGAATTGAAAAAGGATACACAAACAAATACTTGATACACATGTTCGCATAGCACTATTCACAGTAGTGAAAAGGTAGAAACAGCCCAAATGCCCATCAATGGATAAATAAACTGTGGCATTACTTTGCAGCCATAGAAGGAAAAGAAGTACTGATAAATGCTACAACATAAACGTGCCTTGAAAACATTAAGTGAAGGAAGCCAGATATAAAAGATCAGATACTGTATGATTCCATTTATATGAAATGTCCAGCAGAGGTAAATCCATAGTACAGAAAGCATACTGGTGCTTGCCAGAAGCTGGAGGAGAGGACCTTAGGGAGTAACTGCTTAATGGGTACAAGACCTCCTTTTGTAGAAGTGACAGTTTTGGAGTTAGATAGAGATGGTGGTTGTACTACATTGTGAATGTGCTAAATACCAACCAGATGTACACTTTAAAAATTGTTAGTTTTATGTTACATCAATTTTACCACAATTAAAAAAAAAATATCCCAAGTTAAAAATTTTCCTGGCTGTGCTTTTGGAGCAGAAATTGGAGACCTTGCTCACACACTGGTCTGTGCATTAAAGCAGGCTCACAATTATGTCCTAAGGAGAATTTTGACCCCATTCACAAGAACTTCCTGAGTGGGGTGGGTTGCCTTCCACTTACGCATAAATCCTTATTATGCTCCTCAATTTCCACAGGAGGATGTGAACTCAACCTCTAACTCAACTGTTAGTTACGGTATATATTGTTTACTTGTAACTGAACGGCTGTAATTTAGGTGATATACAATAGCTGATATTTAAGATGGGAATTATGACAGGCACTCTACAGAGCCCTTCATTTTCATCCCAGGACATTTTTGGTTTCCTGCATGGAATTTATCTGGGCCATCTTCCAACTGCCAAGAACCACAACTCATTTCCTAGGAGCTTTCTCAGGACGTCAAAGCCTGCTCAGCCTACCCAGGGCACGAACCCTTTCAAATAGGCAATTATCTCTGTTTTTACAGATAAGAAAACTGAGGCATAGCAAGGCTTAACAACTTGCTCAAGATCACAGAGGTATTAAGTGATGTTGCTGGCATAAAAACCCAAGACTGCAAAGCTGGGTCTCTGAATCACTTTGCACACGGTCTCTCAGTAAACAGACAGAACACTATCTCACTAACTGCTCACCTAGGTATACACAAAACCTAAAATCTCTACTGAAAAAGTAATACTAGTAAATGATTAGAGGAAAGTCTTGCAATCTATCTATTCCTCTAGGTGCTCTAAAATCTACTCAATGATTAAATCACTGAGCCAAGAGCCCTGTACCTAAAATCTACTATGTCTTCTCCCAACCACACTAAGATTTCATTCAGTGAATACTGTGTTGTGATGTCATCTACCCACAACTTCAGATGACACAGAAATATTCTAAGGGATTCATCTTGATGTTTAGGTAAGGATGTTATCAAAGGCTTTCCAGTCTTTTCAATGAAAACTTAGGGAGAAATGGCTTTCAGATGTTAGTATCAGGAAGAGTAGTTGACTCTGAAGTAATTAGTTGGTTTTTATCTCATGGAGCATGATTGTGCCACTCTTCATTTTTCCTCCATACACTGGCTGCTAGAAAAACATTTTGGCTTCTCCAGAGCAAGTGACATGACCATACTATATCTCATCCCTGACTGCACGTGATGTCTCTAATCTTGTTTCAACTTCCTAAAAAATTACTTGTAATTCATTTTTTCTTGTGTTTTATATCTTTGTGATACCTTTAAAAGTTTTTGTAACAGATGAAGCATAAGTAAATGCACATATGAGCCAAGAAGCACCATAGTTTATTTCAAAACTTTTGATTGCTGCGGAAATATCCTACCCATGACGTGATAAACCAATAGGAGAGGACTGCAGTTTTCAACTTCTTTTGGATTTTTCCTGTCTTATTCACTTTAGGAACAGAAGACTCCAGGCAAGGACACGTACAAACTAAAGCAAAAGAAACATAGCAAGCTCTTGAAAGAAATTTCAGTTGAGCATTATGCAAGGCAATGTATAGAAAAGATTATGTTTCAGGGGTCCACACATGTCTTAATGCCTACCAACTACAAAACATGAATGGGATGGGGTGCCTGGATGGAGATTCAAGGACGCATCAATAAGCCATAACCAAATATTTATCTTCTGGACTATCCATTTGGGGAATTTCGCTTCCAAGCTGGTTGTGGTGCTGAAGCATGACAGAATGCACGCAAAGCTTCTTGCTCTTGGATGGCCACTAGGTGTGATCATTTAAGTGCATAAACCTCATTTTATCTTATGTTATTGAAGTATGTTCTTAGTGCAGGGTGTGTGTGTGTGTGCATGTGCGTTTGTGTGGATACATCAAGTTATAAGGGTGTGCCTACTTACAGGCCCGAAAATAGGCTGGGTAGACAGCATAGAACTTTGTTTATAATAGCTGTATAATAATTTTTGATAATCTAGCTAGCTATAAGTGCTCAAAATACATTCTTATATTATTTATGGTAATCACTGATGTGCTTTATTAATCTCAGCAACTATCAAAATGCCAGGAAGTTACATATTGAGTCATCTGTGTAATCGGTGAGCATTTGGCTATGCTGTCAAACCTATTTTCTTAAATTCTAACTGCCAGTCTGATTTTAACAGATGTAATGTACAGGGTGCCTATCAGAGTACAAGATATTACTTTTAAACTAGCTAATACTTCCATCACAACTTTATCACTTTACGTTTCTCTGTAATTGCCTTCCTGGGTTTTTAAATGTATCCCCATTTATGAAGTCAGCAGTATGCAGAAAAATATTTTGGTAAAAATGAATGACAGTTATTTGTCATATTTTGTGCTTAATTATGGCATGCCAATCATGCTGATTCACAGTGACATAGGCCCTTAGGGCCCACAGAAATAATCTGGCACTGGAAAAGTCAGGATTTGAACATCAATTAAAAGCCTAAGATAGCATTATTAGTCCTGGGCAACTTCAGAATTCCAACATTATTGCTAACTAAAGTTCTGTCATTGAATCTGCTGAACTATTTTTGAAATCTGCATGAAGCACAAGGTGAAAAAAGTGATAACTGGACTTCATTAAAAGCTTTTGTCCCTCGAAAGACATTATTAAGGAAGTGAAAATACCCACAAAATGAGAGAAAATTCTTATAAATCATGTATTGGATAAAGTTTTAATATCTAGAACATATATTTTTCTGTGTGTATATCTATAGCTTTATAATATATATATACACAAACAATATTACAACTCAACAAAAAGACAAACAACTCAACTAAAAAAATGTGCAAAGGACTTGAATACTTAAAACGTAAACATAGTATTATTATACTACCTATAAATTCCACTTTTAGTTATATACACAAAATCACTAAAAACACTCATACACTGTGTACCATTGTTCATTGTACCATCATTCATAATAGGCAAAGGTAGAAAAACCCTAAGTGTTCATCCACAGATGAAAGGATAAACAAATGTGGGATATACATACAATGGAATATTATTCAGCCCTAAATAATAAAAAAATGAAGTTCTGATACATGCTATAACATGGACAAATATTGAAAATATTATGCTAAGTGAAGCCAAACACAAAGGTATAAATATTATATGATTCATTTATATGAAATATCTGGAAAAGAAAAAAAATCATATAATCAGAATGTAGATTAGAGGTTACCAGGAGCTGGGTGGAGGGGGAATCAGAATTATTGATTAATGGTTACATAATTTATGTTTGAGGTGAAAATAGTGATAATAAATATGCAACATTGTGAATGTAATTAATGCCACTGAACTGTACATTAAAAATGGATAAAATGGCAAATTTCATGTTATATATATATTTCATGACAGTAAAAATAAAATGTATAAAATGGTATGCATATTTCAGTGTAACAGTTCACAACCCTTTTTCAACCAAGATGACCTTTATTTTGATTTTTCCTGGTGTTCTGAAAGATGCTGGCTTTCAAAAAAGTTGTGTTTACTGATTAATCCTCATTTACCTATTCTTATTAAAATATGAAATCATTCAATAGAGTTTCTCTCAAGAGTAAGGGAATAGCTATGTTCCTCACTGAGTTCCTGTAATTCCAGCTACCACACTTCACCTTTTCATTTACCCACATGGCCTTTTTATGGGGAAATGGATAACTGATTTCTACTTGAGCTTTTAAAATAATGCCCATATTTCTTCCTTCAAGTATCCCTAGACATCCAGGGTTCTAAGGATCCAGGGTTGGAAGCCACTGATAGAGTTACAAGGAGCACTTGACTAGGAGTCAAAAAAATGTTCAAATTCAACCCTGTCAGAAACACTATGGGCTTAACACATGTATTAAAAATAATATCCAATCTGACTTACAATCTAAGATACAAGTATATTCTGTATTAAACAAAGTGATTCATAAAGGCTAAAATAAAGGAATATGCCAAGATGTACTAGGCAAAAGGAAACAATAAGCAATCAAAGATTTAATACCTGATATCAAATAAAGTATAATTTGAGCCAAAAGCATTATTCATGGGAAAGAATGGCACTTTTTAATACTGAAGTCATAATCAAATTGTATATATAATAGTTACGAATAACTATGCACTAAAAACAGAGCAACCGGGCTTCCCTGGTGGCGCAGTGGTTGAGAATCTGCCTGCTAATGCAAGGGACACGGGTTCGAGCCCTGGTCTGGGAAGATCCCACATGCCGCGGAGCAACTAGGCCCGTGAGCCACAACTACTGAGCTTGCGCGTCTGGAACCTGTGCTCCGCAACAAGAGAGGCCGCGATAGTGAGAGGCCCGCGCACCGCGATGAAGAGTGGCCCCCGCTCGCCACAACTAGAGAAAGCCCTCACACAGAAATGAAGACCCAACACAGCCAAAAATAAATAAATAAATAAATAAAAACAGAGCAACCACAAGGGATACGAGGAGAAAATAAAAGATAAAAACACACTAATATTATGATACTTTAATACTTCAGTAAGGCTCTAGTACATGAAATACCAAATCAATAATGTAGATCATATGGATACATAGCAAAATTTACACTTTATAATAAAGAATACAACTTAAGCCACATGGAATATTCATTTGTAGCATTTTAAAAAATATTCTGATGTCATTACATTGGTTGTATTTTCATATTAAATTTTAAAATACAGGAATTGTATTCCACTAAGTTGAATGCCATACATATGGTGGTCTTGTTATATAGGCTTTAGTACCTGGATAAAGGCCATAGCAGGTATTATATAAATGAGTCAGATGGCTTATGTGCCTTGGCTCTACATTGTTTACTTCTTACAGTAGCCAAAAGCCTATCGGCACCAAACTTAAATTTTTATATATCTGATTATTTTTAAAATACCACAAATAAAGCAGATTGTTAGCCATTGAGACCTTTCCTGTTTTGCATACCTCCACAAAACTGCACCCAACATCTGTTAAATCTAGATAAACTCTGTAGCTCTAAAAGACCCTAGTCACTGCTGCCCTTCAGAGTTCTCTGACTGAAAGACTCCCCACCTTGCTGCTGAGCAATCAATATCACCTACACACATAAACCTCCTGATGCCCCATCTCCCCCAGGAGTTCCCATGTCCTTTTCCCCTTGTGGGGGCAGCCCTTGCGCTGCTGCCTCTGGAAGGTGGCCTGCAGTAAGGGACTTCCCCTTGAATCCAACCTATCCAAATGCTGCCTGAATACAACTCCTTGTATGCTACCTATTGATCAGATCCTTTTCGATCAGCCTCGAAATCCCTCAAACTCACTACCCCTGTGTAAAAAAGGGTAGTTAACAAAATACAGATTACTCTTGACCTGGTGTGATGTAAAGTGTTCTAAAAGATCATGGCTTAGGCCAATGCTACCCAAACTGTGTTTCCTATACCTGTGGAAGTTGTAGTGGAGGCTATTATATACCACCCAGCAAACGCTTCAAAATGGAAACCCAGCTAGTGGGAAGTACTATCTGTTGAGAGAGAACTTGCAGCTGTCAGCCCTTTTGGAGAATTGCCCTTGATTGAAGAGAGCAGCCTTGCACAAGGTTAGGCCTTTTTTCTGCCGGCAGACTGTATCCAAGGACTGGTGGAGGCAGGGATATAAAATCTTGATTCCAACACCTCAATTTAGGACTACTTTGAAGAGTCTTTCTACGTTCAGAGCTTCTTCACGTGAGGTCAGCTAAGACTTTTCTGCGTGTGACTGAATCACAGCCCACCTTCTGCTTAATCATGTTTCATTCTCTTCCCCAACAGGTGCTGCTCCTGAAAGCACTCCTTAATAAACTTCTTGGAAACTAATCTCCTTTTCAGTGCATGCTCCCTGACATTGAACAGTGTTAATTAAGATAATTCTGAGTGATATACAGACAAATGTTTTACATTTTCATTTTATTAGTTATTTATCCACTTTTACTGTTATATTTTATTTATAACAGTATTGTTTATTGGGTAAGAGCCCAGATCCTGAAGCCAGACTGCCTGTATTCAAACCCAGCTTCAATACTTAATATCTGATTACTTTAGACAAACTGCTTAAACTTATGAGCCTCAGTTTAATTATCTTTAGAATAAAACTGATAACAACACCTAACACAGACAATTCTATGAGGAGGAAATCAATATTTTTATCGTTACTTAGAAGAGTATCTAACATATAAGCTCAATATAAATGTTTATTAAATAAAACAAAAAATAAAGTTAGCCAGTAATATATGTACAAAATTATCAGATAAAAAAGGGTAACATTTTCTAACTCAGATACTTGTATAATGGACATGAATAGTATTTAATTAAGGAACATTGTAGCTGGGGTACAATTCAAGGGCATTATTTATATTAGAGATGTGATTCCTGGAATCACAATTGGTGTTAAATGTGGAAGCTAAGTTTTAATTTTTTAATTGTTCATTCATTTAGTCATCAGGCCTCTATAGAAGAGCACTGTGTGTGGAATACTGTAGGTATCTCAATAGTAAGATCATGTCCCCCCAGTGGCTCCAGCAGTTATTGCTACAGATGTCCTACAAAAAATTTTAAAAACACCTTAAAACTGTGTTTTAGAACGACAAGACTTTACACTAACCCATATGTGTGGGTTAGCTGGGGTTTAGATAATAGAGGTTTGGCTTTTTGTGTCATATCTAAGAATTCACACAAACTAAAAATTCTACCATCAACAGCTTTGTGAGCAAGTCAGTTTAGTCTTACAGAATGGATTAGTTTCACATTTTTTTAGCCATCTCATATAAGGGAAATAGTGAATACATTTTACTTTAAAAAAATATATTCTCAGATTTCCCTCCTTTGGGCACAACGACTCATGACTTTTTGTTCCTGTTTATTCTTCCTTAATTATGGTAGCTAAAATAGATGTCCTTTCCTATAGAAACCGGGCAGGTACTGGGACCCCTGCCTCCTTGTTAGAAGTAGACAGAGTAATCATTGAGTTATATTTATCTTTTTATCACATGTAAATGATGTGCTGATATTTACCACAAATTCTATCATAAGGAAAATTGATAGGAGGAAAAGGGCAAATGGTGAGACATTCATCTTGTACCAAGCACTCAATTCCTGGGTACATTAGCAAACTCTCCACATACATATATATATATATAATATAGAACCATTAATAATTACATAATATATAATTATATATACACATATTTCTCTATATGTATATACATAATTTTTATATAGACTTTTATATACATAATACATAGAATTCTATAAAGTATATAATATATATTTGCATATATTATATAATATATATCAGGTCCCAAATGACACCTTACAATCATATCACATTTCCTGAGCTTTCTCCCTCTGACCATTTCACACCTTTTCCTCTCTCCTCATACAGCTAAAACCTCTTCCCACATCCTCAGTCTCAACAGTTGATAGTTCTAACATACTGAGAATACAGAGGCAATCAAATGAGAACATCTAAAAACCCTCACCATCTCAGTAACTCAGATACATGTACCTGTGACCATATGGTCTTTTTCCTTTTATGGTGGAGAAACTGTCAGAACTTCTGTTTAGGTCACTCTCTCGACCTGTCTACTAGACACCATCCTTACTGGCTCCAGTGATTCTCCTTTAACACTAGCTTCAATTTCCCCCCCTTCTAAATCATTCTTATTTGCGTATAAAATGCTATAATTTCTCCTATCTTTAAAAAGAACTCATACCCACTGCATCTCCTTCAAGATACCTCCTCATTTCCTAACCCCTCATTTATAGCAAAGTTCCTCAAAAGAGCTGAAGAGACCTCAAGAGCTGAGAGCTCTAATTTCTCACCTCTCATTTCCTGTTGAGCCTGGATTCAGTCAAGTCAAGATTTGTTACATTTCATCAAACCAACTATTGTTCAGGTCACTATGATTCCCATGTTGGCAAATTCAATTATTAAATCATACTTATCTTACTTCACAGGTGATCATCTCTTTTACTCTGGAGCTACATTAGTGAAATGAAGGGGAAAAAATAACCCATGATGTTCTAGATTGATGCAGAAAGCGTATTTGACTAACTCCAACACTCTTTCTTGATAAAAACAGTCCACAAACTAGGAATAGAAGGGAACTTCCTCAAAATGATAAAGTGCATTTATGAAAAATGTACAGCTAACATCATACTTAATGGTGAAAGCTTCTCCTCTAAGATCAAGATGAGGAAATTCACCTCATCACTTCTATTCAGTATTATACTGGAAGTTCAAGACAGAGCAATTAGGAAAGAAAAAGTAGTCAAAGGCATCCAAGTTGGAAAGGAAGTAGGAAAACTATTTCTATTCACAGATGATATGGCCGTATATACAGAAAATCCTAAAGAATGCACACACACAAAAAAACCCGTTAGAGCTAATAAATAAATTCAGTGAAGTTGCAGGATATAAGAGTAGCATGTAAAAACTCAGTTGCATTTCTGTATACCGTCAATGAACTATCTGAAAAGGAAGGTAACAAAACAGTTCTATTTATAACAGCATCCAAAAAAATACAGTACTTAGAAATAAACTTAGCCAAGTAGATGTAAGACTTATACACTGAAAACTACAAAAAATTGGGAAAGAAATTAAAGAAGACCCAAACAAACTGAAAGACACTCTGGGTTCACGGACTGAAAACTTAATATTGTTAAGATAGCCATACTCCTCACAGTTATCTTCAGATTCTTTGCAATTCCCATAAAATCCTAATGATCTTTTTTCAGAAATGGAAAACTTGATCCTAAAATTCATATGGAATTCATAAGGAATCCTAAATATCCAAAACTGTCTTGAAAAAGAAAAAATTTGGAGGGCTCACACTTCCAGACTTCTAAACTTACTACAAAGCTACAGTAACAAAAACAGCTTCATACTGTCATAAGGATAGACCTTTTGACCAACAGAATAGAACTGAGTCCAGAAATAAATCCATACATACAATGTTTTTTTTTAATCAGTCATCAATTTTATACACATCATTGTATACATGTCAATCTCAATCTCCCAATTCAGCACACCACCATCCCCACCCCACCGCGGTTTTCCCCCCTTGGTGTCCATATGTTTGTTCTCTACATCTGTGTCTCAACTTCTGCCCTGCAAACCAGTTCATCTGTACCATTTTTCTAGGTTCTATTAACATGTGTTAATATACGATATTTGTTTTTCTCTTTCTGACTTACTTCACTCTGTATGACAGTCTCTAGATCCATCCACGTCTCAACAAATGACCCAATTTCGTTCCTTTTTATGGCTGAGTAATAATCCATTGTATATATGTACCACAACTTCTTTATCCATTCATCTGTCGATGGGCATTTAGGTTGCTTCCATGACCTGGCTACTGTAAATAGTGCTGCAATGAACATTGGGGTGCATGTGTCTTTTTGAATTACAGTTTTCTCTGGGTATATGCCCAGTAGTGGGATTGCTGGATCATATGGTAATTCTATTTTTAGTTTTTTAAGGAACCTCCATATTGTTCTCCATAGTGGCTGTATCAATTGACATTCCCACCAACAGTGCAATAGGGTTCCCTTTTCTCCACACCCTCTCCAGCATTTGTTGTTTGTAGATTTTCTGATGATGCCCATTCTAACTGGTGTAAGGTGATACCTCATTGTAGTTTTGATTTGCATTTCTCTAATAATTAGTGATGTTGAGCAGCTTTTCATGTGCTTCTTGGCCATCTGACATACAATGATTTTTGACAATACTGCCAAGACCATTCAATGGGGGAAAAATAGTCTCTTCAACAAATGGCACTGGAACAACAGGATATCCACATCACATGAAAAAGAATAAAGTGGGATCTCTAGCTCACACTATGTACAAACATTAATTCAAAATGGATCAAAGACCCAAATGAACTAGCTAAAGCTGCAAATGTCTTATAAGAAAATATAGGGGTAAATTTTCAAGACCTTAGATTTGGCAATAGATTTTTTTTTTTAAACAACTTTATTGGAGTATAATTGTTTTACAATGGTGTGTTAGTTTCTGCTGTATAACAAAGTGAATCAGCTATACATATACATATATCCCCATATCTCCTCCCTCTTGCATCTCCCTCCTACCCTCCCTATCCCACCCCTCTAGGTGGACACAAAGCACCAAGCTGATCTCCCTGTACTGTGCAGGTGCTTCCCACTAGCTAGCTATTTTACATTTGGTAGTGTATGTATGTCCACGCCACTCTCTCACTTCATCCCAGCTTACCCTTTCCCCTCCCTGTGTCCTCAAGTCCATTCTCTCTGTCTGCATCTTTATTCCTGTCCTGTGGCAATAGATTTTAAAGAAAATATCCAGCCTTCCTTTTCTCACATAAAATTAATACTCTTTAATTTATGATTTAGTTTTATCCCACAAATATTTTTATTGTGGTAAAAAATACAATATAAAAGTTATCATCTTAACCATTTTTAAGTTCTTTAACATTAAATATATGCACAGTGTTATGAAATAGATCCTCAGAACTTTTTCATCTGGCAAATCTGAAACACTATACCCAACTAAAAACAATTCCTCTTTTCACTCTCCCTCTAGCCCCTGATAATCACCATTTGGAGATTTTTGCCTCTATTTTTGTTATTGATTCTTACTGCAATTGCACTGCAATCAGAAAATTACTCTGAGTTTTATCTCTTGAAATTGTTTGAGACTTGCTATATGGAGACATATATGACACATTTTTGTTAATACTGCCTATGTGCTTATAAAGCATGAATTCAGGAATTGTTGGGTATGGTATTCCATACAGATATATTAGGTTATATTTCTTTTTTTTTTTTTTTTAAAGTAAGCTATTTAATTTTTTTTTTATTTATTTATTTTTGGCTGTGCTGGATCTTCGGTTCGTGCGAGGGCTTTCTCCAGTTGCGGCAAGCGGGGGCCACTCTTCGTCGCGGTGCGGGGACCACTCTTCATCGCGGTGCGCGGGCCTTTCACTATCGCGGCCCCTCCCGTTGCGGGGCACAGGCTCCAGACGCGCAGGCTCAGTAATTGTGGCTCACGGGCCCAGCCGCTCCGCGGCATGTGGGATCTTCCCAGACCAGGGCTCGAACCCGTGTCCCCTGCATTAGCAGGCAGATTCTCAACCACTGCGCCACCAGGGAAGCCCTAGGTTATATTTCTTAATACCATTGTTTATATCTTCTATGGAGACATATATGACACATTTTTGTTAATACTGCCTATGTGCTTATAAAGCATGAATTCAGGAATTGTTGGGTATGGTATTCCATACAGATATATTAGGTTATATTTCTTAATACCATTGTTTATATCTTCTAAACACTTAGTAATTTAAAAAAATTTTTTTATTTTATTATTTATTTTGGTTGCGCCAGTGGTCTTAGTTGCGGCAGGCGGGCTTCTTAGTTGTGGCTCACCGGCTCTTTCATTTGTGGCTCACCGGCTCCTTTAGTTGCGGCTCGCCGGCTCCTTTACTTGCGACACATGTGCTTCTTAGTTGTAGCCGGTGGGCTCCTTAGTTGCGGCTCATGGGCTCCTTAGTTGTGGCATGCGAACTCTTAGTTGTGGCAAGCATGTGGGATCTAGTTCCCTGACCAGGGATCAAACCGGGGCCCCCTGCGTTGGAAGGCAGATTCTTAACCACTGTGCCACCAGGGAAGTCCCAACCCTTAGTAATTTTTAACTTGCTGGTTGTATGTGCTACTGAGAGGGTTTTTTTTTTTAAATAAATTTATTTATTTATTTAATTTATTTTTGGCTGCATTGGGTCTTCGTTGCTGCACGTGGACTTTTCTCTAGTTGTGGTGAGAGGGGGCTACTCTTTGTTGTGGTGCACGGGCTTATTGCTGTGGCTTCTCTTGTTGCGGAGCATGGGCTCTAGGTGCACGGGCTTCAGTAGTTGTGGCACGTGGGCTCAGTAGTTGTGAGTTGCGGGCTCTAGAGTGTAGGCTCAGTAGTTGTGGCCCACAGGCTTAGTTGCTCCATGGCATGTGGGATCTTCCCGGACCAGGGCTCGAACCCCTGTCTCCTGCATTGGCAGGCGGATTCTTATCCACTGCGCCACCAGGGAAGCCTGCTGAGAGGGTTTTGTTAATATATTCCAACCTCATTATGTATGTATCTATGTATCCTGATGGTTTGTTTTTTATAGATATTGATTTTTTAATAAATTAGAATTATATCTTCCTCATCAATTTAATCTTTAATAACTATAAAATACTCCCATTTATTTCCAGTAATCATTTTTCCTTAAAGTCTACTTTGTTTTCTATAAATTTAACTTTACAAACTCTTTTTGGTTCATATTTACAGAGAATTTTTTAACCTATACATTGACTTTCAACTTTTCTGTATCCATATATGTTAGATGTGTCTCTTGTAAACAGTATATACGTTGTGTTTTTTTAAATCCCATCTGACAATCTTCATTTTGATTTGTTCATTTCATCTCTTTCCATTTAATTTCTTCATTCCGATTTCCACAGTTTGCATGCAGCATGCAGAATACTTTCCTATCCAATAGTACTTCCTCAATTCCCTGAAGTCTCCTTCCCAAGCCTGGAATTATAAAGCCAGGCATACAGTATTACTGTAGGTAGACTAATGTTCATTATCCAAAATGTAGGTGAGCCTCCCTTACTTCTGGTTGCTGTCTTCTCCACCGAAGGATTCTTTTTTTTTCTTCCAGTTTTATTGAGATTCTTAAGGTGAAACAACTTAAATACATTCATATTTAAAGTAAAAGTTAGAGGAGGAGACACTTTTCAGGATCTTCATTCACTCCTGTAATTCTCATTGTGACCCTGGTTTTCTGGAGATAATAACCATGCTCAACAGTGAGTTTATTTATTTTAGTGTGACTTTCAAGCCAGGTAGAATATAAACATCACTTATTATGAGAATTTTGCCTGTGTAATTACTGTGTGGTGATGTACATCCTCCATTCCCACGTTACATTAATACATATATATATATATATATATTTATAATTTAGGAAGTTTGCTATTTTACCAGGTCTTAATTAGTTTTTATGCACCTGTCTTCTTAGGAGTACAATCTAAATGATGTTCATAATGATGAAGATGAGATAATGAAAGATCTCAAAAGCATTCTGAAATTTCCAAATACTACTCCAATTTCTTTCTCCAAACTCTGCCAGTATCAGGTTGCTCTCACATAGGCAGAGCTCTCATGAATTCATTCATCCATTTATTCTTTCAGGGCATACTATGTGCCATGCTCTGAACTGAAAGACTTTAAAATGGCTAAGAAGACATGCTTTCCCTTGAAAAAGCATATTTTATTTTGAAAAAAACTCATAACACTTCTCAGATAAATTCTTTCAACTCTTTTTTAGTTTGCAATCTCTTTGATTTACAATTTTCATTGTCTTTCAAATAGCATTTCAGGATCTCCATGTTGTCCTGTTGCTTTTTTTATTCACTGTTAGAACACATGCATGCCTACTGACTTCTTCCATTTATATTACATCAAAATTATCCCCATCTCCATTTTCCTGTTCAGAATGTTGCCAAGAAGAACAGAAAATACACAGATGTTATGGAATATTTATTATTAGTGAGATATTAAATGAATTTGATAAAATCTCAAAGTTATCTTCAATTTCAAGACTTTATTATTTCTCAGAAGTTGTGAACATTGCACTACAGTTTCACAGGTTAGCAAGAACACTGACTCTTACCCTTTAAGAGTATAATTAAAACTAAAGAAGTCTTACGGTAAATTCAGGGGAAAACTATGATTCTCCTTTTAGATGTGGCAAATAGATATAGGCACAAACATGTTACTGGATTTTTACTTAAATGAGCTTATTTGTCTTGACATCATCATATCCTGCTTTTTAATTAAAATATTATAAGCAAGGATGGTATAAAGAATGGATAACCTTATCTATGCTTTGTCTCCTTAGATTACATAAATGTCAAAGTATGTTTTTAGTGAAAAATAGCTCTTGTCAGTTTAAATGCTATTTCCTAAACTTGATTATTTTGAGATGCATGGTTTACTTGAATCAGCTCTTGCTGTTTTGTGTTCCAAAAATATTTTTAAAAGAACCGATCTATTATTGTAGTATAATGAAAAAAGAAGAGGTGGATTTTTTCACAAACTATATACTTCATCAGATTTGTACTTGTGACCTTTGAAATATGAAGTCAACTACATTATTCTTTCATAACCCTGCAAGGGAATTTATAGACTTTAAATTATTAACAAAAGGTCTTTCTTATTTTGCTATGAATGATCAAGAATCATAAGTAAAATGTTGATTAAAATGGAAAAAAAAGGTTTAAGAGTCAAATGGGTCTTACAGATCTATACCAAGATTTTAGTGCATGCATAATTTAATGACAAACATAATATTTTATACTATGTTTATTTTTCAGAAAAAATGTTCCCTTTTTATTAACTGTATGGTATCTCACAAAACAATGATTCATGAAAAATATAGAGCTTATAAAGACAAATTGGAAGATAAAAAGCCTTATATAGATATGCTAGTTAACCTCATACTCTTTTATTGATATCTCTGAAAAAATATATAATTACTGTATCTTACAAGATTTGTGACATTATGCAAATGTTTTAATCTTACTATCTCAATTTCCTATTTATAAAATGGGAATAATTATAGCACTTAACTCATATGAAGTTTTCTGATGATTAAATGAGATGATATAAGCCAAATACCTAGAACAGAGACCAGCACATATTAAGGACTTAATAATTAGTTACTATTAATTACTCTCTGTGGTATATTTAGTAATAGTGAACTTGATAAATTCGCATTTATTAAGGAATAAAGTTAACATTTAGGGGGATTATAAGAATGTTAATTTGGGGAAAATTTCTCTTTCTTTTTTTGACTTTATTAATGGTTTAGTAAAAAGTATCACCTTTGGTGAAATGTCTCTGAATACCGTATGTCTTATTAGAAAGAATAAGAGAAAAATACAGCCAACAGTACTTTAGTATCATGAAGGAAGATGTCATTCTTTTTTAATTTCCCACTGTTACTGACAGTAAAAAAACTCCTAACTTCTGCAACCTCTCAATACCTGTCACAAACATGTTGTTTTTCAAAGTATGCCCCCATGATCATTTAATTCTGAATCTCTTAGTGTGTAATTAAAGCTGTGCCTTAAAATGGCAGCTTCGGGACTTCCCTGGTGGCGCAGTGGTTAAGAATCCGCCTGCCAATGCAGGGGACACAGGTTAGAGCCCTGGTCCGGGAAGATCCCACATGCCACGGAGCAACTAAGTCCGTGCGCCACAACTACTGAGCCTGCGCTCTAGAGCCCACAAGCCACAACTACTGAGCCCGTGTGCTACAACTACTGAAACCTGCACACCTAGAGCCCGTGCTCCACAACAAGAGAAGCCACCGCAATGAGAAGCTTCTGCTCTCCACAACTAGAGAAAGCCCGCGCACAGCAAAACAAGACCCAACACAGCCAAAACCAAATAAGTAAATAAATTAAAAAAAAAAAAGGCAGCTTCCTGGACACCAGCCAGATTGAATGAATCAGAATCTCAGGAGGTGGGACTCATCAGGCTTTCTTTTTAGCAAGCTCCATAGGTGATTTTTATACATACTAAAGTTTAAGAAACCCTAATCTAGTATGACATAAGAAACTGCTATCAATCATTCTGCCTTCTGGCTTTCACAAGAGTGAGAATTTTCCTCTTTCTTTTACAAATAACCTTTGATCTCCATCTTGGATCAGTCAAGGAAATGAACAGTGATTACTGGCAGCAATTTTGAGGCTTCAAATGGAGACCCAGACCTGTTTTACAGTGGAAATACATACACCAGAAACGAAAGTTTTTTCTTTAACTAATGCATTTGGATGTAATTTCTCTTTCTGTGAAGCAAGATAGACTCATGAGTTTTACGGTTCCTTATCTCAGAAACCCCAGCTGTTCCTTATGACATTTCCCAGAGAAATAAGGGTTGACTGTTTTCTAATAGGGCTGATTGATATCTTTTGAGATAAAATGGTAACAGAACACCTGCAATTTATCATACTGTAATTTTTGTTTAAAACCAATTTCTTAAAAAATATTATTTTATTATGGTAAGGATACTTAATATGAGATCTACCTTCTTAACCAATTTTTAAGTGTACAACACATTATTATTGTTGACTATAGTTGCTTTATTGTATGGAAAATCTCTAGAGCTTATTCATCTTGCTTAAGTGAAATTTTATGCCCATGGACTAGTAACTCCCTATTTCCCCCTTCTCCCAGCCCCTGGCAACCATTTCACACTTTGGTTCTATGAATCTATTTTAGATACCTTATATAAGTGGAATTGTGCAGTATTTGTCTTTCTGTGACTGTCTCATTTTACTTAGCATAATGTCCTCAACGTTCCTCCATGTTGGTGCACATGGCATAATTTCCTACTTTTTTAAGGCTGAATAGTATTCCATTGTTGTATATAGCCCAATTTCTCTATCCAATCATCCATCAATGGACATTTAGATTGTTTCTATACCTTGGCTACAGTGAATAGTGCTGCAATGAACATAGTCATGCTAATCTCTCTTCAAGATCCTGATTTCTATTCTTTTGGATAAATATCCAGATGAATCTAAAAGTGATTTTGATACATTGATAATCTCTAAAGGAAGTAGATTACTTACTACTGCTGCTAGATTTGTATTCCGCAAATATTTATCACATTAAAATTAATTTTTAATGCTTTACAGATGTAAATGTACTACCTCTAAGAATACAGATACTCTTACTATTTAGCTCCAGCTTTATGAAATTACACAAAACACTGGTAGTTATTCAGATGATGAGTGCAAATGGTAAATTTACGATTGTGATGAACTGGATATAGAGATAAAACATTTAAATAAGAATATCGAGGTGAAATTATTTTAACTAACACTGATCTGATTGGTTTCTTTTACATGCTATGCATATACAATATAAAATTCATGATTCTGTGGTGATGAATTTATTTCATGATGTCTTAAATGATGAGATTTATATTCTCAGAAGGGGAAAATATGTTATTTTGAGTATAGTATATTCCATTGCTGATTTGAAGTTTGAAGTGATGAACAAGTTCAACTGTCAGTATCATTCCCAATAAATCATAGTCAGAGACATGCAAGAAGATTCCTTTTAAATTGGGATATTAGTGTCTACTAAGACAATAAATAATCAGTATCCAGAGAACAACCTCAAACAGGTATGTCTGGGAAAAGTATAAGACTTCTGATGCTGGCATTCACCAAGTGATGGAAATCCTAATGAAACACTGACATGACTAGGGGATACTGTGTCACTTTGTGACTCAGAGAAAGTTTCTTTGCACACTTATTCCTCTCCTGTCCTATTCCAGCTGTAGTCCGCTGTCACTTGTTACTTAAAATGTCTTACCATGGCAATGGGGGTGGTGCTGTTGTGACTAAGGGTCAGAGGCATGTACAATTTACTCGAGTGCCAGGGATGTGGTTTCTTGGTTATCCTGCCTCTCTCTAAATTGCAGCCATAAGTTGAATGTGTAATCATTCCTCTTCTCCATGAGTAGGGTTTTTACACCTATTCAATTATCCCACATGTCATGACTGTTCGCCAATTCTTTAAGATCAACAGTGCTTGTTGCCCTTCTCCTCACAGAGGCAGGCTATTGTTCTGTATAGGAGCTCCAGGAAAAGAACACTGGTAGAGTTTCTTGCCCCTCCCATATGGCTGTTGCTTCCGTCTAGGGCCTGCACTGCAGTGGACATTCCTCAGGGCTCTTTCCAATCTTTTCTGCAAGCACCTGTTGGGGTTTGCTGAGAAAGGACATGCAAGGGGACATGGACTCCTCCAATTTCCAATGCTCTCAGGGGTTTCACACTGTCTCAACAGGCCACACTTGGTCTTCACCAATTGTCCTTGCTTGTAGCTGAACTCTTCTTATCGGGACCTGATTATGTCTACCCCAGGTGAGTGCATGTTCATCTCTTATCTTTCCCTGCAGTCATGGTCTTTCCTTGGATTTGCGACCAGTGACCTCAGCTTTCTGGTAGCTCAAGAAATGCCATGTAATTTGAAGTTGTTCTGGCTCTTTTTTACTGTAAGGGTGGAAGCAGAACTCCTTTCAACTTCTCTAAAAGCCAGCGTGGATGGAAGCCAAAACCATTGCTTATATAGTTTTAATTTTAACAAATGGAGTGAAAATCCACATTTCTAGCAGTACTTTTGACAATAATATCACTTTTTTTACTTGTAGTACTCTTACTTTTGGGCAAAAAAAACATATAGCATATATAAATATTTCATTAACTACTAGATTATTTTCAAGATGTTTCAGAAACAGGTCAAAATGTTTTTGTTTTTTTTTTCTCTAGAAGATAACTGATTGTATAGTTTCCACAGATAAGAAGTTTTAAATTTATAATACTGAGTCATCTAATCAAAGTGATATAATAGAGCCTAGCTATTGCTCTACTGGAATTTTAACAGTAATGTTGCTTGTGTCTTCTGGAGACACTGTTTTTCCCATATTAAAAATGAAAAGAGAAAATTTCCATCTAAAACAAGGCCAATGAGAACACAAAAGTATAAATTTCTTGCACATCATTTTACATGAAAGTTTCAGCACAAGGTCCAGAAAGTTATAGGTGATGTAGACATGTTCCCTTTACTCACTTGGCTTCGCAATTACTTGATTATAAAATTAAATGTGAGGTCTTTATCAAGGCTATGCTGGATTATAGTAGCAAAAACAAGCATTAATGGCAGTGTTGTGAAATAGATTGTATACTAGATACTAAATCATTTTATCAAAGAACTGAAAGATATATTAGTAATTTTTAATCTATAAATGTCCTTAAGAAGCACATTGATGTAATTGTACAGATATGTATCATAGACATTCTGTAGAGCCCAGTCCCCAGTATTTACTTAGTAGATCATAGGAGATTAGCTGTGTACTTCTCCTTTTCAACTGGATCATCTGTTGATATTTTACTTTTATTTATTTATTTATTTCTATGTATCTATCACCTATGTTATCTGCAAACACGGGGTCCAAGGTCCTTTTTTGGTTTTATTTTGTGAGCCACCTTTTCTCTTTGTGCACTCTTATCTTCTGCCCACTGGGAGAGATTATTGGAAAAGGACTTATTCCCTGTCACAGTGGAAATACAATGAAACATGAATTCATTATGACTGAGTGGGTGCTTCCACTGTCAGGGCACTAATTTCTTAAGGACTTATAGGAAAAGATCAGTGACATGATACTGTAACTTTCATCACACTAATTTTCAATTTAATGCTTTAAAAGCCAGTGAAGCTAATTATAATCAGAAAAGCTTATACATATTCTCAGCCATTCCAATCCTCACAAATTACATCTAACTGTATCTTTATTGTTTATTTCACATATTTAATCTAGGTCTAGAGTGTTCTATATCAACCTGTAAATTTTAGAATAAATATAAATTTTAGATATTATATTACAAATGTGCTACATATTATATTGCAAATACACATAAATTTGAGCACACTTAGCAATTTTGCAGTTTAGATGGATATATGATTATTTATGCCACAAAACATAGTATAATAAATTCAAAATCTCTTATCTGTATTATAATTCCCCTTTTCCCACAGAATGAATTTATATTTTCTGTGCATCTGACTTAATAAAAGTATAATACCTGACATATTGGTGAGGAACCATATTCGTATTTATTTGAACTCTAACATGTCTCCAGAATACTTGAGAGCTAAGGCACAAGGAAAATATTAATACCATGTCTTTGCGTAATTACTGTCTGTCCAGATAAATTATGTTTTTATTTCTCACAAGATCACTGACAATTTCTCCTCCATCTACATAGAAATATATATATGCATTCCATAAAAATGTAATCTTGTGGATCTCCCTGGCGGTACAGTGGTTAAGACTCCGTGCCTCCACTGCAGGGGGTATGGGTTCAATCCCTGGTCAGGGAAGATCCCGCATGCTGCAAGGTACAGCCACAAAACAAGACAAATCAAAAAACAGAAAATGTAATCTTGTATGTAAGCTTATTTTTGAGATAATTAATTACAACTATATTTGTTTCTTCACAATTAAAAACATAATAGTCTGTTAATTTTATAAATGGAAGAGCAATTCAAAAAATAAAAATTTAAAATATTTTACAAAATTAGTTTAAATAAACATTAATAAGGTACATTTGAATAAGTAGTTTGAGTAAGGAATTATTTGAATAAGAAAAATATTTAAAGCATAAAAACATAAAGCACATTTGTTATAGTGTCACACTAAGTAATACAAAGTTATTATAAAAATAGAGGTTATTACTGTCACAATGACAAAATTCATATGTTCACAGTGACCAGTTGAATTAGTCATATAATTATATTTTTGGAGCAGATTTCCTATGTACTAATCTGGTCTTCTTTAATCTAGTCCATATCTTTCATACATATTTTTTGTAGTAGCATCTTTTTTATATATTATTTAGTATTCATCTCCATAATCCTGTATATTCTTTACCAGTTACCAGTTATCCCTTTTTTTGCAGGCAGAATGTGTGTGTGTGTTCATATATTTATATATAAATTTATATTTATATATATATTGGGTGGGCCAAAAAGTGCCTTCGGTTTTTAAGTAAAAATAAAAGACACATTTTTCATTTTCACCAAGAACTTTATTGAACAACACATTCACTCTTTTGTTCTACTACCTTCTGCCATTTTTCAGGCAACTTCATAATTCCATCTTCCCAAAACATTTTATCTTTTTGAGCAAAGAACTGTTCCAGGTGCTAAACAGTCTTCCAGGGAATTGAAATTTTTTCCATTAAGAGAATTTTGTTAAGACTAAAATAAATGGAAATCTGAAGGTGCAATATCTGATGAATACGGTAGATGAATCAGAACTTCACAGCCAAGCTGTAACAGTTTTTGCCTGGTCATCAAAGAAACATGCGGTCTTGCGTTATCCTGATGGAAGATTATGCGTTTTCTATGGATTAATTCTGGACGCTTTTTGTCGAGTGCTGCTTTCAGTTGGTCTAATTGGGAGCAGTGCTTGTTGGATTTAATCGTCTGGTTTTCTGGAAGGAGCTCATAATAGAGGACTCCCTTCCAATCCCACCATATACACAACATCACCTTCTTTGGATGAAGACGGGCCTTTGGTGTGGTTGCTGGTTGTTCATTTTGCTTGCCCCACGATCTCTTCCGTTCCACATTGTTGTACAGTATCCACTTTTCATCGCCCGTCACAATTTGTTTTAAAAACGGAACGTTTTCATTACGTTTAAGTGGAGAATCGCGTGCGGAAATACGAAGATTTTTTTCGCTTAACTTACGTGGAACCCAAACAACAAAGCGATTGACATAACCAAGCTGGTGCAAATGATTTTCAGCACTTGATTTGGATATTTTGAGTATGTCAGCTGTCTCCCGCGTGGTATAATGTTGATTGGTGTCAATTAATGTCTTGATTTGATTGCTGTCAACTTCAACTGGTCTACCCGACCGTGGAGCATCGTCCAGCAGGAAATCTCCAGCACGAAACTTCGCAAACCACTTTTGACAGGTTTGATCAGTCACAGCACCTTCTCCATACACTGCACAAATCTTTTTTTTGCATTTCGGTTGCATTTTCACCTTTCTTGAAATAATAAAGCATAATATGCCAAAAATGTTGCTTTTTTTCTTCCAACTTCAATATTAAAATGACTACACAAAGATTCACCAATTTTGATAAGTCTTTTTTTAAATGCATGCTGATATGACAGCTGTCACACACAATCTAACAAAATTGTTCTGAATGAAGTTAAAGACAACAAAGTACTACTGGAGCCATCTTACAGAAAACACTGAACGAACCTTTTGGCCCACTATTATACTTGTATAATAGTTATTTGTGTATTTATGTATAAATACCACAGGAAATGACCAGATAATACAAACCAAGGAAGTTTTATATTTCATGACATAGTTTATTTTCTGATATCTCAAGTATGATCATATAAACTAAGAGTCAAAGTAACTGGAAAAATTTCTCTCTAGGAATCAGGTGGAGAATACTGTAGAAGTCACACTGGTGAATTTTTTTTGAACAATTTTATCTCAAACTGACAGACTGTGCAGTGTTTTATAAAGGAGTTCAGATAATTGTAATGAAGATGTCAAGGGTAAGAGAATCACAATCATGAATCTTCTTTTAAGCCATTAAAAACACAGTTTGCTTGAGTTGCAGAGTGCTGTCCATTTACTTTTTTAATATAATACATCATTTGAGTAGTGTTTAATGAGTGCTCAGTTCTTACATTTGCTGTCTTCACTTCATGGTAACACCCCCAAATGACGGCAATTAAAATTATTAACAGGTTTATAAGACACAGACTGTGATTCTGTCAGCAGTGAAAAGAGGAAAATCTAATAACTGCAATTTCTACTTCCAGCCTACTTTAATTTCTTCCTTTCTCTTTGTGATTTCCTTTTGATTTTAAGTAACATGATTGAGGCCATGTGTCGCAGCCTTAATTTTAGAAATACAAGCTTGGATAAAATGCCTCTTATTTAACGAAATAGAAAAATGGACACAAATTAGATATAATGCCCAAACATTTTTTATAATTAAGTATAAGGCATACATTACATTTAAATTACAGCTTTTTACTCATAAAGTTGATATCTAATTTTGACTCTAAATAATTTGAAATACTTTACCTAATTTTCCAAATATGAGATTTTTCACTTGAAATAAAAAAATATACCACCAACCACACGGAAGACACAGCATTTTGAACAAGCTACTGATTGCTCTTATAAGTTTTGTACTTTTGAATATATATCAAGATATTGATTTGGGGCACTTCATCTTTTCAGGTAAGCATTTTGGTAATGAAATGTTTTGACCCTGGTAGTAGTGGAGTGATTTATGTTTGTGGAAGTCATTATTGCTAGATGTATCTGATGCCTGCTAGGAAGTCAAGCTTAATAACCATAATGTTTGTGTTTAGTATAATACCAGTAAAAAAGTAAATAAAAGTCAAAGTGCTAAGATACCAGCAAGGCAATCACTTTCTCCCTCTGGTATCTAAAGTGATCATTCTTCTGAGGTCTGTACAGTGCTCAGCAAGCAGCATTTGTTTTTAAGCACAGATAGAAGCTACTAATTAGTGAAAGGTCTGTTTTAAACAAATTCAGCTTTAGGATTCAGGTTTTTTGGCCAAACTTGACTAAAAGTGAATTTAGTAAGGACAGAAACCACACACGAGTACAGAAAGACAAAACCATCTTGATTTGAATTTCAGACAGTGAACTTGGTCCCCCATAATCCCTCTGACATTTAGTCTTAAGACTTCTCAAAAAGTCAATATAATCATCTGGCAAAATCAAATCCCAATGATGCAAACTTTATTTTTCAATTGATTTCCAGATGAACTACATTGGAATGAGCCTAATCCACATCAAAAGGGATAGTCCTATAGCAGTATTTCATTAAATTCAAGGGGAAAAAAATCTATAGTTATATATTATGTAAAAAGCAAGCTGACTACAAAATTGAACACACAATTCCTTGCAAGAACACAAATATCTTCCCTACTTTGCTTCACTTATATCTATTTTGTTTTACTTTGATCTTAGTTTTATTAACACTGTCTCTAAGTATTTCAATGATAAAAGAAAATAAATGAGACATAACTGAAGGAGTTATGAGAGAGATATAGTAGTTTTAATATTTTATAATAATGGCTACTTCTATTACTTTACTAAAATTTTCATTTTTAACAATTCAAGAAGTTGCTGAAGTAATATGGATAGCTCCCTCCTCCCACAACTCAATCCAATCCAACTCAGATAATGTTATACCATAAACAATTAGGCACATGATCGTCCATGCTTCCATGAATACTTGAGAAGCAGGAACATTTTTTAAACAGAAAACAAATAAGTCACGGTACATGTTGGTTAGGAATGCACTTCAGCTATTTTAAGTGACCGAAAACCAGTGACAAATAAGACAGGCTTATTTCTTTTTCACACGAAAGCCTGGACTTGTGCATGGGTTAGGGAATGTAGTGCCTACGCCCCTTGAGATTTTCAGGGATTCTAGTTCCTTTTTTCTTATTGCTCCACCACCTACTAAGTTGTCCTCATCCACATGATCAATTGTACAGTCACATCTGCAGTGAAGAGCAAGCTGGTTCCCTTTAAACTATGACCTGAAGAAGCATACATCATTTCTACCTGCATCCCATTGGTCTGAACTCAGTCATATGGATGCTCCCAGCTGCAACTGAGGCTGGGAAATGTCTCTCGGCATGCCCTCATAGAACTGAGGGACCCTCTATATTTAAAAAGGGGAAGGAAGGAAATAAATATTGGGGAAACATTTAGCAGAATCTGTCATACTTTATTTACTATGGATTTATAAAATCTATATATCTATCCAAAAGTACTTATTAAGAAGCTATTATACATGAAGTATTTTTCTGTGCCTGGTGACATGATGGTGAGGGAAGCTTTTGCCTTCACAAACTCCCACCTCGTTCCAACCATCAAAGTTGGTGTCCCCATTCTTCAGGATAGAGCCCCAGTCAGTTTCTGGTCAGTATGTCAAATCCCCTACTGAGATGAGAAATCTTTTCTAAGCTCCAGTGTACTGGAATAGGAATAGGGTGACTAGTAATCCCAGTTTCCTCGTGACTAAAACGCTTCCCAGGACACAGAACTTTCAGTGGGTGCTGTTTCTTGCAAACTATAGTCTTGACAAAACACATGGTAGAGTTTAGGAACTATTAAATTTCATTAAGTAAATAAATGAAAAAAGTTGTCAGAATAATTCTCCTCCCATCTTTACTGAAACAGATAATTATTTTTTCTTAAGAGTGGAGAAAGAATTATGAAATGAAAATCTCCTATTATATGCACCCAATTATAACCCATAGGTTCTTAGAAATTTCACAGAAAGTTTGATAACTCACACAAATTACATTCTTTTTATTTACCAACTAGATAATAGTAATACACATTATGCAAAAGGAAACAGTATTGTTAGGCTGTACAATTAAATTTTAATAGTTGTTATTTCTTTTAATCTGTTTGAGTAAACAGGGCCAAATTAATCACATAGGGCTTAAATTTATAAATAAAATTGGACTATATCCAGATGGAAAGTACAGACTATTCTATTGCCAACTTTCTCACTTACTCTTTAATGTATGGAATTATTTCCTCAAATTAAAATTGGACAGATAGAAACCAATCCCTCCTATCTTGGAAATATTATAACCTGGATCCAGAACTGGCTTTAGTAAAATAATTAGAGAAATTTTAGAAATACAATATTTAATAAATGGAACCCTGTAAGCCTTCCTTTCTTCAACTAACAGCAAAAACGGATTAATAGGCAAATCAGGGAAGCAGATATTAGAGTGGATTGCCTCCTAGTTCAAATGTGTAACACTGGACTGCCAATTTCATGGGCTAAAACAAATTTAAGTATTTCATGATTAAAATGGAACAAATTTTAATAAGCAGACAAACGACATTTATAGTACCCCAGGAATGACCAGTCTCATTCAGATGTGAAAAGATTGTTTTGTGTCATCCTGCTACACCTAAGTGAAGTTTAATGGTTGATTAAATTTCATTGTAGAAACTTAACTGGGGTTAAGTGTTTAAGGCTTTATTTCTATTGGAAACCTATCCTGAGGAAGGAAAACAGTTCTATATATAAAGGAAGGTAGAATGAATGTTTGTATGTAGGAACCATTGTAACTCACTACTGCCTTGTACGCTTTCAGGTTGTAAACTAAAGAAATATTAAATCTGATAAATTGATTAAAAGTTACTACCTAAAATATTTGAAAGTTGCTAAGAGAGTAGTAGGATCCTGAAAGTTCTCATCAAAAGGAAAAAAAAAATTGTAACTATATAAGATGATAGATGTTAACTAAACTTACTGTGGTAATCATTTTGCAAATATATTTAACTCAAGTCATTATGCTGTGCACCTTAAACTTATACAGTACTGTATGTCAGTTATATTCTGTTGGGGCCCACGGTAGGCCACCCCCGAATGTACCTCAAGGGCATATTTACTATTTTGAATTACAGTTACTGAAGAAATGGCCGATGCAAGAGGGACACTCTGACACTTCTGTCTCCCTGAAAGCAGGAAACAAAATCTCTCATGTGAAAGATGCACTCCCTGCATCTGCAGGTAAAAGAACATCCTTATCGCCAGAGATGGGGAATTCAGGCTGAGAAGTCTATATATACAAACCTTGTTACTTCTTTAATTGACTACCCCAAACCCAAACTCTGTTTAGATTCCTCACTAATTAAGCACCCAAAACCTAAGTTTCTTTGTCTGGTCAATTCATCACAAACTCTTTTGTCTAAAAAGTATAAAAGCTGTTTGCTTTGGTCACTTCTTTGGTCCAATTTTTATCGGACCTCCATGCGCATGAGTTAAAATTTGTTTCTTTTTCTCCTGTTAATCTGTCTTGTGTCAATTTTATTATTAGTCCAACCACAAAAACTCAAGAGGGGAAATGGGGAAATTTTCTCCTCCCCAGCAATCTCAATAAAACTGAAAAAAATTTTTTTTTTATGTTACTACCTAAGAAACGCTGTACTTTCTCCTATCTGATAACAGGATCTATAAGGAAAATTCCAATATCATTTTTGAAAATTTGAAAGGCAAAACAGAAAAATAATCTCTCTCAAATAGCTCTTGAAAATACATGTTTTGATATGGTCCTAATTTTACTGCTTCATTGCTTTTCATACTGAAAAATAATACTAAATGCTAAAAATAACTATATGGAAAGAGTACAGGCATATCTTCACCCATAATGCCCTCTGAAATACTTCTTTCTCTGCTTGGTGCTACCAAATTCAACAAGCTCATTATTTTAAGGCTAAAGACACTTTAATTTGTGAACGTTTTTGTTCTCCAGAACTATGTCTTGCCATATGGAAGTAGATTTGATCAGTCCCCACCTGACTTTAATATTTTTCTCTGTCTTTATGGTACCTGAATATTTGATAAATCAGCTGACCTCTGCCTCGTCTGGGTTCCTTAAAGGCACTTGGCAATAATGTGATTCCTTTCCCTACCCTTATTCTAAGGGTGTGATCAACTTGCCTGCACTCTTAATAAGTCCCCCTGCTACCCTTCCCTTATGATCTCCCCCCCCCCCACCAACTGGTTTACTTTTTCTTTCTTTTTTTTTTTTATAGATTTATTTATTTATTTACTTTTGGCTGCATTGGGTCTTCGTTGCTGCACGCAGGCTTTCTCGAGCAGGGGCTACTCTTTGTTGTGGTTCATGGGCTTCTCATTGTGGTGGCTTCTCTTGTTGTGGAGCACAGGCTCTAGGCACATGGGCTTCAGTAGTTGTGGCTCCCGGGCTCTAGAGCACAGGCTCAGTAGCTGTGGTGCACAGGCTTAGTTGCTCCGTGGTATGAGGGATCTTCCCGGACCAGGGCTTGAACCCATGTCCCCTGCATTAGCAGGCAGATTCTTAACCACTGTGCCACCAGGGAAGCCCTACTTTTTCTTTCAATTAAAGTATAGTTGACATACAATGTTATATTAGTTTCAGGTGTACAACAGAGTAATTTGATATTTTTATGGATTACACTCCATACAAAGTTATTATAAAATACTGACCATATTCCCTGTGCTGTGCATTACATCTTGTAAATTATTTATTTTGTAACTCGTAGTCTGTACCTCTTAATAATCCCCTTCACCTATTTTTCCCTTACCCCCCACTGCTCTCCCCTCTGGTAACCACTCTTTTGTTCTCTGTATCTGTGAGTCTGTTTCTATTTTGTCAAATTTTTTGTTTTTTAGATTCCACATATAAGTGGAAACATACAGTATTTATCTTTCTCTGTCTGCCTTATGTCACTAAGTATAATACCCTCCAGGTCCATTCATGTTGTCAGGGAAATGCCTATCAAAAGACCAATCATATTTTTCACAGAACTAGAACAAATAATTTAAAAATTTGTATGGAAATACAAAAGACCCCAAATAGCCAAAACAATCTTGAGAAGGAAGAACAGAGCTGGAGGAATCACGCTCCCTGACTTCAGACTATTCTACAAAGCTACAGTAATCAGAACAGTATGGTACTGGCACAAAAACAGAGACATAGATCAATGGAACAGGAGAGAGCCTAAAAATAAACCCACGCACTTATGGTCAATTAATCTACAACAAAGGAGGCAAGAATATACGATGGAAAAAATACAGTCTCTTCCACAAGTGGTGCTGGGAAAACTGGACAGTTACATGTAAAAGAATGAAATTACAACACTCCTTAACACCATACAGAAAAATAAACTCAAAATGGATTAAAGACCTAAATGTAAGACCAGACACTATAAAACTCCTAGAGGAAAACATAGGCAGAACACTCTTTGACATAAATCGCAGCAATATTTTTTTGGATCTGTCTCCTAGAATAATGGAAATAAAAGCAAAAATAAACAAATGGGACCTAATGAAACTTAAAATCTTTTGCACAGCAAAGGAAACCATAAACAAAATGAAAAGACAACCTACAGAATGGGAGAAAATATTGGTAGATGATATGACTGATAAGGGGTTCACATCCAAAATATATAAACAGCTCATACAACTCAACATCAAAAAACCAAACAACCTGATTTAAAAATGGGTAGAAGAACTGAATAAACATTTTTCCAAAGAGGAAATGCAGATGGCCAACAGGCACATGAAAAGATGCTCAACATCGCTAACCATCAGGGAAATGCAAATCAAAACCACAGTGAGATATGACCTCACACCTGTCAGAATGGCCATTGCCAAAAAGAACACAAATAACAAACACTGCGAGGATGTGAAGAAAAGAGAACTCTCCTACACTATTGGTGAGAATGTAAATTGGTGCAGCCACTGTGGAAAACACTATGGAGGTCCTCAAAAAACTAAAAATAGAACTATCATATGACCCAGCAATTCCACTCCTGGGTATATATCAAAAAAAAAAAAACCCCAAAAAACCATAAACACTAATTAGAAAAGATATATGCACTCCAATATTCTTAGCGTCATTATTTACTATAGCTAAGATATAGAAGCAATCTCAGTGTGCATCAAGAGATGAATGGATCAAAGGAGATATGGTGTGTATATATATATATATATATATATATATATATATATATACACACACACACAATGGAATAAACCCATGCACCATAAAAAGAATGAAATTTTGCCATTTGCAACAACACAGATGGACCTGGAGGATATTATGCTAAGAGAAATAAGTCAGACAGAGAAAGACAAATACTGTATATTTTTGCTTAGATGTGGAAACTAAAATACCTATTTTTTGTATGAAGGGACGAGTTTGGTCACAACTCTGAATATGATTTTATTCTTTAGCATATGTAGAGGCAAACCAGCTATACTCCCCCTTGAGTATAACTTAATTACAGTTTACTCAGCACATTAAATAGTGTCCAAAAGGGTAATGTTGTCTGTGCAATTTTGTACTTTTTATAGTCTCTTAAATGCCTTATGGTAGAAATGAAAATACTTCACTCTGTGGCTTGGACTGTGATTAGGTGTTAGGACTAACTAATGACACCCTTACCTCATCTGAGTGTAAAACCAACTGAGAAGTAGATGTAGAAATAAGGCAGAGGAAGATTAAAATGTCAGCTAATTATTTATAAAGATGAATTGGATGGTGGTTTGGCACTTTGGACACAACTGGCTTATTAATACTTTCCACCAAAATTGAACGTATTCACACCAAACTGGCCAGCTGTAGACTTCTTGCAGGAAAAAAAAAAAAACAAAAACCTGCACATGAAGGAGGAGGAGGAGAAAAGATGGATTCCTGGATTCAAGTTACTGGGAAAGAAAGAGAAGCCTCCAATCATCCGCTCATGTTTCATTCCTTCACCCAAATTCACTGAACTGATACGTTGCTTTTTCTCCCATGGGGAATCATGAGGGAGGAGGCAGGTTGAAGCTGGGATTTTTTTTTCTCCTATACTTTTCCCCCTCCTGAGCGAACAGGCTCTTATATGTAAACGTGGTAAGTAGGAGATAAGAATCCTCACCACTCCTTTTCCATCAGCCTCCCTTTATCTTCATTATCTTTGTTCCATCTGTCCAGTAAAACTATCAAGCCTCATTTAATGAAAATGCTAGGACCCCTCTTCTCTCTCTCCATCCCCACTCCTCACACACATGTGCTCGCACTAACCAGGATAGATCATTTTAACACTGTTATCATTCAACAACAGTTGAGTGTGCATCTTTGCTGCCAGATAGTATGCTCAGTCTCAGATGCTAAAATGAACAAAACACAGACTCCGTTGTCAAGAGGTTTGATGAACATCTTTCCAACATGTTTTATTTATGCGTCCATTCTATTTAAATCAGTTAGTATTTCCTTGCCAGGATATTATTCTCGGTAGACATTTAGACTTTGTTTCGCCATGTCACTTCTTTAAGATTACAAATCATTCTCTGCAGGCAAAATTTGCCCTATACTTGTATTTCTTCTTCCTAAGTAACTCTTGGTCCAGGTACTCTTTGTGCCTCCCTGGGGATTAGTTCAGTTACTTTTCTGTGTGGGATGTTCTCTGTGGGAGTGGTTTTACTGTTTAACTGTATGTCAGATTCATGACTCTTCTTTCATTTCCCAGGTGTTCTGTAGCTCGACGACATTGTTCTTTGACTAATTTGTCTTTTTTTGCGTCTGATTTGCTGATTTATGAGTCATGCTGGTCTCATTTCACTCAAGGCCAGTCATCTTGTTGTGCTTTGTTTGCAAGCTGAATGTAATCTCCAACATCGGGTTTGGTCTGTAATCACAAACAGCTCCTGAGAAACCTGTCATTGGTCCTCCCATGACCCCACATTGGCTCCCAGACTGTGACCCTTTGCTCCACTCTCCCTCACGTTGTTTCCTCTCATCAATTCACTTTGTTAAGGCTCCCGTCCTCCTCATTTTAGTAGGACTGCCCTTGACAAGACTGCCAACCTTGTCTATTATGCCTCTAATCCAAGGGTCAGATTTGTGTTCTGAGCTCACTCAACCCATCAGCAGTATTTACTGTTTGACCAGCTGAAGTTCTTTCTGTTCTTGGCTTTCATGACTAGCTTTATTAATTATCACCCTGGCTGTCCCTTCTCCATTTCTATTCCTCTTCCTCTGATCTCTGACCTCTTCCTCTGATCTCTGACCCTGAGGGCCACCATACTCCATTGCACAGGTTACAGGTTACATCCTGCACATTTAATGATGATGCTGATGGCATCTTCTTAGTAGTTGTGCCATATGACAGGCCTGGTATCCTAGGTTGTGACATCTGAAGTCAGACGCCTTGGGTTCTTCCATTTGGTCTCTGTAGGACCTTGAGAAAATTTCTTCACTATAAACTCAGTTTCTTCAACTGTAATGGGGAGATGATGATAGTATCTGTTACAAAGATTATTTTTGGATATTCAAGGTGCAAATGCATATGGAATCCTTAGAAAGTCCTGGTTCCCAGTGACTGTTCCGTAAGTGTTACACATTACCATTATTATCATTTAAGCTCTAGTTTGGTATTCTGTGACAGTGATGTACTAGAGTGCCCACCTTCTAATTTTGGTAAGTTTTCTCAGAATTACACAAAAGAATACTCTATGAAAATAAAGTACAAAACATGAAGCCTAAGTCGTGGATAGAGTCTGAAATTGGATGCTAATCGCTAAAAGCTCAGATAAAATATTTATGTTTCAGAAGTCCCCGTATCTTTCATTTCTAGTATCATTTTTTAGAAGAAAACATGTAAGAAGAGCATTAGATGTGCAGCAACTTTTCTCTCTGAATTTTTATTTTGTTGTTTACTGTTCTTGCAGCCATAGCAGAGGAAAATGTAAGTTATTTTAAGTTAATCAAAATGTCTGGTCTTTCAAATGACCTTATGAAAGTGAAGTAAAAACAGGTAAATGAAATACCTCTTGAAAAAGATACACAAGTTTGTAAAGATAATACGAGTATATAGGTGGCATTACTTAATTATATATTCAAATAAAATAACTTCTTGTAATTCATCCATCATCCTCTATTTTCTCTGAATACCTTGTAATCTTTATCTTATTTCAAATGTGCCTTCAGTGATTCCATTAATTTCTTATATGCCTATTAAGTTCTCCTGTTAAACAAGTGTATATGCTTTATATTACAGCATAGAAAACAACAGAAATTCATGGAAATTACGTGGATAACAATTTCCATTATACCTTGACATTTATTTCTCCATCATTGAGATATTTTTGTTGTTTGCCATAAAAAATATTTCTTATAGATTAAAATGTTTAATGATTTTGTAAATAATTTTTTATAATTCAGTAGAATTTTAAATTATTTATCACAGGGACTTCCCTGGTGGCGCAGTGGTTAAGAATCCGCCTGCCAATGCAGGGGACACGGGTTTGATCCCTGGTCTGGGAAGATCCCACATGCTGCGGAGCAACTAAGCCTGTCCACCACAACTACTGAGCCCAAGTGCCACAACTACTGAAGCCCACGCACCTAGAGCCCATGCTCCACAACAAGAGAAGCCACCGCAATGAGAAGCCCACGCACCACAACGAAGAGTAGACCCCGCTCGCCACAACTAGAGCGCACAGCAATGAAGATCCAAAGCAGCCAAAAATAAATTTAAAATAAATAAAGTTAACAAATTTATCATGTTTAATCAAGTACTCTGTTTTTAAAAATTACTAATATTTTACTGTATTGATTAAAACTCAATCACACTTCCTGATTCACCCAAATAACAGGCACTCTTGGCCAATATAGCTCTTACTGCACGATCTGCTGGCACTATAATATACACATTAGGTTGAATACTAATTATGCAGGGACAATATCTGGATAGGAGACTTACCCCTTTTGTGCAGTATAATGAGTTTGCTGGCACATCCAAATGATTATTACCATTATTGTTTTATGACACTATTTTGTTAGATAGATAGGTAGATTGATAACTCTACAATTCTCTGAAACCTGTTTGATTAAAACAAAAAATATATATATATATATAAAGGGTGTGAATTCAGTACTGAAGTGGTAAGTTCATGATGATTGATGATTCTAGTTACCGGTCATGACTGCTCACATAGCACCTGCTTCATACATAGCAGGGCATTACTTGATCTTAATTAACATGTTCCTTTCACCCTTGTGCAAGCCACTACCTGGCCTGAACTACTGTGGAAACCTCATTAACTTTTCTCCTTGAATCTCCTTTACTCAATTTACCATTAAAAGAACCTATTATTTTCATATTTAAAACATTCTGTGGCCCCCACTATTATTAGAAGTCCCAAATCTTCACCATACCCTGCATGGTCTTGCCAACTTTGCCTACTTTATCTCTCTCTTTTTTTAAAAAATAAATTTATTTACTTATGGCTGCATTGGGTCTTTGTTGCTGTGTGCAGGCTTTCTCTCTAGTTGCGGCGAGCGGGGGCTACTGTTCGTTGTGGTGCACGGGCTTCTCATTGCAGTGGCTTCTCTTTGTTGCGGAGCACAGGCTCTAGGCAGGTGGGCTTCAGTAGTTGTGGTGCGCAGGCTCAGTAGTTGTGGCACACGGGCTTAGTTGCTCCGCGGCATGTGGGATCTTCCCAGACCAGGGCTTGAACCCGTGTCTGCTGCATTGGCAGGCGGATTCTTAACCGCTGCACCACCAGGGAAGTCCCTGCTTACTTTCTCTCTTGACAAGTTCTTTCTATTCCCTCTGCTCCACCCACATAAGTTCTTGCTCAAACGGGCCAAGCTGGTTTCCACCATGAAAAATTCCCGCATGCTTCTCTGAGGCCTAGAAGGTGATTTTTTCCATCTCCATGTCCAGCTAACTCTGACTCACCCTTCAGGTTTGGTGTATTGGTCTTCTCATGGTGGATCTTTGGTAGTCAGGGTCCCAGGACCTATGCTCTCATAGCCTCCTTGACTTGTTCATGGTAACAGTTATCACAGTAATCTTATTTATTTATTTATTTCCACAGTAATCATTCTAAAACAAGTTGTGTTATTGGCAGTTTGTCACTTCTTTTCTAGTGATCATAAGCTCCATGAGGACAAGAATGATACTTCTCATTTCAATGAAAGCCCTCAATTACTATTTGCTGAATGAATAAAGGAATGAAAATATAAATCATAAGAAATATGTTTTTAAAGTATGTTTAGATATTGGCTGTAGAAACAAAATTATCTATCCCATATTTATGAATTTAGCCACAATAAGAAAGTTTAACTGTGGTGGAATCTATAGGTCTTAGTCAGTGGTTCCTGAAGCTCTTCAGAGAATGGGAGACAACTGACAATGGGAGGTGCTTTGAGGAGAGAAGCCAGTGCTAATCATTCTATATTGTAAGATAGAAAAACAAAGAAGTTATTAAATATTTACACCCCTGTTCAAACACAACTGAGGTTAAATATATACTTATTCTGAGTACATATTTCACGAAGTGTCTTTCTAAGGATTTGCTAAAGATGGGCAGAAATTTTCTCCAATATTAAAAGGTTTGTTAACAGTAGTACTAAGGACTGTTGACTTGTAACTTTGAATTTAGAAGTACTATTTTAGAAACCTACATTTATTCTCTTAAAGTTGTCAGCTATGTTTATCATAAAAGATTGATTTTATCTAACAACCTGATGATAATTCAATGACAGCTGTTATCAACCCAATCCACACACTATATAGATTCTGCCAAATTAGAAATACAGTGAATGGCATATTTCTTAATTAAGAATATGACTTTTCAAATAAAATACTGAAACTCTAACAGATCAATTTTAAAACATAATGTGAAATGTCAGTTTATCATAATTTTTGTCAATTGTGATGCTGTCCTTCTTCCTTAGGGGCTTATATCCAATATATTTGAGTTATATACAAGGGGGATGTATGTATCATGAAAATATACTCGCTTGGTTATTACTTGCCTCACCCTCTGCCCACAGCTGATAATCACATCTCTACTTTTGCCAGTAGATATTCTTATAATCAGAATTATTACAGCCATAGAGACAGATCCCCACAGGAGGTTCAATACTTCTGAAACTAAAATTAGCTTCTCATTTCTTAGCTTCATTTTGACACTGCTCATAAAGGCTTCAATAATTAAACAGAAATACATGCAGATATCAACTATATACAGTACTTATGTCTCTGGAAGTAGATTAGTATATCCAGTAGAAATATTAGGCTGAAGGGAAATGGAAATATCCAGAAGTAAGAGAGAGGAAGAAAATGAGGGAGTGGTTGAATTTTTGTGGAGGTTTTCTCAATTTCAAAATATTTTTTCTATAGAGAGTGAGAGAGAAAGTTCTCTCCTAAAAACAGGATTTTGTACAATCCATTTTTGGAGAAACAAAGATAAAGGATCTTAAAATTTTTTCAAGTATAAAATATATACACATTCTTTGAGAAGCAGAGATGTAAACTTTATGCGTTAGTTATCATAGCACAGTACTTTCATAAAACAGTTTATATTTTTCTGATGTTTTATGTGTTAGCTGTTTTTCATAAACATTTGAAAAGATTTTGGGCTCCAAGTACAGTGATCACATGTGCAAATCATACAGCTCACAATTTTCAGTGAAGGTACATGACCTCTTTGCCTCAAGCTGCTGTCACTTTGTTTAGGCAGCATTTGTGTCAAGGAACCCTCCAGAAATTTTTAAATATTCACAGAAAGGAAATACTGATATAGTAACACAGTACCCTTTAGACTTTGTGTATCTGATGAAAATCTAATTGTATTTTGCTGATTTCAAAGCTCTAAATTAGATTTTCAGTGCAGGGATACAAAAAGCTAAGTAAGAGGCAGCAAGTAAATGCTTACAATTGCTTTTGTTTTGGCACGTAGACTTTCTTCCCCCTTGAGAGGCTGTAATTATTAAAATATTTTAACTTACTAGATATTTCTTCTGCTTTATGTTTTGGGTTTTTTTGGCCCTGAGGCATATGGGATCTTAGCTCCCTGAGCAGGGATTGAACCTGCACCCCCTGCATTGGAAGGTGAAGTCTTAACCACTGGACCGCCAGGGAAGTCCCTTACTAGATATTTCTAATCTAAGTTCATTGTTATCACAGAGGAATCATAGCAAAACAAACCTAAACCATAAATGCTGACTAGAACCGTGAAAGCTGTCCCTAAAATCTGAAAGCAAAACAGAAGATATGAATTATACAAAGTAGCATAGTTTATCATATAAATAAAAGAACTGATCTATATCAGGGTTTCTCAACTTTGGCACTACTGATATTTGGGACAGATAATTCTTTGTTCAGGGGGCTAGCTTATGCATTGTACGATGTTTAGCAGCAGCCCTGGCCTCTGCCCACTAGATACGAATAGCACCCCCTCCCCTATTTGTAGCAGCCAAAAAAGTCTCCACTCTTCACCAAATATCCCCTGGTGGAAGGCAAAAATCACCTCCCCCTCCTTTCAGAATTATTGATCTAGCTAAAAAGCCTGTCAATTGGTGCATATGCAGGTGTATCTGTAGGGTAGATTTTTAGAAGTAGGATTGCTGGATCAAATGGTAGTTTTGATAAATATCGACAGATTTTCTTCCATAGGGATGTACCATTTTGCACTGACACTAGCAGTGTACGACAGTGCCTAGTACTTCATAATGTCACAGAAAGGTGAATGGTCAAACTTTGATTTTTTTTTGCCAATCTGATAGGTGAGGGAAAATGTCTCAGTGTTGTTTTCATCTGTATTTTCAAGCTTGTTTTGGCAGCACAATTTTTTATTATTCTGTTGTCAAGGGGACCATCTTAATAGCATTTGTTACTTTTTGAAAGCCATGCTTCTCAAATTTGGTCACTGTTCAGACAATTTAAGGAAAAGAAAAAAGTTATTTTCTTCTCCCTCTGTGGGTTTCAATTATTTTTACTAGCCAATTACTAAATTTGTTCAAACAAATATATTAAAAAAGCATATCTTTAGCTTACAGCTTTTATGCGGCTATAAAAATAATCAGTTTATGAATTCAATAAAAAGAAAACAACCAAACCAAAACATTCAAATTAAGAATGCTAATTTAATATGGCCAATGATACACTGTGAACACTTAATCACCACAGACAACATGAATATGGGACTGTTAAGGAAGATACTTGTGTGATTTCCTTTGCCTTTCCTACAGAGTGTCACAGGATATGGCAAGCTGCCCTCCATTAACTGAGCCATTCTATCACTTTAGGTCTCATGAAAAGATCCATGGACGCATCTGGCCTTCTTTGGGTGCAAAATTATCATGTATGTCTAAGTCCTTTCTTCTCAGAATCCTCCTCCTCCAAGAGCAGAAGAATTTCTGGTAGCTTTGTCCCCCAGGCTCAGGGATATGTGACCTGTCCTGACCTGTTCAATGGAGGGAACTCATTCTCACCTGTACTATTTTTTTTTTCTCTAATTTAAGTATAGTTGACTTACAATATAAAATTAGTTTCAGGTATACAAAATAATTAGATATTTTTATAGATTACACATTATACAAAGTTATTATAAAATATTAACTATATTCTCTGTGTTGTACATTATATTCTTATAACTCAGCTATTTTATAACTAGTAGTTTGTACCTCCTAATCCCATTCACCTATTTTGTCTCTACCCCTACCCCTCTCTCCTCTGGTAACCCCTAGTTTGTTCTCTTTATTTGTGATGTGTTTCTGTTTTGTTATATTTGTTCATTTGTTTCATTTTTTAGATTCCCCATATAAGTGAAAACATGCTGTATTTGTCTCTCTCTGTCTGACTTATCTCACTAAGCATAATGCCCTCATATATTTTGTGATGTGGTATTTTATCTTTCCTGAAAAGTAAGTGGTAGGATTGGTGGGCAAGAGCTTTCCTATCCCCTAAAACATCAAAAGTATCTATTGTGTTTTTCAATTATGACTATAAAGTATCTATTAATGTGGTCATGAATGTACTTAAAATGGCCTTGAATATATATGCCTAATTACTAAATGATACCAGAATAATATTTAGAAAGCAGCAATAAAATCAAGTTTCAAGAAGAACATAAGTTATATGAAAACAAAAGCAAAAATAAACAAATGGGGCTAAACTTAAAAGTTTTTTATGGCCAAGGAAACCATAAGCAAAATGAAAAGACAACCTATGGACTGGAAGAAAATATTTGCAAAGGATGCAACTGACAAGGGATTAATTTCCAAAGTATATAAACAACTCTTACAGCTAATATCAAAAAAACAAACAACCCCATCAAAAAATGGGCAGAGGACCTACACATACATTACTCCAAAGAGGACATACAGATGGCCAACAGGCACATGAAAAGATGTTCAACATTGCTAATTATTAGAGAAATGCAAATCAAAAATCACAATGAGGGGACTTCCCTGGTGGTCCAGTGCTGAGACTCCCACTGCCACTGGACCTGCACTCCCAATGCAGGGGGCCTGGGTTCGATCCCTGGTCAGGGAACTAGATCCCACATGCCATAACTAAAAGTTTGCATGCCACAACTAAAGATCCTGCATGCCGCAACTAAGACCCGACACAGCGAAATAAATAAATAAGTAAATATTAAAAAAAAAAAAAAAACACAATGAGGTATCACCTCACACCAGTCAGAATGGCCATCATTAAAAAGTCTACAAATAATAAATGCTGGAGAGGTTGTGGAGAAAAGGGAACTCTCCTACACTGTTGGTGGGAATGTAAGTTGGTACAGCCACTACGGAAAACAGTATGGAGGTTCATTAAAAAACTAAAAATAGAGTTACCATATGAGCCAGCAATCCCACTCCTGTACATATTTCTGGAAAAGATGAAAATTCCAATTCGAAAAGATACATGTACCCCAATGTTCATAGCAGCACTATTTACAATAGCCAAGACATGGAAGCAACCTAAGTGTCCATCCACAGATGAACTGATAAAGAAGATGTGGTATATATATATATATATATATATATATATATATATATATATATATATATATATATATATATATATATACACACACACACATACATACATACATACAATGGAATATTACTCAGCCATAAAAAAGAATTACATAATGCCATTTGCAGCAACATGGATGGACCTAGAGATCATCACATAAGTGAAGTAAGTCAGACAGAAAAAGACAAATATCATATGATATCACTTATATGTGTATCTAAAAAAATGATACAAATGAACTTATTTACAAAACAAAAATAGACTCACAGACATAGAAAACCAACTTGTAGTTACCAAAGGGGGAAAGACAGGGGAGGGACAAATTGGGAATTTGGAAGTAACACATATACACTACTAAATATAAAATAGATATCCAACAAGGACCTACTGCATAGCATAGGGAACTACATTCAATATCTTGTAATAACTATAATGGAAAAGAATCTGAAAAAGAATGTTACACATATATATATGTATAACAATCACTTTGCTGTACATCTGAAACACTGTAACTCAACTATACTTCAGGGAGGGAGGAAGGAAGGGTAAGGCAACAAGGTATGATAATAAACTATTACAGTACAAACTGGCTCTAATTCTGCCCCTGGTGTTCCCACTGACTTTGGTGCGCCAGGGAACATCTGCCAGGCTTTGTCTTCTTCGTCTAATAGAATGAGGGGATTAACTGCAGAATTTCTAACATGTCTTTCTGTTCTAACACTGTGAATCACGCTCTTTCAGAAAATAGGTAATTCAAACACACACACACAAAGAACTTAAGCTATAAATATCAATATTACCGCTATTTTTAAAATTTTATTTTTATTTAATTAATTTATTTTTAAGTTTGAAATATATTTTTTTAATTGGGGTACAGTTGATTTACAATGTTGTGCGGGATAGGGAGGGTGAGAGGGAGACACATGAGGGAGGAGATATGGGGATATATGTATGTATAGCTGATTCACTTTGTTATAAAGCAGAAACTAACACACCACTGTAAAGCAATTATACTCCAATAAAGATGTAAAAAACAAAAAAACAAAAAACTGAATCACTTTGCTCTACACCTGAAATATTACCCCCATTTTATCTTTGATTTTCATAGTTTTCTGTGCTTAACTTTTAGTATTTGTTCACACTTTTAAAAATTGTGTTAATTTAGTGATATGAAAAAATACCAGCAAATACTAGAAGAGGAGGAGATAATATTGGTAAATATGGGCAGAGTCAATGCCCATATTTATACTCAGTCAAATTTTTTGGATTTACAGCTTCTTGGTAAGAATTTGGAAACCAAGTTAGGACAATTTGTGTGCATGAGGTTCATAATTTTCTATGAGTATTGTGTGACGGTTTGATGTATTTTAACAATTCTATTTTATGCATATATTTACATATTAATTGATTTCTGTCATTCCTTGTTGCAAATGTATTTGATTTGCTTCACTGGAAGAGACACACATAAATAACACCAGTAAATATAAAAGTGATAGTTCAAGATTATGAAAAAATCAGAATAAATAATTATAATAAAACCTCAGCATAAAGTATTAAATTTAACTCTTCTTGAATGGCAAGGTAGAAAATACTATGCATTACATATTTTCATGGTTTGGTAAAGGAAAATGTACCATTGCTTCAGAACAATGTATCTCTTTGATAAATTCTAGGTAACTTTTAGTTTGAATATTTTAAGATACATTGTACTACATAATAATGGTCAATGACCTAAAATTATGTTTTTTAATTAAAGATGGAGGAATATTATTTCCATGGCCTTTGGTCATTTTATATTGATTTTAAATAAAAATCAAAGATATAATATTATAATTTAAGTCAGTGAAAACATTTTGATTAGGTGCAGATGCACATAGCATTAATCAGTCTGATAATCATTCTAGAACAGGGATCAGCAAACTTTTTCTGTAAAGAGTCAAATAGAAATACTTTAGACTTTGTGGATGCTTCCATGGTAGCATGGAAGCAGGTATAAATAATATATAAGCGAATAAGCATAGCTGTGTTCCAATAAAACTTTATTTATAAAAACAGGTGGTGCGCCAGATTTGACCCATACATATCATCTATCTTGGAATATATTCTGAAATACTAGTTATCTTAACAATCCCTGTAACTTTTTACCTGCTCAAATGATCAACTGTACTTTCCAAACTGAAACACTGACAAAGAAATAAGTGCAAAAATGGAGGGGAATGGATAAACAACTCTGATATATTTATGCAATTGAATACCACTCTCCAATAAAAAGCAATAACTTAGTGTTATGTGGATCAACATGGATGAATCTCAAACATTTCATGCTGTGTGAAAAAAATAGAGAAGAGTATGGTTCCATTCATATGAGGCTGTAAAACAGGCAAAACTAACTCATGATAATTGAAATCAGAAGAGAGGTTGCCTGTGGATGGAGTGATTGACTGGGAAGGGGCATGAGGAAACTTATTTCAGTGGATGCAAAATGTACCTCATTTTTTAAAAGTAAATAAGAAAGAAAGAAAGAAAGAAAGAAAGTGAAAGGTAGCTAAGGAAGGCATCCATTTGCCAAAGCCATTCTAATTATATCAGGAATGTCAATAACCTGGGATTGAGGTCAAATTCATAATTTGATTCACAGATACACAGATGGTACTCATTTACATATTCAGAAATTAAGTTTCACATTTACTTACAATTTGATGTATTTTGTTTTTTGTCACTAGAAAAGATATGAGAAAGAGAAGAAAGCTAACATATCTAGAGAATTCATGATATGCCAAACATTGTGTGTGTTACATATGCCACTTAATTGCATACAAATCTCTGATATAAATATAAGTAAACCAAGACTGCATGGAATTATGTAACTTTTCTAAGGGTGCATACAGTAGGTCACAAAACTATAGAATCCATCTTTGTCTAATTTCAACTTCTAGTTCCTCCCAACCTTGACATGACTAGCAGTTCACCCACAGAAGACACAGAGAAGTTACAAGGACGATCACAAAATGTCACTATAAAAGGGATTCTCCTTTAAGTGTGGCTTAAAAGATGTGATGGGAGATCTTGGCAAACCTTAAATACCTGGCTAGGCTAAGCCAGCACTTGAAGCACTTACTTTACACAAAACCCAACCTGCCACACTGATGAGAGTTCTTGGGGCAATTTTCCACGGCAGACAGATCAGTAGGGAAAGTACTGTTTGCATCTGAGGCCAAACATGTTGTTTGCAGCTTCCCCTCGTGCCCTTAGGCTTTGACATCACAGATTACTGTCCATGTTTGGGGATCTGTGTCTCAGTAGTATGTGTATGAAAGTCCACAAAGGAATGTGAACTTAGAAAAAGAACGCTGTCCCTAAAAAGATGTTGCAGAAAGCCATCAGTTCAATAGCTGGTAACAGTCAACAAACAAATTTCTTCTTCTCCCTTTTTCATAACCGCCGAATTTAACTAAACAATGTTTTGCCCTACTGTACAGTGGGCTCTACTCTCAGTTCCCTGAACACATTGAAGTGATATTAACAACAGGGTGTTATGCTGGTATGTATCTGTGGTCATCAGTCGTAATTTAATTTAAAAAATAGAAATCTTTCTTAGGTAATGTCACGAGGCTTTGCAAGTATTCACAGAAAATATGCATTTTCTATATGAAGAGATGAAAGAGTTAAAATGATTATTTTACAATTAGCCATTTTAAACAAAAAACCCTCATGTATCCTGCCTATTATCCAAATACTTGGGCTTATTTTCCAAATCTTTCCTTGTATTCTTTATAAAAGTTTCTGCTGGTTATATTTGTGGCACCCATTAGATACAAGCTACCAGCTCTTAGTAAACAAATGGAGCCTAGATAAGATGCCCTACAAAATGATTACCCTGAAGGGAACATAACAATTTAAACTGTAGCATAAAAATTATTTCTGAAATCAAGTTTATAGCCACCTGCATTTTTTAAAGAAAACCCACAATGGCTTTGCCAAAATCTCAAGGTTTACATTTTCACCGTGGATATTGATTTAACATGCTATGGTTTTCTTTGTTTTCCTCACAAGCATTTTTTACACATCTCTTATTTTATTCAGTGTCTCAAGTCACACTGATAATAGAGTGCATGATAGGATCTGGAAGTTTCCCATAATGTTGGTCGTCACTGAACTTGAAGTGGATGGTGTCATTGACACTGAAAGGCTTGGCTTCTTTAAGTAATCTATTACTGGCTCTAGGCTGACAAGTCAGAGAAGGTAATATATCAAGAAAAAGTATGTGGCTCATTTTTGCTAATGCAATTTACACTCAACTGTGAAACAAAATTTAAGATGGAAAATCCTATTGTGTCTTCTTTTCCTGCTTAAGCCAGAGCAGCATGGCTTCTATGCTCAAACTTTATACATTTAGTATATTTGCTAAAATATGGTGTCTGCAAAGTAAAGACCAAAGAAAGTTGGAGGCAAAAGGAAATAACTAGATATTGATTCTTTAGGAAAATTTTTCTATTGGTTTTCAATGGGCAACCCAATGCATTTTATTTTTTAACATATGTGGGGTTTTTTCCATTAAGAATTAAAAGTGCTACCTTATGAAATGCTTTAACTAAGTGGAGATGATTGGGTGACACGTTAATTCCATTTTCTATCTTATTTTCCTGTTTTACTATAACTGTCCTTATTGTACTTGTAATATCATATGCTACGTGACAACATTTCAGCCTGTCTCACATGCACACGTACAGTATATTTTAAGTACACTTTGGTTGACTACAAATGCTCCCTGTTATTTTATATTTGAAATGCTGACTAGGAACTGGTATTAATTATTTTAAGTTTCTTCGCCACATGCTAGAGAAATGGTATTTTGTTTGAATAAGGCAGATTTTTCCCTAATGAGGTTTCATTGTGTCCACTGAACACAGACTGCTAAACTTTAGTGGGTGGAGAAATAAGAGGTTCATGTCCCCAAGTCATATTGAACACTTCCCTCATTGGTGCCAGACAAGGTGGGAGATGTATGAATTTGGGAGGGCAGTACCTAATTTATTGATTTTCTTCCTTTTACAACTGCCAGAGAATGGTTTTGGCATGACTTGCCTGTCTGTGCTTTGTGGTATCTCAGGATGGTCTCTATCTACCATAGAAATGAACTTTACAAAGGCACTGGGTAGGTATGAATGCATTCTATGGGCTTAAGTCAAAAATAATGAGCAGTGAAATGTCTGATCGCCTATCAATATTATAACTGGAGTTCTCATCTTTGATAGCAAAGGCTCTCAGTTAGCCATTTTGAATATGTTACAGTACTGTCATTAAACCATTTTCTTTCAATTAACTACAAATATTGCAAATTATTAGTTTTTTTAATCCAAATATATTTACTACCTTCAAAAGAGTTTTTCAGGCTTAGGGAAATATTTTCAACTGGTTTTACCAATAATCATTGTGATCCCCAGAACAAATGTTAGAAACATTTTGCAATATCAATATTAACAAAGAACAGTTGAAACAGGTCACAAGAAATTATATTTTTAAAATTATATCCGATGTTGAAACTATTTGTCACTCTAATTTAAAAAAAATTTCAATCACAATAATATCATTTTAGCTTGGATGTTTTTCTCATGTTTGAGCTAATACAATTAGTCTCTTTCACCTCTAATCCACCTTACAGAGTGTCATAAAACTAATCTCCCTTATAGGTACATTGTTATAACATGTCACTTCCCTTATCAAAATCATTCGAAGTTTCCCTGTCACTTACGCAGAGTAGTATTCCACTTATAAATGCTGTCTATAGTACTAGGCTACTCAGACTTTCCAGGTTTCCTCTCCAATGTTTAATACAGATCCTCTGCTTCAATCTATGCAAAGGGTCACTATTTCCAGAGCCTCTTTCATGCATCACTACCTCTCAGCTGCCTTCATTTCTTTAGGCTCCTAAAATTCCCTTCTTACCTCCTTTCCATCTATTGATACTTAAATTCTATTTTTCAAGTTTCACACTTCACTTTATGATGCCAATATAGTGTTAACTTGTTTCATGTATGTATGTATGTATGTATGTATTTACTTACTGAATAGCTCACTTATTTACTATTGGTTGCTTTGTTCTGAGTTTCACAAAGGTATATATTCCTGTAACTGCCACCAGAATAAAGATACAGAAAAATCCCATCACTGCTAAAAACTCCTTCCTATTGCACATTTGTAAACACTCTTCCTATCCTTAATATCTGGTAGCCACCAACCTGTTCTCAATCCCTATAGTTTTGCTTTGCTTAGAAGGTCATATAAATGAAATTATATAGCATGTATGCTTTTCAGACTGTCTTCTTTCACTCATCATAATGCCTTTAAGATTCATCTAAATTGTCACGTGTATTAATGGTTTGCTTCTTTTTATTTGTGAGTAGTATTCTAGTACATGGATTTACCATGGTTTATTTATCCATTCACTCTTTAAAGGACTTTCATATTGTCTCCAGGTGTTGGCAATTATGACTAGAGTTGCTATAAACATTTGTATACAGGTTTATGTGTAAACATATTTTCATTTTTCTGGGATAATTACCTGGGTGTGAGACTGCTGGGCAGGGCTATGCTGAGACACACTGGAGCCAGAGGCCTAAGGGATAATCAGTAACACTGATCCTTTCTCTAATTCAAATTTTGCTGTTTTGTTCTTTATGTATTTTGGCATTAATTTTGATATTTTAAAATATTATATTAAAATAATATTTATTGCAATTACTGAGTTTTTTGACTTGCCCTTAAATTTTGTTCTTCAGATGAATGCCTCACTTGTTTCACTCTAGTTTTGACCCTATTTCTGGGTAAGTTTATGTTTAATTTTATAAAAAAACTGTTATCCAGAGTGGCTTTATCATTTTGCATTCTCACCATTAAGTGTGGGAATTCCAGTTGCTCCACATAATTCCCAGTACTTGGTACCGTCAGTTATTTAGATGATGATGGTGGTGGTGATTTTAGGCAGTCTAATAGGTATGTAGGGGTTATTCCTTGTGGTTTTACTTTGTATCTTCCCTAATTGTTAATGACGGTGAACTTCATTTGATGTGATTATTTGCCATTCATATATTTTCATTGGTAATATATTTTTGATGATTTTTGTGTCAACGTTCATGAATGATATTGGTATTTATTTTACTTTTCTTATACTGTCTTTGGTTTTAGTATCAGGATAATTATGGTCTCATAAAATGAGTTGGAAAGTTTTCCCTCCTCTTCTTTTTTTCTGGAAGAGATTTTGTAGAATCTGTGTTATTTCTTCTTCGAGTCTGACGAGTTCACTAGTGAAACTATCTAGCCTTAAGTATTCTGGGGGTGGGGAAGGACGTTTTTATTACTAGAAATTAAATGGCTGTAATAGATAAAGGGTCCAACTTCATTCTTTTACCTGTGGATATCTAGTTTTCTCAGTACCACTTGCTAAAGAGACTATTTCTTTCCCAGTTGTGTGTTCTTGGCACCATCGTTGAAGATCAGTTGACTGCAAATGAGTGTATTTATTTCAGGGCTTTCTATTCTGCTCCATTGGATCATCCTTGTTAAAATCAATTCTATCTGCCTTTTAATCGGTGTGTTTAAATCCTTTTAATTTAATTACTGATAAGTTAGAGTTTATATGTGTCATTTTGCTATTTGTTTTTTGTATGATTAGTATCTCTTTACCCTCCATTCTTCCATACTGTTCTGTTTTGTGTTAAATAGATATTTTCTAGTGTGCCATTTAAATGTTGTTTATCCTACTATGTATTTTTGAGCTATTTTCTTAGTGGTTGCCCTAGGGATTACTATCTACATCTTAACCTTTATCAATGTAGTTTGGATTAATACCAATTTAATTTCAATATTGTACAAAAAAATTTCTTCTGTGTACCTCCATTTCCCCTCCTTTCTGCTGTTATTGTAATAAAAATTTATAGATTGTGTGCCCATTAGCAAATATTTATAATTGCTTTATGTGGTGTCTTTTAAATGAGATAGGAGAAAACATTAAAATACAAAATACATTTATACAGCATCTTATATTTGACTGTGTATGTACCTTTACCAGTGTTCTTTATTTCTTCATGTGGATTCAAGGTACTGTTCAATGTCCTTTCATTTCAGCCTGCATGGAACCCCCCCCACCCCCCAGGCCATTAGTATTTCTTATAGGACATGCCTGCTAGTGATGGGTCTCTGTTTTTGTATATCTGGGGATATCTTAAATTCTTCATTTTTGCAGGGTAGATTTTCTGGAAATAGAATTCATGGTTTACAATCTTTTTTTTCTTTTATCACTTTGAATACATCATCCCATTGCATTTTGGCCTCTACTATTTCTGGTGAAACATTAGCTATTCATCTTATGTTAAAACCCCTGTATCTGATGAGTCAATTCTCTCTTGCTGCTTTCAAGATTCTGTTTTGTCTTCTCACAATTTGATTGTGATATGTCTAGGTGTAGATTTCTTTGTGTTTTTTCTAGTTGGAGTTTGTTGATAACAGAATATGTTTCCATTTTACTATGTCTTTTAAAATTCTTTCACGGATGTTTTGTAGTTTTCAATGTACAAGTCTCTTACCTCCTTGCTAAATTCGTTGTTAATATTTTATTATTTTTGATGCTACTGTTAAGGATTTTTTTTTTCATTTCCTTTTAGGATGATTCATTGTTAGTGTTTTATAATCTTTTTTAGTTCGAATATATCCTTGATTTTCTGTTTACTATATTGATTACTGAGAGGGCGTTGATATATTCTCCAAATATAATGTGAATTTGTCCAAGTCTCCTTTCCATTTTATCAATTTTTGTTTCATGTATTTTGAAGCTCTGTTTTTAGATGTATACACATTTTACATTATTATGTCCTTGGTGAATTAACCCTTTTTTGTTATGCAATGCCTTTGGCTACTTTGTCTGATTTTAATATAGCTATTCCAACCAAGTTTAATTTAATTAGTTTTTAGCTTTTGCGTGCTACATTCTCTTTCTATCGTTTTAATCTGATCCTACATATAGCATTATGTTTAAAGTGGATTTCTTATAGATAACATGTTTTAGAATTAATTCCAACAATTTCTGTCTTTTAATTGGTCTGTTTAGACATTTTACATTTATATAATCACAATATTTGAACTTAGGTCTAGCATTTTAATAGTTATTTTGTTTGATCCCTCAGGTGCTACTGGTTGTGGTGGTCATGGAATTGGTGGTCTTCTTCTCCTTCCCTTCCCCTCCCCTCCTCCTCCTCCTTCTTCTCTTTTTCTTTGTTCTTCTTCTCCTCTCTCTTCCTCTTCCCCCTCCTTCTTCTCTTTTTCTTTGTTCTTCTTCTCCTCTCTCTTCCTCTTCCCCCTCCTCCTTCTACCCCTCTTCTTTCTTCTTTTCTTCTTTCTGTGTTTCCCATTTCTTGCCTTCTTTTAGATTAGTTGAATACTTTAGCATATCCTTTTATATTATATATAAAAATATATAATCCTTTTCACTATATATTTTTGAAGAAAACACTACTAGTTTCTCTAGAGATTACTTTATGCATTTTACTTTTCATATTCTCCATAGAATAGTTTACGACTTCAACTGAAATATAGATCCCTTACCACAATACACATCCCTTCACTCTTCCCCTTTATATTGGAGCTGTCATATAAATTACATCTACAGACATTTAACACTACATCAAGCACAGTGGTAACTTCTGCTTTTAACAATAATACATGCTTTAAAGAACTCAGAAGGAGAAGAACTGTCTATTACATTTACCCAGATATATACCATTTCTGTCACTTTTCCTTCATTCATAATGTTCCAATTTTCTCTCCTGTATCTTTTTCCTTCTCTTTTGAAAAATTTCTTATAGCATTCCCTTAGTTTCCTTCATCTGAGAATGTCTTTAATTGAGCTTAATTCCTGGCATTTATATTTTATGGATACAGAATTATGAGTTAACATTTATTTTCACTCAGCACTTCATAAATATATCTGCACTGCCTTTTGACCTCCATGGTTTCTGATGAAAAGTTTACAGTCTTTCAAATTGTTATTCTCCTACATGCAATGCATCAGTTTTCTATGGCTACATTTAAGACTTTTTATTTCCATTTAGTTTTCAGCCGTTTGATTATAAATTTTCCTGGGCATAGGCTTCTGTGGGTTAATTCTGCTTAAGATTTGTTGAGTTTTGGAGCCTGTAAGTTTTTGTATTCCTCCCAATTTGTAAAATTTTCAGGCATTACTTCTTCAAATATGTTTTATGAAGCAAACTCTTTCTCCTTTCCTCCTAGGACTTCAATGACACAAATGTTAGACGTTTTTGTGTTGCCCCGCATGTTTTGGAAGCTCTGGTTTTTGTTTGTCAATTTATTTCTGCTTGTTATTCAGACTGGACAATTATTATTGATGTATCTTCAAGTTCACTGGTTCTTTACTCTGTCATTTCCATCCTGTTCTTGAGGACTTCGAGTGAATTGTTGTTACTGTTCTCTTGCTTTACACCTACTTGCATGTTGAGATATCTTGCCTTTAAATTCATTTCAAAAGTATCTTCTCTTACTTATAGTACAGTTATAATGGTTGCTTTAAACTCTTTATTAATTTCAGCATTTGTTTCATGTCAGTATTGGTTTCTGTTAATTGTCTTTTCCCTTGAAAGTTTTTGAAATTTTCCTGTTTCTTTTATGTTAAGTCATTTTAGTTTTTATCCTGGACATTTTGAATACTATGTTATCACAGTCTATAGGTCTAGTTTAATTTCTATAGAAATTGTTTGTTGTTATTGTTGCCATTTTAGTAGGACGTTTTATTTCAGTATAGACTGCAACTTCCAAACTGTATTCTATGGACTGATAGTCTTAGGTCAGTTCATTTTTTCAAAGTGTCTGCAGTGATCTTCAGTTCTATATACCACCCAATGGACAGTCTGGACCTGGCTGGTCATCTATCCCACAGTACAATCTAAAAGCCTTTGATATACTGTTTATAATCATACTGAAATGATAGCATTTCTGTAGTGAGTCCTTGAGTTTATACCAAACTTTGTGTCACTGCTTTGTTGAACTCCTTCCTCACTATCATTTCCCAGCTCAAAGTGGCTATCTTGTGTGGCTGTCTAGTTAGAAACTGGGGCTCTTTCATACACTTCTATGGTTGTGTCTACCTCTGTTTCCAAGGAATGGGAGGGGAGAGTGAGGGAAAAGCAATGGGGATTTTCCCCACAGTCTTGGTATCACATTTCCTCTGGTCACAGAAAAAGGTTCCCTTCCTTCTGAGTTGTAAGGCCTGTCTTGTGCCAATGATTTCAACATTGCCACCTCCTTTGCTGCCTTGGGATTGCATGGGTGATAGAAAAGAGTGGTAAAAAAACTAAAATAAAACTTCACATCTTCTCTACTTTTTCTAACCCTCAGTGGCACTCTTGCTCATTTCTTGGACAAGAAAAAGAGAGGATTCCTTGGAGCTATTTCTGTTCAGAAGTGCTGCTTACTTCTGGGTTTTTGGTTGTCTTTGGCTCCAGGGCTAAGCCTAATGGAGTCAAAAAACAAATAGCAAACTCACCACTAAATCATATTACTTTGAGTTTGGGTTTCCTACCCCAATTTACCTGCTATGATTACTTTTCAGATTATTTCAATAACTTCTTAATGAACTCAGGGTTTTTAGTTGCATTCAGTTGGAATACAGGTTTGAATCTACTTATTTCATTATAACTGAAACGAAAACTTCTTTCTTTTCTTTTAATGACTATAACTTATATCCTCAGCCAGTTAGAAACATTCCTTAGGCAACAGATACAATTTCTCTTTGTAATTATCACTATCTTTTGTAATCTTAGATCATCTAGTATTTGAAATCAATACATGAAAAATAATTTAGAAATAATTCATTCTTTGATTTATTCAACAAAATTCCAAGATAAAAGTTCTACTTAGTCAAATAGGATATAATTTTAATATTAGAAAAATTTGCTATATTTATGTATAAGAAACACAAGATGTCACTCTCCTTTAATATCAGAAAATAAACCAAAATCAAAACTGTGATATGGCCATTAATTTAAAGAACTATGCAATTTTTTATGTTTTAAAAAATGTCTGTAAGTTATTGACTTATAGTGGGTAATCAATAGATGTTAATTTAGTTGAGGTACTATGCTAGTTACTAAAGACAAATACAAAGAAGATGAAGCTTTGTGAAAATCAGACAACAAGAAGGAAAAATAATAATTATATGTATTACTCTTTGTGATATCACTATTGTTGTATAACAGACCACTAAAAACTTTGTTAAAAAGTTTTTAAAACTTAAAAAGAATTGTTCTATTATGTTTATTTATTCTGTCAGGAGTTTGAACAGAGAGTGCAGATGGCTCATCTCCCATCCACCATGTCTGGGGTTTCAACTGGGAAGACTGAAAGGCTGGCAGTGACTTGATGATTGGGGCTGAAGTCATCTGGATGTTTGTTTACTCACATATCTGGTGGCTGATTCTAGCTGTCAGCTGGGATTTTAGCATCTACCACATCATCACCTGTGGCCTCCCCATGTGACGCAGGCTTCCTCAAAGCATGGAAGCCTTGAGGTAGCCAGACTTCTTACATAGTGTATCAGAGTTCTATGAATATCTCAGGATTGAATCTCCTTTTACTACTCAGCCTCAGAAATCACACAGCATCATTTTACCATACTTTATTTGTCAAAATAGTCACAAGGTTGCCCAGATTCAAGGGATGTAGTCTGAGACTCTTCTTCTCAAAGGATGAGGTGCCCAAATCGTACTGTGCAAGAGCATGTTGAAAGATTATTACAGCCAGCTTTGGCAAAAATAATCTGCCACAACTCCATAGAATGTGAGCTCCACTGGGTTTATATATTGTTCATATTTGCAAACTCACCACCTACTTTCTCAATATATTCTTTCAGTCAACAGACATTTAAAGCTCAGGTTTGAAGATTAAACAGTTGTTTGCAAGGCATATATAGGAGGATGATGAAGGAATTTCAGGATGAGAGAACAGTGTGTACATATGACATAAGATACATGAAACAATATGTTCTATTTGAAGAATCACAAAGAGTTCTAATTATTGGAATTTATTTACCACAATGAAACTGGGAGCAGATGAGCCTGGATAAGTTTTCATTGAGAAGTCCTTAACAACATGAGTATATGGGCCCCCAGAGTCTATGATTAGTTCACTTTTCAGGCCTGGTAAGAAGGCAACTGATTTTGGCAATATTCTTCATTCATTTATTCGATAAAGAACTATTATGCACACTCCTGTTCTAGTCCTCTGTGCCCATAAGATCTTTGTTACAGCTACAGCAAATATTACCTGTTATCATATTTATTTCTCTCACTGACAAGAATATGAGTTCCTAGAGCACAAGACCTAACACCTAGTAGAATAAATGACTCATATTAAGATTTGGGAAATATTGATTAGTCAATTCACAAATAAAATTATGAAATTAGAATGAAGAGATCATTCTTGAGGATCAACCTAATCAGGTATTTAAAAATCACAAAAGGAAGAAAACATACATATATCCTATATTTACACACAGTTTATAACTTTTTTTCATATATTTCAATTCTTTCTGCTTTATAGATTCAGTATCTATCTGGGTACTTGTTCATTTTTTAAAAACTATTTTATAAATTGTAAATTAAAAATGGCTATTTGGAACTGTGAGAAGGCTGTAAGTGGGTAAGATTTCTCTGCACCTTAAAAATCTTCATAGCAAAATGAACATGTGATCAACTTTCTGTGTGGTTTTAGAGGAGAGCAACAAAAATGAGGCAGTTTCACTGGTGGGATGTAATTTGCTGGTAGACATTTGACAGCTGTGTGGAACCTTAATATTCCCCCAAAAAAGTATAATCAAGTCTGAATCATTGTGGTTACCTGAGAAAAGAGAGACCATGGTGGAAGACTGTCATTTCTTAGGTTAAAAAAATCATTCATCTATTTGAGAAGTATTTAAAGTTATTAGTCTTTGTCATTATTAAAGAACAGGATATAAATATTAATTTAGATTATAGTAGGGATTATGTTAATTTTTTTCAAAAAAATACTTTGGATCAATTTATACCACATGTGACAAACAGAACCTCAAACCATAAGATTTTTCTCAAAAATAATGGGTAATATTTAGAACAGGCAAATATATATGAATAGGTAATAAGGCATAACTTTTTTTGTGTGTGGTAACAGGTCTCAACTTGTTTGGGTTAAGAAATGAGAAGAGCAATTACATTATAGGTCACTTGGCAGGACATAAGCCATGGGAGGTAACTCCCTTGTGCTGATAATAAAAAATGGCAGGAAGCAAGACAGAGCAGTAACAACTATTAGCCATATTGCTTAAATTAACTGTCTCGCTGATGGGTTTATACTCAGAATGGTTACTACCCTCTGCAGTTAGTTCTATCCCATAAGGAAGAACTTAATTATGTAGAAATCACAAGTATTTGGAAGAAATGGCCATAACAACAAGGAAGAAAAATCTGGATATTTTGAAGCATGTAGCTTCAACACTGCTGCTCAGAGACATATCAATAATTGATTCATTCTGAATTGTGCATTGTAAGAAGGTCACTGAAAAGTTCTAAGGCATCTAGAAACACGTCAAAAGCAGAATAAGGAGATTTAAAATCATCTCACCCAGGTTCGGCAGAAGAAAAAGTTTTTAAAAATTGTCCTGTGTGAGCCATTAATTATTTTATCATTCATTAATTTAGTCAATCAATGTATTAACTACATATCATACAAAAAATGTGAAAGTTTAACTGTGATAACTAAGACAAGAAGTGAACAGTGCTCTGAATACATATAATAAGGAAATTTGGTTCCTCCGTGTAGGTCAGGTAAACTCTACCAGGAAGAGAGATTTGAGGGTTGTAGAGAGGTAAGAAGGCGAAGGAAGAGGAGAAGACTGCAGGCAGAAAAAGCCACATGGGCAAAGGTCCTTTGGTGGGGAGAGAGCAGGACATGGACATGGGACCACTGAAGGCCAGTGTGACTGAGAAAACGAAGCTAAGGAAACGTCAAAGGCAGCAAGTTGCTGGAGAGGCCAGTCAGAGCCAGATGGTGTAAAGAGTGTTCTCGGGAATCAACACACATTGGAGAAAGAAAAAAATGCAGGATTTAGCAGAGGGAGAAATTGCTCTGTGATGCAAACCCAACAAAGATTCATCCAAGCTCTTAACTCTTCTAATTTATCCCAGTTTGGAGTAAGAAGGCCTCGTTTTTCTCTTTCTCCCTTGGCTAGTCACTAACAGGTAGTCCCCCAAGGAAGGAGGGGTGTCTTTGGATAACGTAGCTCTCTTCAGATGAGGGTACTTCCTGGAGAGGCCTGACAGCTTTGTGCTACATTCTCATCAGCTGGGGGAGTAAGTCCTTCATTCATGAAAGGTGACCCGGGCAGAACATCAGTGTTCCCGGCACCTACTGATTTCTACTCATTTCTCAGGTCTCAACCTAAATGTTGTTTCTTTCTGGAAGCATACTGGAGAGCTAGAAGTATGTTCCTATAACACCACCACACCATCATTCTCTTTCGTAATGATCCATGTTGTTGTCCTTACTTGTGCAATGTCTGCTATCATCATGCGCCTGGGTTCGATGAGGGTAGGAACCATGGTCACCCTGTTCACCCACTGTATCCCCAACAACCAACACAGTGCGAAGCATGTAAGAGATGCTTAATAAGTATACCTAGAAAGAATGAAAATTCCCAAGCACTTTGGTTTCCACAATAACTAACAAACAAGTTGGTGATGCTAACTGTTGTTAAATATAAATCTGCCTTGAATATAAATCTGCCTTGAAGTACTCTTGGGAGAAAAGAGAGCCTTGGTATATTTCTTGGGTTTCTGGGAATTTATTGACATATATAATTAATGACTTTTTCTAATCAGAGATTTTGAAAAACTTCAAGTATTTTTAAAAAAGAAGTTGTATGTTTGTTTTATGTTGTGGCAACCCTTATCCCTATTTACTAGATAAAGCCAGTACATCTATATATATGAAGTCTTTTCAAAGTACATTGTTTATCATAAACAACAGGATTTTTCAATGGGTTAATCAGCGCCAAAGAAACACAGCTATGGGCATGAATGAGAGCTCTGCTCCTTCACTAATTGATGAAATGTTCTGCATAACTTTCCCAGTTTGTTCAGGTTGAAAATATTCCCTCTGCAATCAGGAGTGCAAAAATGAATTTCTACTTATTTGGCAGTCAGTAGATTGTACTATACTTGTTTACTCTGAGAAATTTGCCTCTTGGGTAGGAAATCGATTTTCCTTCATTCAGTTCTGTATGTTCATCTGGCCTACATAACACTTGGGATTTTGTTCAGAGCGATTGCTAGTAGGAGTGTATTTTAGATGTTCTACATCACAAGTTTCTAGTGTAGGTGAAAATAAACTAAACATATACCAGATGTATTCTACCTAAAATATAATAAAATAAACTGATTTCATAACTTTTATGGGTCTTTAACAAGTAAAATTTTCTTTATTCTTTCCTGGTTGTAGAAAATAATCCATAGAGTTCAGAGTAACTGAGCTATTATATTGTGCCCTTGTTAATTAATCATCCTGTAATAGTATACTGCATGTAATTTGATGAAAACAGAGCAACCAAATAATTTCTATTAAAATAACACAAGTTCCATCCTCTATTGCCTCCTTGTGATTGCTTTTGACAGATAAAACTAAGTAACTCAATCATCAGTGATAAGAGATTGAAATCAACACAAGTCTCAAAATTCTGGTTGACACAAAGGAAAACTCTCAATAAAGATTTGAAATGAAATGCTTTTTTCTGCAAGAATGCTATCGTGATTATTTTTAAGTTGAAAAAAATTCATTAGTCTAATTTGTCTTTAAATGTGACTGGGAACTCTGCCTGGAGTTAGTTAACTGGAGACATAGAACACAGGCCCATATTTAGGTTCAGAAAGAAGATGAGGAAGAACGGGGGCATATCACATCCTACTGAATATATAATTTAATTCAGATGCCAGTAAGACTTGCTTTCAATTTGGGGGGTATCATCCTAATTTTGATAGACTCTACTGTAGTAGTAATAATACTAATGTTAATATTTTACAGATATGCTGAACATATTATTTTCTATGATAAAAGTGATAATTTTGAATCCATGTCTTGATCAGTTTTTTCAGAGTAATAAATTAGAAGCTCAACTTTTGCTTTCTTTATTCTCCTACATTTATTCATTTCTTCTCAATCCAATTCCAAGTTGATTTTCAGATTACATTTCTACATTCCCTAGGCCTTTAAGAGAACACTAAGACAATTACAAATTAATTTCTTCAGATTGGCATTTGGTTTAATTTCATATTTTCACTGAACATCTTCATGTTTTTATGTCCTTGTGGTAACTTAGTTATGGGTACCACTGGAAAATATATGACACAAGATTCAGTTTCTTATGTAATAACGTCTGCTTCCTTATGCCCTTGGTATCTTTTTAAGAGAATAAAAGAAGCAAGTATGACAAAATATTTGTATGGAAGAAACAAACAGAAAGCAATAATTTTGTTTCATACTTAATGGCTGAGTTCATTTTTAATTAATATTCCTAATATACTGTGAGGTGTTTGTTTCAAATTAGAAGCAACTTTTATCTTTTATTCTGGGGTATTTATGCAAGTACTAATTTTAAAAACACTCTCAAAAGAAATATGAAATAGACCTACTTCATTAATTTTCAATAAACATTTTCCTAGGGAAAGAATGCATTTATCAGGAATTCTATGATATCAAATCATATATGTCAAAGGAATTCAAAATATGAAAGAAAACTGTTTCTTCTGCCCTGAACTCTGATAATCCTTTTATACTGAGTGAATTACTTAGAATTACCAAGTAATCCAGAGTGCCAGCAGAATATTTTATAAAGACTTTAATTTTGTATAACTTTGGCTCTGAGAATGTAATAATGCAAGCCTTATACATACTGATACTGGTAGACTAAAAAATATTCAGTAGCAAATGGGATTTTCCTCCTTTAACTACATTCAATGTGTAGGCTTGGGGTGCATTTTTGGTGCATTTTAATTATTGAGGTTCTTTCATAATTAGGGTTGCAATCCCTTGTTGGTCATGTCCACAGTCATGTTAAGGTTTGACTGGCTAACTCTCATGAATGGCAGTTTATGCTGGTCGTTGGCTGCCAGCTCAGCTGGGACTGTCAACAAAAATGCCTACATATAGTCTAATATGTATTCATCCTTCAAGTAGATGCATTTTCTACATGATGACTGGTTTCCCATAGAGTATGTATCCCAAGAGAACCAGGCAGAAGACACAGGACATTGTCTGACCTAGACACAGAAGTTAGGCAGCATCACTTCAGCCACATTCTATTAGTTACAGTGAAGAGAAGGAACATAGGGTCCACCTTTCAATGAGAAAAGAGTTAAGGATATGCAGGCCTGCTACAATGGAGTAATGCTCACTTTAGTGAAGTTTGGCCCAGGGTTGCCAAAGGTTCTGTGGGTGAAAAAGTCTTACTGAGAGGTAGGAAGAGGGGAAGGAGTAGAGGGAGGAGCAGAAAATCTTAAATTTAGGGGCAGAAAAATGAAGTTTAAGGTGAGGAAAGGTCATGTTGAAGGTAGAAAGTTATTGTGGGTAGAAACACATCTTGATAAAAGAGTTGGAAAGAGCAGGAGAGTCTCTAGGCAAATGACAAGGAAAAAGAAGCAGGGGATAAGGAAGGGGAATCCAGGTGAGTCTTGTTCTGTGACCCTTGGGCAGAAGCTGACTACCTTATGATATCAGTCTACTTATTCGGAGGTTCTTGGGATGACTGTCTGCTTCTGGCTGTTGTCTGCTTCTGGAACTCCTGATATAGCCTCAGTTTCAGGTCTCTGGTTAAAATACTTCTCCAGTCTGAATAGCTCTTGTATTTCTTTAATTGTGAAACATGAATGCAAGGTTGAACAATTGATAATTTGACAGGAGTTTTAGCAGAGTAAACTGGAATAAGATCCCTTCCATCTGGGCTCAAGGTGGGTTTTCCAGTGGTGGCATTTCAAGAATACCAGATCACCTATTTGTAAGTCATGTAAAGGATAATCAGGAAATTCTAAGGGGAAGGCAGCCTTCATTTGCTGATATAGGATTGAGTATATTTTATTAACCCTTGAGAGTATCTAAGGATGACAGACTGTGTCAAGATAGAATCTTCTGCAGTCCAAAATGAATAAGGCATCCTCATGGGCCTTCCCATGATAATTTCGAAAGGAGATAGTTTATGCATAGATAGGGGTGAAATTCTGAGAGTCATAAGAGCAATAGGAAGCTCTCATGGCCATAGTAAGTCCCATTCTTCAGATATTTTAGCTAGTTTGGTCTCGAGGTACTGTTGGCTCTTTCTATGGTGACTGATTACTGAGAATGGTAAGAGCAGCGGAGATTTTGACTAATGCGTGTTGCCTTTTCAATTTCCTGTATAATTCTGTCAATGAAATGTGATCTTCTGTCACTAGATATAGTAGAGGGGAAGATTCATTCTACAAAAACTTTGGCAACTGATGTTGCTGAGGTATTGTGGCAGGGGACAGCCTCTAACTATTTAGAAAACATGCAGATTAGAGTAGTATACATGGATAGCCTTGTGCTTTTCGTAATTTGATGTAATCTATTTGCAAATGAAGGAAAGTCTGGTGGGGGAAGATCTACCTCCCTTCCTTGCTCCACAAAGGACACACAGTTTTTCCAGGATTATGTTTCTGTCATATGAAGCAAGTGGCAACTACTTGGTTCAAATAAAAGCTAAATGGCCCAAACTATTGTTTGTCTAATATATCCAGCATTTTGTCCTTTCCGTGGTGAGTCATATCATGTAAACTATACACAATGACTTGGGCAGTAGACTTAAGAGCCATCCAGTGGCCATCTTGGTGTTTCCAAAGCCTATCCAAGTAGACTGAACATCCCACTTTTCCCATCCAGTTCTTTTTGAGGCTGAAGCTGTTATATGAGTCATGCAGATATCTGTTATTATTTCCTTGGGAGTCATTCTAAAGAATTTGTTTCCCTCAAGGAAAAGTGAATAATTCCACCAGGCAGGGCCTTGAAACAGACTCCAGGGGCATAGCCCCAAGTCGGAAGCCACTTGAATATCTTAGGTGGTATGGGAAGAGGCTGCTAGTTTAGCATATTTATCAGACAATTTGTTTTCCTGGGTCTTGCTTAAGTTTTTTATACTATGCCCCTCAGTTTTAACCATAGCAATATGCTGGGGTAATAACAATGCTTCTAAAAGTTCTATTACTTCGGGTCTATTTTTGACTGGGATACCAGCTGTTGTCATGAATCCTTTGTTTCCATAACATACCAAAATCATAAACTACCCTAAAGGCATAGCGGCTGTCAGTATAAATGTTAACCTTCTTTCCCTCTGCTTTTAGGCAAGTCTGAGTGATATCAATTCATTCAGCCATCCGAGCCGACTTAACATTTAGCAGGGCTTTATATTCAAGAGATTTGTGTTGATCATTGAGGGCATACCCAACCTGGGAGGTCCCATATTCCTTCTGGAGGGAGGTACCATGAACATAAATAATGAGATCAACTTGGGGGAAGTTTTCTGATAAATCTAGCCTACAATAAGATAATTATCTGGTATTAGTGAAGCAATCATGGAGATTCTGTCAGTGGGTAAAGCAAACAGGGTGGCAAGGTTAAGTTTCTAACAGGAATGTATGGTGATGAGAGAGAAGAAGAAATAGTAAGTCAAGATATGGAACAGTACTGTGTATATTCATTAAGAAATTGGGTTTATATACCATGAGGAACACTTATGTCAAGCAGATGACCTAATACTAAATCAGAGGTAGCATGGACAATTTTGGCAGTTGTGGCCACAGCTCACAGGCAAGAGGGCTGCCTCAGCTACTGGGTCTAAGGCCAAGCTATAATACCCCATGGGTCTCTGGTATCCATTAGTCCTCTGGGATAATACTACAATGGCATGACCCTCTCATTCATCAACAAACAAGGGAAAAGGCAGAGAGCAATTGGGAAGTCCAAGGGTGGGAGGTGAAAGCAGAGATCCCATAAGGTTCTCACAAGCATCTTCGGATAGGAGATTCGAGATTATTGGGTCTGGGGATGACTCCCTAGTCACAGCATAGAGAGGTGAAGCAATCATAGGAAAATTAGGTATCTACACCTTATAATATCCCACAAGACCCCCAAAATCTCTCAGATGTCATTTTGTTTCAGGGAGAAAAAAAATGTTGGATGGTAAATTCTTGGTCTGCGGAGATAGTTTTTCCTGTGGCTGAGATGTCATGACCAAGATATCAGATATACAGAGAGCATAACTGAATTTTGTCTCTAGACATCTTGTGACCCATTCTTGCTAATGTCTTAAGAAGGTATTCAGTGTCCACAAGGGACCTGTCATAACTGTCAGAACATATAAGGGAGTCATTTATGTACTGGATTACTGTGGAGTCTCCTGGGATTTTTTTTAAGTCTTTCAAATTGACATTCAGGGTATGCAAGAGAAGGTAGAGGCCTCAGTAAATTCTTGAGGCATAACAGGCCAGGTATATTGTTGGTTTCCCCAGTGAAGGCAAGCAACTGTTAGGATTCCTTGTGAAAGGGAATACAAAAATGCTGAACATAATCAACGACTGTGAAATATTGGGTGCTGTAAGGGATAGCAGAGAGGATAGTGTTAGGATTAGGCAACAAGGAAAATCTAAATTTGACAGTTTTATTGACAGATGTTAGACCTTGAACTAACTGATATCCTTTCCCATTAGTTTTCTTAATAGCCAAAATGGAAGTATTGCATGGACCAAAAGTGAAGACAAAGTTTTTTGTCTAATAAAGTCTGGAATATTGGGCAAAGCCTCTCAAGTCCTTCTGGTTTTAGATGATATTGAGGAATCCTGGGGAAGAGTGTGAAAGAATATATTTCCACTTTGAGGGATTCTGCATCCTGCATGTGTCCAATATTAGTGGAATTTGTTGCCCATAAATAAGAAAGAATTTTATCTAACAGTTGATTTAAATCTTCACTCAAATAAGTGTTAGGCTGAAGGGGGCAAAGAAACTCAGGCAAGTTGGACAAAGCCCTTAGGGGACATACACATGAAGGGGAGGAGCTGAGGACCTGTAGGAAGGAGTCTTTTAGAGGCACAATAAATTTTGATACCATAATTCATGAGACGATCCCTCCCTAACAGATTTACTTGGGTGGTAGAACTGAGAAGGAAGTTGTTTTGAGCTTTAAAAGGTCTTGTAGAAATATTAAGAGGTTGCAACAGAAGAAATCATGAGGTAAATTATCAAACCCATCACTGTTAAAGTTTTGGACTCTGAGGAAGGGGGACAGGAAATGAACTGATGTTAAAAGTGGAACATGCTGCTCCTATATCAATGAGAAACTTGGCGGGGTGCCCTTCAACTTGCAGGGTTATTTTTCTCTTGCAAGTTTAGTGATAGTTGAGGGCAGTGGGCACTTACTTCCTCTGAGGATAGTCAGTCATGCTCTGATGAGAAAAAGACTCGGGCTTCCCCTTCCTCTTGAGGTCTAGACAATCCCAGACCCAGTGTCTTTTTTCCTTAAAATTTTGGCAAGTGTCTTGATGAGTGAGAAACTGTGATTTTGCAGCTTGCCATAGATTAAATTTTTCAGGTTTTTCTGACTGTTTTAATTGCAAGGCCATAAGGTTGCATTGTGTATTCTCCGTTTTCAGAAACACTGTTTTCGTAATGCTGGGCTAATGTCTGGACCTCAGATGTGTTTGCATTTTGCCAGTTAATATTTTCCTATAATGTGTCATGGAGCTCTGGTCTGACACCATTTATGAAGTTTGTGGTCAGAGGCTGTTTGGGAAGTCATTTCTAGCTCTGAATGCCTTTCCATGTTCTCTTCAATCAATGGTGATAGCCATAGTTTTATCTCTTTGTTGTGGAATGCCCCCTAGTAATTTTTCTTTTACTTCCCTCAGTTTCCAATGGGAATCGAGTAGTCTGAGACCTCTGAAGGTCTTTAAAGGTGGGCCTTTTGGCTTTTTAAATCAAAGGGAGGCATCTCCAGGTCCAACCAATAGGTGTATAAGTTGATATAAATTGGGGAATCCAGGAGAACATGTTCCTAGAACAATTCTAAATTGTTCAGTAAATCTTTCCCTTTCCTTTCGGAAGTCAGAGAAGCCCTTGGTGATGGCATGTAATTCAAAGCAAAACCAAGGTCCCTAGGCTTCATGTGCAAAAGATGGGGGCCTTGTGAACTTCATGGTTACAGGGAGTTGAAGGGCTGGGGTGTGAATGATGGAGGATATTCTGGGGAAAAGAAGGATTCAGAGGAGAACTAGGAGGGAAATATTTGGGTGCCAAGGGGAAGGGAGTCTAGACAGCTTACTGGGTCAGAAAAACTTTTTCTGTAGAAATTTCAATAGTTTGAGGGAGGCTTGAATTATTTAGCCATTTTTCAGCTTCTTCATACCAAGAGAAATAAGCAGACCACTTTGTGTCCAAGATTTTTGTACCTTTTACTCTAGGGCTCCTTTCAGGTGGATTAATTTGGGGATATCCCAGAAACCCCAGAGGGGCCACTGCAGCTCAAATGAGTGTCTAGTAAACTTTGCCAGGGAGAAAGAAAGTGGATAGTATTAGAGTGTAGTGGTTAAGCATATAGTCAGCAAGAGTTTGAGAAGGGGGGGGGGTGGTTTTTAATAATTTAAGAATATTCCATGTTCTTGACTAATGATATCTTTATACTTATGGACAGAGAGGCCTAGGACTAGCTTTTATTTGCCTGAGACTCTAATGCAACTTCTAGAGTATATTTGATTCTTAAAATCAATCTGTTCTCACCATGCTTGAATGGATATTTATCTGGAGCACTGGGATTTGGAATCAGATTCACCACTGGATACCAAAATAAGCAAGCAGACTGGAGACAAAAGGCCTTGGTGCATGCTGAGAGGTCTGGGTGTCATGTCTGAGGATCCGATGGTGGTTCCAATCCAGATCCGAGACACAACACCAAGAAATTGTTAAAGAGAACCAGAGCTAGATACTAGTTAAAGTGGTAAAGACCAATTTTATTCAGAAACTATTGCAATAGGGAAAAAGATAATTCGGTATAGAAATGAGCTCAATTACAAATACAAGTGGGAATTTATAGACAAAGAGCAAGGTGACGGGGTCAGCGGATGAAGAATTACTAAGAGGAGACATCAAGGGTAGGGAGATTTTTGCTAAATTGACTTAACAGGATTCTTACTGAAGGCAGGCCAAGGTGATGAGATAGCAAGGGTGGAAGATTCTCTCTAAACCAACTTAGCAGGATTCTTGCTAGGATTGGACTCAGCAAGGATGGATGGGGAAGCCCAAGGTCAAGTCCTAGCTGAGAAGAGGGCACAGAGGAACCTGTCTAAAGTTTGGTCAAGGATTGTCTTTGTCACCTCCCTCCAGCTCCATTTCAATAGAAACACCCTTATTCACATCCCTACTCTAGCTTAGTGTTCTGTGAATTTCAGATTCAGACCATTCTGATCTGTAGTAGACTAAAGAACACAGGAGATCTGCCAGCTATCTTTTCAATACCAAAATCACTGAGAAAGCTATTAAGCATCTCTGTTCCATTAGAGGTATCTCCAGCATTAGCTTTGGCAGATGTTGGCAGAATAGGTATCCTGCTGAGCAGTATAATTTAAGGAATACCACATAGAGGAAGGGATAATTTCTATAAATATCTGTCATCACATACTGGGTCTGCAATTCTTCTTTCGGAGTGTAATCTTTTGTATTAAGGTTGTTATTTTAAAAAACTGCTACCCTATTCTCTCCCCCAACCAACACCCCCACCACCAAAACACACACAAACCATTAGTATTTAAAAATAAAAGCTCTATTTCATCTGTTTTATTCATTTGTCTTCTATATAACTTGTTTGAACAAAGGAGTCCATGGCTAAAAATGTAAATCAATAAAACAGAAGTCTTGCAAAACACCAGGTGAAAAAAGGAGAATCTCCCAGAAACCATGCCAACCCCAATTAAAACAGACTGTTGCTGCTATGTAAAAATAATCATGGTGTAGATGTGCACAGAACTTTACAAGTTTGAAAAGGTCACAGAGCTGAGGCAGCGCCAACAAAAAGCGAGCAAATGAGCTTTGGAACTACGTCCAGTGGTTTTCAACCAGGGGTCATAATACCCCTCTTAGAAGGTACTTAAAAATTCATGGGGGAGTGTTTGGTTGGGTATTACAGACATTTAAAGCCTTGGAGGAGGAGTACTAAACCTCCCATCCCCATGACTCCGAGATCACTGGGTCTGCTGTTGGGCAGGTAACTTCACTCTATATTGTCTCCCACCTCTACTCTTTCTTGATACTGTCATTTTAAAGACACTGTAATAACTCCCTCTTAGCACCCAGTTCAATGTCACTCCCCTGTACCATCCCTGGCATGGCTCTCCATGATTTCAACATCCCCTGAGATGAGGCATCCAAGTACCATTGCCTCTTGGGCTGTTGTACTCTCTCCACGCTTTCAATAAAAGATCAATTCTTACTCCTCATCTCACTTAACTTGTGTCCATCATCTGGTACCATTCACCACTCCTTTCTTGAACCACTGTGCTCATACCACCCTCAAAGCATCACACTTTCTTGTATTTCCTCCTCTGTTACTGCCACTCTTTCTCAGATTCCATCAGTTATCCTTTCTTGTTTCCCTAATTTTGTAACATTGTAATGCCCCACGGCTTAATTTTAGACTTTTGTTTTATCCACATTCCCTCTCTAGGTGATTTCACCATTCTAATGACTTTACCATCTGTACTCTGGAGAAACCAAAAATCCTACTTGCAGTCTAGGCCTCTTCCCTGAACTTCAGGCTCATATAACCAATTACCTATTCAACATCACTATTTGTATGCTAATATTCATCTTTATCAATAATATGGCCAAAAACAGATTCTTGAATGTTTTCCCAAAGTGATTTTTTAAAAAAGTCCTCCCATCTCAGTAAATGGCAATTTTATTATTGCATTCTTTCAGGCCAAGAAACTTCGAGCAAACTTTGATACTCCCCATCTGATCCATTAGCAAATTTGTCGACGTAAGCTACAAAATAGAAACAAAATCCAAGTACTTTTGACCACTACTACTACTGCCATCTTGATCTAACAACCAACATCTTCAGCCTGTATTACTGCAAAGTTTCTTCACTGTTCTTTTTCTACCTAGTCTATTCTTGGAATAGCCAGAGTGATTCTTTTAAAGTATAAGCTTCTACTATTTCTTTGACCAGTCCACCTCATAGATTCCTTTCTCCTGTGAGTTCCTAAAATCCTTATTTTCTACAGCATTTATTTAGTTGTTGATATATGGTATCTTTTCAAATTTTAATTGGTTCTTTTTTTACAGGTATTTGTCTACATGGCTCATTTTCCCAAGTAGAGTCCAAGCTACTTGAATACAGGAACTATTTGTTACACTTCTATTTGTTACTATCCCCCATTAGGGATATGTAACAAACATAGGGACTCAGTATATTTGGCAATAAATGAAATAACTAGAGGTAATACATGCCCTTAATATTCTAGATGGGGATGTCTTAAGCTCTTGCATTTCCAATATTGTGACCATAACTCCAGTATATCATTTCCCCCATAAAGTATGGTACATTGTAAGGAAAACAAACAAAAAAAAATCAATCTCTGAAAACTCTCAATGATTCTATAAATATAGGATACATTTTCTGTAAATCGATTGAAACGAATTTTGCCACTCTCATACCCAATCTTATAGCATATTATAACTCTAGTGAGGTTAAAGATGAACTTAGCTGATTGTAATGAAATGGAAGTAATGATGATAGAGGAATACCTGCTGAGTGTCTCTGGAATTGTACTTCTCTTGAAAAGTTATACATTTCCCGAACTTCAATTAAAATGACTCTCCAATTTTCTTTAATGCTTTTTTTCTAATTGGATGAGCATATTTTGCATAGACCAGAGCATCCACCAAAGTCATTTCAGAAAACCCCCTATTTTTTTGTTTCCTCACCATAACTGCAGGAGGCCCATTCACATCATATATAACAAGTTGAAGCTACTGCTTCAACACTGCATTATCTAATGCAACCAGCATTTCTGTATTTCTTCTAAAAGTCAAATTTGACTAATTGCTTTGAGTTTTATCCTCTCCCATCATCGGCAATAGCTGACATCTTTAATTTTTGACGTACTTTCAAAATAAAACACTGATTTATTATTGCATATGGGACGACTAAGACAGAACATTATTTCGCTAGGGTTGCTCAAGGATAGGACAGGCTCAGTGACTTGTTACTTCTCCCTCAGTCTGTATAATTCAAATGTTTGTCTCTATTCAGATCACTCTGCTAGTACAATGTCAGTGCTGCTCATGAATCCCTGAGACTACACAAACCATATCTGTCAGCACTAGGGAACAAACGTGTGTAAACTGGGAAGTCAGTTTAAAAGCAGGTATTTAAAAAGATTTGTCTCACAAAGGAAATCTAGATAATTCTATCATTAAGCAATTAGGTCTGAACATCATAATGGCAAAACTATAATAATAACTAATATGCTGGTAGCTGTCTGTGTGACAGGGATCTGTGTAAAACCTGAATTTAAGATTATAGGCTGGATATATATTTATAACACATCTATTTTCCTGAGTCTGGGCTCCTCCTGTTTCTTCTCTCTAGCTCTAAAAGGGAGGGGATTTTTGAGGTGTCTCATATTTGCCATCCCCTTCCCCTTCCCATGCTGCCTTTGGGGGATGGACATGGCTCTGAGGCCCTGTGAGCTTCCTGAAGAGTTCTTTGTCTGTTCATATTTTTGCCTTCCTCAAGGCCAATGCCACCCCTGCTCAGGCTTTCTCCTCATTTGACAGGGGCCAAGGATTCCAGTGGAGCCTGGAGAAGCTTGCATACATGCATAACCACAGAGGAGATGAAACCAAGCAGGACCCTGTGGGGCCCTCCCACGTACAAATCCTTTCCATGTCCCCTGTTTCTTGTTTGTAGGAAATAGGCTTCATTCAGCCTCCCTGAACTTCCCTGAGTTCCAAAGGGCAGATTCAAACAGTTGCTAATCAAGGAAGGGAGGGAAAGCAGAAACAAGGGAAGAGCAGTCAAGAAACAATAGTGCAGTAATTAAAGCAGGATCCTGGTTCCTCCTCAAGGAATATACATAACAATATCTTTGAGCTCTTCTGCAGCAACGAAGGCCCCTACCCAGGTGGAGGAAGGTAACTTCAGGCTGAGCACAAGATCCCTAGAGCACCGCCCTGTTACCTCACCACCAACCAATCAGAAGAAAGTCTGCACACAGTATAAGATAACAAAGATTCTGACCCCCTCCCCAAATGATTAACTGCAATTAACTTCCCCTTTCTCCCTTTTAAAAACTTCCACGGTTGAGCAGAATCTTCAGAGTTGGGTTTTGGACATGAGTCCACCTTCTCCCTGGTTGCTGACCTCCTAAACAAAGCAAACATTCTTTTCCAAGCAACACTTGTCTCTTGAGTATTGACTTTCCAGCAGTAAGCAGCCGAACCTCAGTTCAATAATGGAGAGAGTAATGGAACACTGTGCTACCACTGTTAGGTAATGACTTCTCCCCAAGCGGTGATGACTGCTTTCACAACCAGCACGTGCTATTGTGTGTCAAGGGCAGACAACCACATCTGGCCTGGGACTAAATCTCCCAATCCATCAGCCCATCTCACTCATTAGCAAGAGAGTATACTTGTAGTTTCTTCTATTCCCCTAGGAAATATAGTTCTAGACCCCAGGCTTCTGTCTGACCTTCTCCCTCCTGAAAACCAGTCTAAATTGTCCCCATTTCTGGTTAAAGCTTTCTTCCAAGTTCATTTAAGAGATGTGATTGAAATCTGATGTGACAGAAGTTTAATAAATGATGGCTATTACTTTTATTATCCATGCATAGAGCCATTCATCAATGATGTTTTTTCCTCAGTTCCAGGCATAGCCTTAATGTTCTGCTTGGATTTTGTTTAAAAAAAAAAATAGCAGAATGTATTGAAGAAGAACAAACTGCATAGCTCACTGATGTCCATTGTTTAAAAAAAGAAACCGCAGGGCCCAAATGGAGTCACTTGTGCTAAGCCCCATGTCAGCAAACCACAACTTAATACCTAACATAATTGCAGTTTTAGTCTTTACACAACTGAAATTTTAAACCAGTCTGGAATTTCCTGATCAACACTAGTGAGGTAATCTACATGACAGACTCCCACCCTTCCCCCAAAGGAAGGTGACCTTGCCTGAAATAGTCCTTTCTTTTGCTTTTACTTTCTTGCCCCATTCCCTTTCTGCCTTTAAAAATCTTCATTTTGTACAGCTCCTTGGAGCACCTTTCTACTTGCTAGATGTAATGCTTCCTGATTCACATATTGTTGAATAAAGCAAATTAGATCTTCAGATTTACTCAGTTGAATTTTGTTTTTTAACACCATAAACATTTTTTTCCTGAAGATCCCAGACTTGGTTTCTGTGCCTCAACTTTAAGAAATACAGAAAAATGGGTCATAGTTTTCTAAAAACAGTTGCTTTTTAGAATTATACCGAATTTTAAGTTTCTGCTATAAATAACACAAAGCTTCCTTATTAATGAAGGGGAAGAAACTATATCACTCCAAAATATGCCTTTTTGGCATGAAGATTACTTTAGGTAATTTGATTACTTTTTAAAAAAAAATAGCAGATACAGGATAAGATCTGAAAACTGAGTACAAGTTCCCATTTTGTAAGAGACATTTACATTTATAAGGGAAATGTCCATTTGTAAGGGTGTCTCCCCCTCTGTACCAGGAAGAAAAGGGTGACTCTTACCCTTGTTTACTGTGCTTTTCCTGGTTACCTCCCCAAACTGGCTCCCCACCCCCCACTCCCCACCTCCCGCCACCATCTTCTTTGTCTTTAGCTAAAGATGGTATTTAAGGTGGTGGCCTGGGCCATTTCAGAGTTACCCAGTTTTCCTAGGGCTCTCCCATGTATTCAGGAGGTATACATGTTATTAAACTTCTGTTTTTCTCTTTTTAATCTTTTATTACAGGGTGTCTCAGCCAATAACCTAGAAGGGTAGAGGGAAAATTACTTTTCCTCCTGCACATTAACATGTTATTTTTAAAACTGTTAATAAAGAAGCCTTATTATTCATGAACCTATTATAGAGATGCGCTATAGAGCCCATGGGTATATGAATATAGTTCTGATATCAGTAATTCTTACGTCACTAATACTTATGTACTAGATCTATGGGACTTTTCAGTTCCTAATTTTTTGTAGTTAAGATTTTATGTGTTTAAGTTTCTTGGATATTTTGCATATTTTTCTGTTGGACTGTAAAAGATTGGAAATCACACATAATGAAATTAATTCAGAGACAGGAAACTTCTTACACCCTGATTATGAAAACATCTCAGCAAAATACTAGGAAGCACTGGGTTACCCCAAGCCACAAACTCTATTCTTAATGACTAGATAACTAGAAAACAAATAAACATTACAACAACATCTCCTAACTGGATCCCTATTACAACTTTAATGGCAACAATTCACTTATATTTTACATACCTTACATTTATCTTTTACATTTTAGAAATGTATGTAAGAAATTTTTTGCTTTTAAATCAATGATTTAAAATACTGCACTAGATTGAGCTTCTTGAGAATGGACACTCTGTCTTATTCATCTCTCATTTATTAGATCATGCATCATTGCCTAGCACTGGTAATGAAATGTTAAAACAATAACAACAATAATGACCATAGTAATATTGGTTAATCCTCGATACTTTTCACATCAAGCACTAATGTGATGGCTTTACATGGGTTGTTAAGTTCATTTAACGGATGAGAAAACTGAGGCACACGTTAAGTAAATGACCTGAAGTCATGCCTCTTGACAGAACTAGGGTTCCAATCCAGGCCATCCATATCCACAGTCCACTATCAAAACTTCTGCCATAATACTCAACACACATTTGCTCAATGGATCAGAGAGTCCAAACATAAATGTCCCCTGTCTCTTTTTCTTTGTTTTACTGTTGTACCCATTCTTGAAGGCTGCACTTTACCTTCTACCTACATCTCCCATCAGTTTGAATTTTAAATTCCTTTGTGTACAACCTCCCACACAGTATGCTCCTCCCCTGCTTTATTCGACAAAGAAGTTCCTCAACTTCTTTCACAGTCTTCATCCCAAATGTAATTAACCTTGGCATGAAGATGGTCACTTGAGTCTTAAATGTCACTCACTTCACTTCAGATCATTTTAACCCATCTTCAGGCCCAAGAATTCTCAAGTAGCCTGTAAAGTGCTTCCATCTCAGTTAGCAAATGGAGAGCTAAAGGGAAGTGAGTAAATATCACAATGGAATAGTAGTTAAAACAAAAAACTTATTGAAACTGAGCAGGACCCTGTGGGGCCTTCTTGGGTACCAATCCTTTCCATGGTCCCATTTCTTGTTTGTAGGAAACAGGCTTCATCCAGTCTCCTTGACCTTCCCTGAATTCCAAAGGGCAGATTCAAACAGTTGCTAATCAGGGAAGGGAGAGAATGCAGAAACAAAGGAGGAGCAGTCAAGAAACAATAGTGCAGCCATTAAAGCAGGATCCTGGTTCCTCCTCAAGGAATATACATGACAGATACATCTTAGAGTTCTTCTACAGGAACTAAGGCCCCCACCCAGGTGGAAGATGGTAACTTCAGGCTGAGCACAAGAGTCCTAGAGCACTGCCCTGTTACCTCACCACCCACAAATCAGAACAAAGTCACACACCCTGCAGCCCTCTCCCCAGATTTTGACTATAAAAACTTCTCCCTCAAAACCATCCTGGAGGTCAGGATTTTGGAGCATGAGCCACCCATTCTCCTTGCTTGGCCCTACCATAAATCTTTCTCTGCTCCAAACTTGAATGTTTCCATTTGTTTGGCCTCACCGTGTGTCGGGCACAGGAACTTGTGTTTGGCAACACTATGATAGCTGTTGTGGTCAGTCATTTTATATATGAATTCACAAATGACTGAATTTTCATATAGGACATTGAGTTCTTCCCTCTTTTACAGGGACATTTTTTCTCTGTACACTATAAATACATGAAAAAATCTTTAGGATTCCATTTTGTTACTCTGGGAAGAATAACACCTTTCAGTAATTTAAAAAATGCCTCTTGACTGTTATTCTGTAAGTATCCCATAAAGTAATGAAACCAAGCAGGACCCTGTGGGGCTCCTGGGCATGGAAGCCTTTCTTTGTCCCCTATTTCTTGTGTGTAGGGAATAGACTCCAGCCTCCATGACCTTCCCTGAGTTCCAAAGGGCATGTTTGAACAGTTGCTAATCAGGGAAAGGAGGGGATGCAGAGACAAGGGAGGAACAGTCAAGAAACTATAGTGCAGTCTTGGGACACGATCCTGGTTCCACCTCAAGGGATACACATAACAATAACTTTGAGCTCTTCTGCAGAACTATAACCCCCAACAAATGGAAGATGTTAACTACTTGATGAAGCACTGTTCATTCCAGAGAGAAGGTCACAGTTGGATAACCTCGAGAACCACAGAAGCTCATCAGGAGACCACCTGAGGCCAGATTAAAGGAATGAAGGCCCTGCACACACCCTGATCTTTATCAGTAACCCCGCCCTTGAACCACTGCTATAAAACTCCTCACCAAATCCCCCTGGGCTGTGACACACAGTTTTGAGGGCACAAGTCTTCTGTGGTCCCCTTTGCCTGGCAAAGCAATACAGCTATTCTTTTCTACTTCACCCAAAACTCTGTCTCCGATATTCAACTTGGCACTGATGCACAGAGGCTGAATTTTCGGCATCAGTAACAAGTATCAGGCTCACAGCTGCTAAGTGCTATTGCAGCAGGATACAGTCTCCAGTCATCAAGGTCTCACAAAGAGAATGGGGTAATGATCAAATCTAACAGGTCAATTTTTACACTTTTTTTCTAGACTTGCTGAGCAATTCACCACAAACTTCCTACCTGGTAGCGATCTGGAGTTTTGGTAAAGCCTCAGGTTGGAGAACTTCTTCCATTTGACACTGAAGGAACGCTCATCAATGTGTGTTTTAAACCTTGAATGTACAATAGAAAATACAAAGCAACATTAGTGATACAGGGGACTTCTATAAAGGCAATAGTCAAGGATGTTTGATGTCACTAAAAGCATTAAACAAACTAGGGCGGAAAGGTTTAATATTAAAATATTACCTTTCTATAACATATGTTTTCAAGGACTTTATTAAGTATAGGTGATTTGAGATATAGATTTTGGAATCTTTTTTTAAGGCATAGGGTATTGTAAGCAAAAAACTGAGTCTGAAATGTTGAGGAAAATTAAATATAAAATTAAATTTATATAAATTAAATATAAAATTTAAATATAATTAAATTTTTTTGAATTGAAATAATAAGTATAAAATGAGCCATTAATATAAAAGTCTGCTAAACTATCATTTCATTAATAGCAAAGGAAAATACAGTTTTGCAGATTCCACAAGTGGGCAAAATTTCTGTATAAAATTTCCCACATATATTCTACTAAGAACTTTTAGGTTAAAGATAACTTTCAAATTAATTCTGAAAAAATGCCTATTGCCTGTGTCTACTTTCAGTAGCATAGGCACAAAAGACATGTTTCAAGATACAACTCTTGGTGCCAAAGTGATTACCAAACTGTTAGACACTAATTAGGCAGTGCCATGGGCAGAAAAATATGTTGTTACTGTTTTCATGAACAGAGAAAAGAAAAATGCTGAATATAGCTTGAGAAAATTATTGCTGTTTTTCATCTTTCTAAGAGTTCTTACAAACCAGGTAATAAAAATATAAAACTTCTAGAGCCTTGTTGCAAATAGCCCTTTGCCTGCACTGATACTTGATTTAAAGTGATCATGTTGTACTTGCTGGTTAAGAAAAGAGGATATACTTTCCTTCTAAGGAGCTTAAATAATCTCTTAAAGATAGATTTGCAAACTAAAATGATGTTTATTTTATCTAACACACAATGGACATTTTTAAAATTAACTACTTATGAGGATTTATTAATAAAATATGTTCCTGGTTGCCCTGTATTGATATGACAATTAAATCACCGGCAGCAGAACTGAAGGTTTCCTGTGAGACAGTAAGTTGGTATATGGTATTGACTGAGAACATGACGTTTGCAGTTAGTGTGAAGTTGAACAATTTGAAAAAAGCTTACGTGGGGAAAATTGAGACTGAAACATGTTTAAGGAATTACTATTTTGTTGATTCTATTTTTTTATGGAAAACCAAATATGTGCAGAAATAGAATAATCTCCAAACACTCATCATCCAGTATGAATACTTACGAACTCATGGCCAATCCTGCTTCAGATACCCACTCCCTTCCCTACCTTCCATATTATTTTGAAGAACATCCCAGACATCCTATCACCTGCAAATATTTCCTAATCTCTAAAAGTCAAAAATCACAACCATAACCAATATCACATCTAAAAATTAACAATAATTACTTAATATTAACACATAAAATACACATTTAGTGTTCAAATTTTCAATTGTTTTATAATTCTCACATTATTTAAGCTTCATTTTAGAATAAGTATAGACTCATAGGAAGTTGCAAAAATAGTAGAGTCCTGTGAACTCTTACCCTAATGTTGTCCCCAATGGTGACATGTTGTATAACTGTAGTACAATACCAAAACAAGGAAATTTACATTGGTAAAATACCATTAACTGGACTACAGACTTCATCCCATTTTCATCATTTTTTACACGCATTTGTTTGTGAGTGTATACGTGTGTTTCTAGTCAATTTGAACTCACATATGGATTTGTTTCATGACAACCACAACAGAGATACAGAACTGTAACAGAGCAGGACCCTATGGGACCTTCCCACCCCTCCATGTCCTCTGCTTTAGTTCCTCTCTGAAGTACCTAGATAATAGTATCTGATGCACATTTCCTGAGTTGTTTTACAGATGCTAAAACCCCCACAAAATGGAAGAAGTTAACTATTTGATGACCATGAGGACCTAGCCCCCAAACCCCTGTGACACCACCCTGTTACCTTACCATCAACCAATCAGAGAATTGTGTATGAGGTGATTGCGTACTAGTGACTTCACTCCCTCACCTCGCCTTTAAAAAGGCCTCCCTAAAACTCATTGGGGAGTTTGGGCTTTTTGAGCATTAGCTGTCCTGGATTCCTTGTATGATGCCTTACAATAAACAATGCACTTTCCTTCACCACAACCCGGTGTCAGCAGATTAGCTTTACTGCACGAGGGCAAGCAGACCCACGTTTTTGGTTCAGTAACTGAACTACTTTATTACCACAGAGGAATTCTCTCGTGCTTACACTTTACAGTCCAATCCAACCCAGTAACTGCCTACCTATCCCTAGAAACCATTAATCTATTCTCTATCTCTATACTCTTGTCTTTTTGAGAAGGTCATATAAATGGAATCATATACTATGTAACCTTTTAAGATTAGCTTTTTACAACTAAACATACCACCCTTGAGATTCATTCAAATTATTATGTATATCAAAACCAAGAATCATAAAAATCAGGGTTCAAAGTTTGTCTGTCTGACCCTAAAGCCTGGTCTTAACAACAATACCATGCTGTCTCAGAAGACAAATAAGAACACACATTTAAAAACTAAATCACTATCTAATGAGTATTACTGTATATATTATAATCCTTATTTTTCTTCTAATTTTATTGAGATATAATTGACATACAGCACTGTGTAAGTTTAAGGTGTTCAGCATAATGATTTGTTGTAGATACATCATGAAATGATTATCACAATAAGTTTAGTGAAAATCCATGATCTCATATAGATACATAATAAAGGAAAAAAAACTTTTCATTGTGATAAGAACTTTCAGTATTTATCCTTAACTATTTCCATACATAACATACAGCAGTGTTAATTATATGTATCATGTTGTACATGACATCCCTGGCATTATTTATCTTATAACTGGAAGTTTGTACCTTTTGATCACCTTCTTCCAATTCCCCCTCCTCCACCCTGCCTCTGGTAACCACAAATCTTATCTCTTTTTCTATGAGTTTGTTTGTTCGTTTTTGAAGTATAATTGACTTATAACACTATGTTAGTTCCTGGTGCACAACACAGTGATTCAATATTTCAATACATTACAAAATGATCACCACAATCTTTCATTTTAATCTTGCTGTCTTGTGCAGTTTTGAAACTAAGCAAGACCCTGTGGGGCCCTCCTAGGTACAAAAGCCTTTCCGTGTCCCCATTTTTTTGGTTTGCAGGAAGAAGGCTTCAGCCTCCTAGACCTTCCCTATGCAGATTCAAACAGTTGCTAATTAGGGAAGGGAGGGGACACAGAAGCAAAGGAGGAGCAGACAAGAAACAATAGTGCAGAGATGGGGCAGGGTCCTGGTTCCTCCTCAAGGGATACACATAATACCTTTGAGTTCTTCTGCAGGAACTAAGGACCCCACCCAGGTGGAGGATGGTAACTTCAGGCTGAGCATGAGATTCCTGGAGCACCACCCTGTTACCTCACCACCAACCAATTGGAAGAAAGTCACACACCCTGCAGCCCGCACCCCAAATTTTGCCTATAAAAACTTCTCCCTGAAAACCATCTGGTAGCTCAGGTCTTTTGAGCACGAACCATCCGTTCTCCTTGCTTGGCCTGCAATAAACCTTTCTCTGCTCCAAATTCCGACATTTCTGTTTGTTTGGCCTCATTGTGCATAGAGCCCATGAACTTGCGTTCAGCAACATTTTGCCAGTAATTAATTGATTCTAATTTTTCCTCCCACTCTCCTGACTTGGTGTCACTAAAAACTGAAATCTAACTGCCCAGATCCTTACTGAGTCATTTGAAGTTTATATCAAGTCATGTAGCTTCAGTTTGTAGGCCTTCAGGCAAAGGGCAGCTACAAGCCAATCTAGACTTCAAATGAATTCCCAGCACAACAGTTCGGGCCACTTAAGAAGTTCACCAGATCATCCACATCTTCCATGCTCTGCTCTGGGAAATAACCATGACTGTGACACTGATGCCTCACTCCACCATTTAAAGATGTTTCAAGCCCAACATCTAGATATCTTCTCAACTGGCTTCCCTACGTGAGACAGGAAGGAGGCAGGGCACAATCTTTAAAAGAATGACATAGTTTTTGAGGACACAACATAAACTGGTCAGAAATAACCAGGTCTAAGATGGAGGAACATTCAACTTCCAGTAGAGCTTGAGCCTCATTATATGCTCATTGGAATACATTAGCATATGCTAAATGACACACCCACAGGCGCCATGACAGTTCTGAGGCTAACCATAAAAGGCCAAAAAGTGGGTGCTGACCCAATTCCTGGAAATCTCTTCCCATTCCCCAAATAGTTGGAATAATCCTCCCACTCATTAGCCGATGAAATTACCCTGCCCATAAAAACTAACCACCCCATATTTTGGGGCCTCTTGCCTTTTGAGTTGGCCCACACTCGGTCTGTGGAGTGTGTTTCTCCCAGGGCTGTTCTCACTTTCTGAGATGGACAGCATTCTGTCTATGGAATGTGCATCTCTCTAAATAAACCTGCTTTCACTTTACTATGGCTAGCTCTTGAATTCTTTCCTGCATGAAGCCAAGAACCCACACCTGTTGGCCTGTCCCAGGGACTTACCTGAGCCCTGGGATGTGACCATCCTCTCATGCCCCACTCTTTCCTGCAATATATGGACTCAGAAACTTGTTTTACAGTCGATTCCAATCATTAATCTTTGTTTTTCTTCCTATTTCCTTGTTCTAATTTCTATTCATCTTGCCCTTTATAGATCTCTTACTTCCTAACTTCCAACCCAATTCTTCTCTCCACAGCAATCCATCCAGCAACTTGTTTTGAGACTTTTAGAGAAATTTCAGATGGGGGAAATATTGGGATTCATAGTCCACCAAAGTGGTACGAAAATTACTTTAAACTGAAAATATCTAAATCATCATCAGCCACTAAAGAAGCATCATCTAAACTTAAGGAGACTCTCCCCAAAATGCAGCTGCTATTGCCATATCCCTCCCCACTGACCCCAAGGCAGTTTCCTGATTGGGCAAAGACTGACTTTTAGCACTGGGAAGTGCGAATTAAGCTGTGCATTAGCCTCAAAAAGCCCAACAGAAGCTTTTACATTTCCCACTGAAGCCCTACCTCAGAGTTTTGTTAAACTGGCATATGGAACTTTATCTCTCATTGTTCATCAAAATTGCTCATTACTGAGCAACCCCTATGTGCACATGTAAATGAACCTTATGAACCTTGTCTTTTCTCCTGTTAATCTCTCTATGGTCAGTTTGTCCTCAGGCTCCCAACTATTTGAGCCAAACATGGTAGAGGAAAATATTTCCTTCCCCAAAATGCATGCGTGGGAGTGATTGTTTTTTATTTATAATTTGATTAAAGAATGTTAAATATCAGTATAAGAACTATGATTTGGAGGGGTTAATAAAAGTAGGGAGTGGCTGGTATCATCCCCGTGTGTGTGTGTGTGTGTGTGTGTGTGTGTGTGTGTGTGTGTGTGTGTGTGTGTGTGCATGTGTGAGATTCACAGTGACTGGCTAGGCCCCAGAGCATTGGACGGGCCAGAGGACCTGAAGCTCTGCTGGAAGCCCTGCCTGCTGCCATGGACATGTCTGAAAATCCCAAGTGTTATGTCTTTATCTTCTGCCCCCTACCCCCTTCCAAAAGCACAGACTAAAAAAGGGCATAATAGAGGTCAAGTAAGTATACATATTTATTTACCACACTTCTATATCACACAAGTTATTTATATATTCCCTATCTCTTTTCCTCTCCCATAGTCATTTTGCTCCAGGACCAGGGCTAACGAAAAGGGAAATTACACAGTGATACTGCTCCAAGGGCACCACACCAGGAACCCCTAGAGCAGGAGTATCATTCTTCTTCTCTGGCAACAGGCTGCCTGGTTGTCACTGCCCACAGTTGTCTGTCCAACTGACATCTCAGAGGGCTTGGAGAAGTGTTTATGAGTAACAGGATTACATTTAAAACCCTATAGGTGAAGTGGTGGGAAAGGTGAATCTCTCTGATAACTAGCTGAAAGGCATATAAGACGTTTTATTTCATTTTTTTAACTTTATTTTTATAAAGTAAACCTTGTATTGCTTATTAGCACATAGTGTATTGGATTAATGATATGGTCAACTTTCTACTAACTGATTTTGTGACTCCACCACTGTAAGTCATTCCTTCTAATAATATGAGAAAATGAAATACCCCTGGTCTATTTTGAACTACATTTTATGCTTAGCGTCATCTACTACCATATCTAGCACATCATATCATATAAATAGAAAGATAAATATATATAGATGTAAAATATAGTTCTCTTAATGTAAAATCAGTTGAAACTTAATTGAAATGCACACAATTCAGGCTTTAAAATTAGAATATTTACAGGTTATTATTTCCAATGGGCCCTTGCAGATAGTTTCATATATTAATCCCCAAAAGTACATTATTCAAATTTATCAGGAAATATTCTATGGAGCAACATACTTTATGTTAAGATACTAATGTATTAAAAATTTTGGCATCCGCAACTCCATATACATAATGTTCTCACTTTTATTATTTTTTTATTTTTTTAAATTTTATTTATTTTTCTTTACAGAAGGTTCTTATTAGATATCTATTTTATACATATTAGTGTGTATATGTCAATCCCAATCTCCCAGTTCATCCCACCACCACTACACCCCCGCCAGTTTCACCCCTTGGTATCCATACGTTTGTTCTCTACATCTGTGTCTCTATTTCTGCCCTGCAAACTGGTTCATCTGTATCATTTTTCTAGGTTCCACATATATGCGTTAATATACAATATTTGTTTTTCTCTTTCTGACTTACTTCACTGTGTATGACAGTCTCTAGATCCATACACGTCTCAACAAATGACTCAATTTCATTCCTTTTTACAGCTGAGTAATATTCCATTGCATATATGTACCACATCTTCTTTACCCATGCATCTGTCGATGGGCATTTAGGTTGCTTCCGTGACCTGGCTACTGTAAATAGTGCTGCAATGAACATTGCAGTGCATGTGTCTTTTTAAATTATGGTTTTCTCTGGGTATATGACCAGTAGTGGGATTGTTGGTTCATATGGTAATTCAATTTTTAGTTTCTTAAGGAACCTCCATACTGTTCTCCATAGTGGCTGTATCAATTTACATTCCCACCAACAGTGCAAGAGGGTTCCCTTCTCTCCACACCCTCTCCAGCATTTGTTGTTAGTAGATTTTCTAATGATGCCCATTCTAACTGGTGTGAGGTGATACCTCACTGTATTTTTGATTTGCATTTCTCTAATAATTAGTGATGTTGAACAGCTTTTCATGTGCTTCTTGGCCATCTGTAGGTCTTCTACAGAGAAATGTGTATTTAGGTCTTCTGCCCATTTTTTGATTGGGTTGTTTTTCTTTAATATTGAGCTGCATGAGATGTTTATATATTTTGGAGATTAATCCTTTGTCCGTTGATTCGTTTGCAAATATTTTCTCCCATTCTGAGGGTGGTCTTTTCATCTTCTTTGTAGTTTCCTTTGCTTTGCAAAAGCTATTAAGTTTCATTAGGTTCCATTTGTTTATTTTTGTTTTTATTTCCATTACTCTAGGAGGTGGATCAAAAAAGATCTTGCTGTGATTTATGTCAAAGAGTGTTCTTCCTATGTTTTCCTCTAAGAGTTCTATAGTGTCCTGTCTTACATTTAAGTCTCTAGTCCATTCTCAGTTTATTTTTGTGTATGGTGTTAGGGAGTGTTGTAATTTCATTCTTTTACATGTAGCTGTGTAGTTTTCCCAGCAGCACTTACTGAAGAGACTGTCTTTTCTCCACCATATATCCTTGCCTCCTTTGTCATAGGTTAGTTGACCATAGGTGCGTGGGTTTATCTCTGGGCTTTCTATCCTGTTCCATTGATCTATATTTCTGTTTTTGTGCCAGTACCACATTGTCTTGATTACTGTAGCTTTGTAGTATAGTTTGAATTCAAGGAGCCTGATTCCTCCTGCTCCATTTTTTTCCTTCAAGACTGCTTTGGCTATTCGGGGTCTTCTGTGTCTCCATACAAATTTTAAGATCTTCTGTTCCAGTTCTGTAAAAAATGCCACCGTTAACTTGATAGGGATTGCACTGAATCTGTAGATTGCTTTGGGTAGTATAGTCATTTTCACAATAGTGATTCTTCCAATCCAAGAACATGGTATATCTCTCCATCTGTTTGTGTCACCTTTGATTTCTTTCATCAGTGTCTCATAGTTTTCTGCATACAGGTCTTTTGTCTTTCTAGGTAGGTTTACTCCTAGGTATTTTATTCTTTTTGCTGCAATGGTAAATGGGGAGTGTTTCCTTAATTTCTCTTTCAGATTTTTCATCATTAGTGTATAGGAATGCAAGAGATTTCTGTGCATTAATTTGGTACCCTGCAACTTTACCAAATTCATTGATTACCTCTAGTAGTTTTCTGGTGGCATCTTTAGGATTCTCTATGTATAGTATCGTGTCATCTGCAAACAGTGACAGTTTTACTTCTTCTTTTCCAATTTGTATTCCTTTTAGTTCTTTTACGCCTCTGATTGCCGTGGCTAGGACTTCCAAAACTATGTTGAATAATAGTGGTGAGAGTGGACATCCTTGTCTTGTCCCTGATCTTAGAGGAAATGGTTTCAGTTTTTCACCATTGAGAATGATGTTTGCTGTGGGTTTGTCATATATGGCCTTTATTATGTTGAGGTAGGTTCCCTCTATACCCACTTTCTGGAGAGTTTTTATCATAAACGGGTGCTGAATTTTGTCAAAAGCTTTTTCTGCATCTATTGAGATGATCATATGGTTTTTATTCTTCAATTTGTTAATATGGTGTAACACATTGATTGATTTGCACATATTGAAGAATCTTCGCATCCCTGGGATAAATCCCACTTGGTCATGGTATATGATCCTTTTAATGTGTTGTTGGATTCTGTTTGCTAGTATTTTGTTGAGGATTTTTGCATCTATATTCATCAATGATATTGGTGTAATTTTCTTTTTTTGTAGTATCTTTGTCTGGTTTTGGTATCAGGGTGATGGTGGCCTCATAGAATGAGTTTCGGAGCGTTCCTTCCTCTGTAATTATTTGGATGAGTTTGAGAAGGATAAGTGTTAGCTCTTCTCTAAATGTTTGATGGTATTCACCTGTGAAGCCATCTGGCCCTGGACTTTTGTTTCTTGGAAGATTTTAAATCACAGTTTTAATTTCATTCCTTGTGATTGGTCTGTTCATATTTTCTATTTCTTCCTGGTTCAGTTTTGGAAGATTATACCTTTCTAAGAATTTTCCCATTTCTTCCAGGCTGTCCATTTTATTGGCAAAGAGTTGCTTGTAGTAGTCTCTTAGGATGCTTTGTATTTCTGCGGTGTCCTTTGTAACTTTTCATTTTTCATTTCTAATTTTATTGATTTGAGTCCTCTCCCTCTTTTTCTAGATGAGTCTGGATAATGATTTATCAATTTTGTTTATCTTCTCAAAGAACCAGCTTTTAGTTTTATTGATCTTTGCTATTGTTCTCTTTGTTTCTATTTCATTTATTTCTACTCTGATCTTTATGATTTCTTTCCATTAACTTTGGGTTTTGTTTGTTCTTCTTTCTCTAGTTCCTCTAGGTGTAAAGTTAGATTGTTTATTTTAGATTTTTCTTATTTCTTGAGGTAGGCTTGTATTGCTATAAACTTCCCTCTTAGAACTGCTTTTGCTGCATGCCATAGGTTTTGGTTCATTGTGTTTTTGTTGTAATTTGTCTCTAGGTATTTTTTGATCTCCTCTTTTATTTCTTCAGTGATCTCTTGGTTATTTAGTAACGTATTGTTTAGCCTCCATGTGTTTGTGTTTTTTACATTTTTTTCCCTGTAATTCATTTTTAATCTCATAGCGTTGTGGCCAGAAAAGATGCTGGATATGATTTCAACTTTCTTAACTTTACTGAGGCTTGGTTTGTGACCCAAGATGAGATCTATCCTGGAGAATGTTCCGTGTGCACTTGAGAAGAAAGTGTAATCTGCTGTTTTTGGATGGAATACCCTATAAATATCAATTAAATTTACCTGGTCTATTGTGTCATTTAAAGCTTGTGTTTCCCTATTAATTCTCTGTCTGGATGATCTGTCCATTGCTGTGAGGTGTTACAGTTCCCCATTATTATTGTGTTACATTCAATTTCCTCTTTTTTAGCTGTTAGCAGTTGCCTTATGTATTGAGGTGCTCCTATGTTGGGTGCATATATATTTATAATACTTATATCTTCTTCTTGGATTGATCCCGTGATCATTTTGTCCTTATTTGTCTCTTGTACCATTCTTTATTTTAAAGTCTATTTAATCTGATATGAGTATTGGTACTCCAGCTTTCTTTGATTTCCATTTGCATGGAGTATCATTTTCCATCCTCTCACTTCCAGTCTGTATGTGTCCCTAGGTCCGAAGTGGGTCTCCTGTAGATAGCATATATACGGGTCTTGTTTTTGTATCCATTCACTGTGCCTATGTCTTTTGGTTGGAGCATTTAATCCATTCACATTTAAAGTAATTATCGATATGTATGTTCCTATTACCATTGTCTTAATTGTTATGGGTTTGTTTTTGTAGGTCCTTTTCTTCTCTTGTGTTTCCCACTTAGAGAAGTTCCTTTAGCATTTGTTGTAGAGCTGGTTTGGTGGTGCTGAATTCTCTTAGCTTTTGCTTGTCTGTAAAGCTTTTGATTTCTTCGTTGAATCTGAATGAGATCCTTGCCAGGTAGAGTAATCTTGGTTGTAGGATCTTCCCTTTCATCACTTTCAATATGTCCTGCTACTCCCTTCTGGCTTGTAGAGTTTCTGCTGAGAAATCAGCTGTTAACCTTATGGGAGTTCCCTTGTATGTTATTTGTCATTTTTCCCTTGTTGCTTTCAATAATTTTTCTTTGTCTTTAATTTTTGTCAATTTGATTACTGTGTGTCTCGGCGTGTTTCTCCTTGGGTTTATCCTGCCTGAGACTCTCTGCATTTCCTGGACTTGGGTGGCTATTTCCTCTCCCATGTTAGGGAAATTTTTGACTATAATCTCTTCAAATATTTTCTCGTGTCCTTTTTCTCTCTCTTCTCCTTCTGGGACCCCTATAATGCGAATGTTGTTGCATTTAATTTGTCCCAGAGGTCTCTTAGGCTGTCTTCATTTCTTTTCATTCTTTTTTCTTTATTCTGTTCTGTGGCAGTGAATTCCACCATTCTGTCTTCCAGGTCACTTATCCATTCTTCTGCCTCAGTTATTCTGCTATTGATTCCTTCTAGTGTATTTTTCATTTCAGTTACTGTATTGTTCGTCTCTGTTTGCTCGTTCTTTAATTCTTCTAGGTCTGCGTTAAACATTTCTTGCATCTTCTCAATCTTTGCCTCCATTCTTTTTCCGAGGTCCTGGATCATCTTCACTATCATTATTCTGAATTCTTTTTCTGGAAGGTTGCCTATCTCCACTTCATTTAGTTGTTTTTCTGGGGTTTTATCTTGTTCATTCATCTGGTACAAAGTCCTCTGCCTTTTCATTTTGTCTATCTTTCTATGAATGTGGTTTTCCTTCCACAGGCTATAGAATTATAGTTCTTCTTGCTTCTGCTCTCACTTTTAACTTACACACAACTAATTTAATAGAAATTTGCATTTGAGAATTTGTTCTGTATATATTAGTACCACCACATGTAATCATTTAACAAAAATTGACCCTTTTTAGTAACTGCTAATTATGAAGCAGTTCCTAAGGATATGAGCTATTTGGAATGCTTAGAATTACTGAAAATATAGGAATATATAAACCACTTTAATGGTTAAACATTCAACTGGGCAGTAGTTTCTAATGTAGTTATCTTCATCGTCAAATTTTGTGCATTATAGCCATTACTGTTAACTAAAAATGACATGACTTGAGCAATAATATTATTCACATCAAAGACATTAGTCATTCGGCACCATAACATAGCTATTAAACTGGAGGAATACTGCTTCTCTTGCATTGCTTCCAGAAATCCTGTGTGCAGTCAGATGTAGCAGGTCACTCATTTGTACTAACTTTGTGGTGTGGACGCAGGTCTTTCTCTGTATCTCATTCATTTGTACCTACTAAATGCCAGGTGTGGGTGCTGATCCCTTTACTTAGCTCCTGCATTAAATCCTCACAACAACTCTAGGAGGGAGCTAGTATTACTTTTCGCTTTTAGATGAAGAAACAGTTTAAAGAAAAAATTACTTTTCATTTTCATGTAGTAAGTGACTGTGTGGGAATCTGAAACTGGTTCTTAACTATGTGATCAAGAGCAGATGTTAAAAAAACAAACAACCCAATCCAAAAATGGGCAGAAGACCTAAATAGACATTTCTCCAAAGAAGATAGACAGATTGCCAACAAACACATGAAAGAATGCTCAACATCATTAATCATTAGAGAAATGCAAATCAAAACTACAATGCGATATCATCTCACACCGGTCAGAATGGCCATCATCAAAAAATCTACAAACAATAATTGCTGGAGAGGGTGTGGAGAAAAGGGGACCCTCATACACTGTTGGTGGGAATTTAAATTGATACAGCCACTATGGAGAACAGTATGGAGGTTCCTTAAAAAACTAAAAATAGAACTACCATACGACCCAGCAATCGCACTACTGGTCATATACCCTGAAAAAACCATAATTCAAACAGAGTCATGTACCACAACGTTCATTGCAGCTGTATTTACAATAGCCAAGACATGGAAGCAACCTAAGTGTCCATCGACAGATGAATGGATAAAGAAGATGTGGCACATATATACAATGGAATATTACTCAGCCATAAAAAGAAACGAAATTGACTTATTTGTAGTGAGTTGGATGGACCTCGAGTCTGTCATACAGAGTGAAGTAAGTCAGAAAGAGAAAAACAAATACCATATGCTAACACATACATATGGAATCTAAAAATAAAAGAAAAAAATGGTTCTGGCGAACCTAGGGGCAGGACAGGAATAAAGATGCAGATTTAGAGAATGCACTTGAGGACACGGGGAGGGGGAAGGGTAAGCTGGGACAAAGTGAGAGAGTGGTAGTGTATATATGGACATATATACAATACCAAATGTAAAATAGATAGCTAGTGGGAAGCAGTCACATAGCACAGGGAGATCAGCTTGGTGCTTTGTAACCAGCTAGAAGGGTGGGATAGGGAGGGTGGGAGTGAGGGAGACCCAAGAGGGAAGAGATATGGGGATATATGTATAACTGATTCACTTTGTTATAAAGCAGAAACTAACACACCATTGTAAAGCAATTATACTCCAATAAAAACGTTAAAAAAAAAAAGCAGATGTTATTTTTGTTACAGTAAACAAGTACAAATGAATATTATTTTTTGCTGCTTTTAATGGACCCAGAAGCATCAAGAGCACTGTAGTAAATGTCTAAACTTAGTCCCTTACTTTATTTTAAAATAGTTCACTATTATTATTCTAAAGTCAAAATGTATTGATATCATGGTCTTTTCTTGCAAATTATTTTTTTAGTTCATAAATGATTTCAAATGTAATCATTGTACTTTAGATAATTTACCTTAACTCTTTAAATTAATGCTTTCTTTTTAAATAAATTACTACTCTTCACTAAAATGAAAGTGACAATATGCACTATACTAAAAGACACAAAAACAATAATACCATTTACATAATACATATTAAGTCAAAATTCTTTAATTCCATAAATATCAGGGTTACTGAATAATTTTTATTTTCACTCAGTGGTGGATCACTTTCTGTTAAATTCCTACAATTTCTACTGGACTTTTTAGTTAATGTTTTCCTCACAGTGTAACAGGCAAGAGCTAAATCAGACTCCACATTGGATCTGTTTCTTTGACTTTAACCTTTGATTTTCGTTGCTTTTGTTATTCTAATCATACATCATGTCCTGCCTCAGGGAACCCTGCCCCTCTGCTGCTCAGCTCACAGGGAGACAATCTGACCCTGACCACCTGTGGATGGCTGCAAGAAAGAAGAAACTAACACATGCCCTCATGGAGGCTGGCCATTCCAGGGGATATTTGCAAAACTTATGGCCTTTTTACTTTACTTCCTCATCTCCTCTCCCTCTCTGTGCTATAAAAGAAACTGGCATCCAAACCCTGATAAGATGGTTTTTCAGAGACACTAGTCTGCCATCTCCTCGGTCTGCCAGCTTTCCGAATAAAGTCGCGTTCCTTGCCTCAACACCTCATCTCCTATTCATTGGCCTGTCGTGCTGCAAAAAGCAGAGTGAGCTTGGACTTGGTAACAACAGTTCATATTTTCTCAATTATGAAGAAATTATCAGCACAAAAGGAAACTTTCTTTTCCACTTCCTCGAAACATATTCCTCCTTCCTCCTATTCCCACCTCAAGTTAATAAGGCCGCATGCACCCTCCACTGTACAAGAAACTTCTTTATTCTAAAGTCCACCTATGACTGCATTTAATTGGCTCTATCTGCTACATATCTCTTATATTCCCATCCGTCAACTTTCTCTTATCTGATTCTACCATAATATTTAAATTTGGGTTCACACAATGTTTACCATTTTTTTTTTTTCTTTTTTGGCTGCACCACAGGGCATGCAGGATCCTAGCTCCCCATCCAGGGATCGAACCCATGCCTCCTGCAGTGGAAGTATGGCATCTTAACCACTGGACCATCAGGGAAGTCCTCACACCATGTTTACTGACTTAATGCAAAAGCCTCCAAACCAATATAACAGATTGTGGTTTCTCCCCATCACCCGTCCCCATCCAACCTCTACACCACCACCAGATTTAACTTACTGAAACATAGCCATGATTACATTACTCCTCTGGTTAAAAATGTTACAGAATCCAAGCTCGCTCTGCTTGCTGCATGACAGGCCAATAAACTGGAGATGAGGTGTTGAGGCAAGGAACACAAGTTTATTCGGAAAGCTGGCAGACTGAGAAGATGGCAAACTAGTGTCTCTGAAAAACCATCTTATCGGGGTTTGGATGCCAGTTTCTTTTACAGACTCAGAGAGGGAGAGGCGGTGAAGAAGTAAAGTAAAAAGGGCCATCAGTCTTGCAAATATTCCCTGGAATGGCCAGCCTCCATGAGGGGATGTGTTAGTTTCTTCTTTCTTGCAGCCATTCACAGGTGGTCAGGGTCAGACTGTCTCCCTGTGAGCTGAGCAGCAGAGGGGCAGGGTTCCCTGAGGCAGGCCATTATGTATGATTAGAATAACCAAAGCAACGAAACGCAAAGTTAAAGTCAAAGAAACAGATCCAATGTGGAGTCTGATTTAGCTCTTTCCTGTTACAAAAACTTCCAACAGTATGTCTCTTGTCAATAGCATTTTCACACTTAACATGCTCCCCAAGTAGATTTTAAGCTCCTCTGAATAAATAATTGTATTTCATTCATAGTGGGTCTTTCAAAAATAAAAATTGAACTACTGTTCTAAATTATTATAGATTGAATTAAAAGAATAAATGAGTGGGCAAATAAACAAAGACTGCAAATCAACTTGAACAGTGTTTTTCAATCTGTTAGTGGGTGGAAAATCAATCTAGATATTGCCAACTGGTACAGTTTTTAATTAAGCAAAATAGAATAGAAAAATATTGACAAGAATCACACTTGGTAAGGAAAAGTATTGTTCTGTAAAATCCGATTTTGTGTGTGTGTGTGTGTTTACTGGATTATGACATAAAATACATTATTAAATTAGGTCATGATAAAAAAAGAACTGAGGTTCCACATCTGGCATGGCAGTGTGAGGAGCTCCACAGACCCACCTGCCATTGAAACTGCAAAAAATTACTTAAAAAGACAACCATTTAATATCTCAGAAAATGGCCCTAAGGGCGAACTACAAATAAAGAACACTTATCCAAGAAAATCTACTACAGCATGGTAAAAATTATGAGAGTCTTTGGTATCTGAACCAAGATCCATGTCTTCCCTCCCCTGGTCAAGGTCAATGAGATGGACACTCCACTTTAGACTGGAGTAAGGAAGAAAACAAAGCTTCCTCACGCCCCAGTACTTCCTAGTCCTAGGAGGGGCAGCTTTACTTCCTAGTCCTAGGAGGGGCAGCTTTTATACATTTTTGGCAAAGAAACAATAAATTTGAGAAGAATTGATAGGACAAAGAAATTTAGGTTTGGGTACTTAATTAGTAAAGAATTTAAGCAAAGTTTGGGCTTGGGCAGTCACCAGTAAAGAAGTAACAAAGTTTGTTTATAGAGGCTTCTTGGCCCTGAATTCCCTGTCTTTGGCGATACGGGTATTCTTCTACCTCCCGATACAGGGAGAGCACCTTTTACATGAGAGATTTAACTCCTGCTTTCAGGGAGACAGAGAAGAGGGTCAGAGTATTCCTCTTGTATTGGTTGTTTCTTAAGAAAATTTAATTCAAAATAATCAATATGCTTCTTCGGCATATTTTGGGGCAGCCCCGCCTTGATCCCCAAAACAAAGAAACTGGAAAGTATAACTCATCTACTGGGGGAAAAAAAAAGTATGCAACAGAAACTACCTGTGAGAGCAACCAGATGTTAGATTTAACAAAGACTTTAAAGTAGCCATTATACATTTCCAAGAACTATGGAAAACCATCATTAAAGAAGTAAAGAATGGTATGATAACCATGTTTTATCAAATAGAGAAAATTAATAAAGAGGTGAACATTATAAGAAAGAAGCAAACAGAAATTCTGGAGTTGAAAAATACAGTAACTAAAATGAAAGTTTCACTACAGGCATTCAACAGCAAATATGAAACATCAGACAAAAGAATTAGCAGACACATAGACCAATGGGACGGAATTGAGAGCCACAAAATAACCCAAGCATATTCAGTCACCTAACATATGACAAAGGAGCAAAGAATACTCAATGGGGAAAGGATAATCTCTTCAATAAATGGTGCTGGGAAAACTGGATAATCACATGCAAAAGAATGAAATTGGACCCCTATCTTACACAACTCACAAAAATTAACTCTGAATAGATTAAAGACTTAAACTTAAGACCTGAAACCACAAAACCCCTAAAAGAAATTACAGGGAAAAACAACTTGACACTGATCTTGGTAATGATTTTTTTTGGATATGATACCCAAAGCACAAGTAACAAAAACAAAAATCCACAAGTGGGACTACATCAAACTAAAATGCTTCTGCATGGCAAAAGAAACAATCAACAAAATGAAAAGGCAACCTACAGAATTGGAGAAATTATTTGCAAACCATATGTCTGATAAGAGGTTAATATCCAAAATACATAAGGTGCATTCACACAATGCAGTAACAACAACAACAACAAAGAATAATAAGCCAATTTAAAAAGTGGGCCAAGGACTTAAATGGGGATTTTTCCAAGGAAGATATTCAAATGACCAAAAGGTACATGAGAAGATGCTCAACATCACTAATAACGAGGGAATTTCAAGTCAAAATCACAGTAAGATATCACCTTATACCTCTTAGGATAGCTATTATCAAAAAGAGAAGTGATAACGAGTGTTGGTGAAGGTTGAGAAAAGAGAACCTTTGTATACTGTTGGTGGTAATACAAATTGGTACAGCTATTATGGAAAACTGTATGGAGGTTCCTCAAAAAATTAAAAATAGAACTATTATATGATCCAGCAATCTCACTTTTGCATATATATCTAAAGGAATTGAAATCACTATCTTGGACAGATACCTGCACTCCCATTTTCATTGCAGCATTATTCACAATAGCCAAGACATGGAAACAACTTAACTGTTCATCAATATATGAATGAATAAAGAAAATATAGTAGATATATAATAATAATGTAATAATAAAATGCACTTTTATTCAGCCATAAAAAAGATTTTGCCATTTGTGACAACATGAATGGACCTTGAGTATATTAATGCTAAGTAAAATACATTAGACAAAGAAAGACAAATAGGGTATGATCTCACCTAAAATGAGGAATCTATAAAAGCCAACTCATTGAAATAGAGAGCAGTATGGTGGTTGTCAGAGGCTAGGGGGTAGGGTTAATGCAGACATGTTGATCAAAGGGTACAAACTTCCACTTATAAGATGAATACATTCTAGGGATCTAATATACAGCATGGATGACTATAGTTAACAATGCTGTATTATATACTTGAAATTTGCTAAGGGAATAGATCTTAAATGTTCTCACTCCCTCAAATAACAACAAAAAAGATGATTATGTGAGTTTATAGAGGCGTTTACTAATCTTACTGTAGTAATCATTTCACTAATATATATATATATGTATATATATACACACATATATATAGGTATCAAATCATCACGTTGTACATTTTAAACTTATACATGTTATATTTCTATTATATCTCAATAAAGCTGGGGAAAAATAAAGCAACAATGAGATATTAGTATACACCAACTAGAATGGCCAAAATTCATAACAGTGACAACACCAAATGCTGGCCAGGGATGTGGGGCAAAGAGAACGCTCATTCATTGCTGGTGGGAATGCAAAATGGTACAGCCACTTTGGAATACAGTTGGCAGTTTCTCACAAAACTAAACATACTCTTACCATATGATCCACCAATTGTGCTCCTTGGTATTTACCCAAAGGAGGTGAAAACTTACGTCCACACACAAAACCTGCACATGGATGTTTAAAGTAGCTTTATTCATAATTGCCAAACCTTAGAAGCAACCAAGCTGTCTTTCAGTAGGTGAATGGATAAATAAACTGTGGTACATCAAGAGAATGGATAATTTTTTTAAAAATAATTGTGTATACTCTTTTTTAAAAAATTAATTTATTTATTTTTGGCTGCGTTGGGTCTTTGTTGCTGCGCACGGGCTTTCTCTAGTTGCAGTGAGTGGCGGCTGTTCTTCGTTGTGGTACACGGGCTTCTCATTGTGGTGGCTTCTCTTGTTGCAGAGCACAGGCTCTAGGTACACAGGCTTCAGTAGTTGTGGCACATGGGCTCAGTAGTTGTGGCTTGTGGGCTCTAGAGCACTGGCCCAGTAGTTGTGGCGCATGGGTTTAGCTGCTCTGTGGCATGTGGGATCTTCCCAGACTAGGGATTGAACCCGTGTCCCCCTGCATTGGCAGGCGGATTCTTAACCACTGCGCCACCAGGGAAGTCCAAGAATGGATTATTAAGTGCTAAAAAGAAATGAGCTATCAAGCCGAGAAAAAACATGCAGGGAACTTTAATGCCTAATACTAAGTAAAAGAAACCAATCTGAAATAATTGGTTCCATCTGTATGGCATTTGGAAAAGAAGCAAAAATAAAGAGACAGTAAAAAGGTCAGCATTTTCCAGGGGTTAGGAAGAGAGGGAGGAATGACTAGATAAAGCACAGAGATTTTTTAGGGCAGTGAAACTATCCTGTTTGATACTATAATGGTGGATACATGTCATTATATATTTTCCCATGCCCAAAGAATGTATAACACCAAGAGTGAATGCTAATGTATAAACTATGGATTTTGGGTGACAATGATGTGTCAATGTTGATTCACTGATTGTAACAAAGGTACCACCTTGATACAGAATGTTGATGGTGGGAAGGCCATGCATGTGTAGTGGGCAGGGGATATGTGGGAAGTTTCTATATCTTCCATTCAACTTTGCTCTGAACTCTAAAAACTGAAGTCTATATGAAAAATAAGAGAGATTTTAGTTCAATATGGCAGAGTAGAAGGACATGCTCCCACTCCCTCTTGCGAGGGCACTGGAATCACAACTAACTGCTGAACAATCATCAACAGGAAGACACTGGAACTCACCAAAAAAAGATACCCCACATCGAAAGACAAAGGAGAAGCCACAATGAGACGGTAGGAGGGGTGCAATCACAATAAAATCAAATCCCGTAACTGCTGGGTGGGCGACTCACAAACTGGAGAACAATTATGCCACAGAAGTCCACCCACTGGAGTGAAGGTTCTGAGCCCCATGTCAAGCTTCCCACCCTGGGGGTCCGTCAACAGGAGGAGGAATTCCTAGAGAATCAGACTTTGAAGAATAGTGGGATTTGACTGCAGGACTTCAACAGGACTGGGGGAAACAAAGACTCCACTCTTGGAGGGCACACACAAAGCAGTGTGTGCATCATGACCCAAAGGAAGGAGCAGTGACCCCATAGGAGACTGAACCACACCTACCTGTTAGTGTTGGAGGGTCTCCTGCAGAGGCGTGGGGTGGCTGTGTCTCACCGTGAGGACATGGACACTGGCAGCAGAAGTTCTGGGAAGTATTCATTGGCATGAGCACTCCCAGAGTACGCCATTAGCCCCACCAAAGAGCCCAGTAGGCTCCAGAGTTGGGTCGCCTCAGGCCAAACAACCAACTGGGAGGGAACCCAGCCCCACCCATCAGCAGACAAGTGGATTAAAGTTTTACTGAGCTCTGCCCACCAGAGCAACAACCAGCTCTACCCACCACCAGTCCATCCCATCAGGAAACTTACACAAGCCTCATAGATAGCCTCATCCACCAGAGGGCAGACAGCAGAAGCAAGAAGAACTAAAATCCTGCAGGCTGTGTAACAAAAACCACATTCAGAGAAAGACAGACAAGATGAAAAGGCAGAGGGCTATTCACCAGATGAAGGAACAAGATAAAACCCCAGAAAAACAACTAAATGAAGTGGAGATAGGCAACCTTCCAGAAAAAGAATTCAGAATAATGATAGTGAAGATGATCCAGGACCTCGGAAAAAGAATGGAGGCAAAGATTGAGAAGATGCAAGAAATGTTTAACAAAGACCTAGAAGAATTAAGGAACAAACAAACAGAGATGAACAATATAATAACTGAAATGAAAAATACACTAGGAGGAATCAATAGCAAAATAACTGAGGCAGAACAACGGATAAGTGACCAGGAAGACAGAATGGTGGAATTCACTGCTGCGTAACAGAATAAAGAAAAAAGAATGAAAAGAAATGAAGACAGCCTAAGAGACATCTGGGACAACATTAAACGCAACAACATTCACATTATAGGGATCTCAGAAGGAGAAGAGAGAGAGAAAAAACCCAAGAAAATATTTGAACAGATTATCGTCGAAAACTTCCCTAACGTGGGAAAGGAAATAGGCACCCAAGTCCAGGAAGTGCAGAGAGACCCATACAGGATAAACCCAAGGAGAAACACGCCGAGACACAGAGTAATCAAATTGGCAAAACTTAAACACAAAGAAGAATTATTGAAAACAGCAAGGGAGAAACGACAAATAACATACAAGGGAACTCCCATAAGGCTAACAGCTGATTTCTCAGCAGAAACTGTACAAGCCAGAAGGGAGTGGAAAATATATTTAAAGTGATAAAAGGGAAGAACCTATAACCAAGATTACTCTACCCAGCAAGGATCTCATTCAGATTCGATGGAGAAATCAAAAGCTTTACAGACAAGCAAAAGCTAAGAGAATTAAGCAGCACCAAACCAGCTCTACAACAAATGCTAAAGGAACTTCTCTAAGTGGGAAACACAAGAGAAGAAAAGGACCTACAAAAACAAACCCAAAACAATTAAGAAAATGGTCATAGGAACATACATATCCATAATTACCTTAAACGTGAATGGATGAAATGCTCCAACCGAAAGACACAGGCTTGCTGAATGGATACAAAACCAAGACCCATACATATGCTGTCTACAGGAGACCCACTTCAGACCCAGGGACACATACAGACTGAAAGTGAGGGGATGGAAAAAGATATTCCATGCAAATGGAAATCAAAAGAAAGCTGGAGTACCAATACTCATATCAGATTAAATAGACTTTAAAATAAACAATGTTACAAGAGACAAGGAAGGACACTACATAATGATCAATGAATCAATCCAAGAAGAAGATATAAAAATTATAAATATATATGCACCCAACATAGGAGCATCTCAATACATAAGGCAATTGCTAACAGCTATAAAAGAGGAAATCGACTGTAACAAAATAATAGTGGGGAACTTTAACGCCTCACTTACAGCAATGGACAGATCATCCAGACAGAAAATTAATAAGGAAAAACAAGCTTTAAATGACACAATAGACCAGATAAATTTAATTGATATTTATAGGACATTCCATCCAAAAAACAGCAGATTACACTTTCATCTCAAGTGTGCACGGAACATTCTCTAGAATAGATCACGCCTTGGGGCACAAATCAAGCCTCAGTAAATTTAAGAAAATTGAAATCATATCAAGCATCTTTTCTGAAAACAAGGCTATGAGATTAGAAATCAATTACAAGGAAAAAAATGTAAAAGACACAAACACGTGGAGGCTAAACAATACGTTACTAAATAACCAAGAGATCACTGAATGAATCAAAGAGGAAATCAAAAATAACCTAGAGACAAATGACAATGAAAACACAATGGTCCAAAACCTATGGGATTCAGCAAAAACAGTTCTAAGAAGGAAGTTTATAGCAGTACAAGCATACCTCAAGAAACAAGAAAAATCTCAAATAAACAATCTAACCTTACACCTAAAGGAACTAGAGAAAGAAGAACAAACAAAACCCAAAGTTAGCAGAAGGAAAGAAATCATAAGATCAGAGCAGAAATAAATGAAATAGAAACAAAGAAAACCATACCAAAGATCAGTAAAACTAAAACCTGGTTCTTTGAGAAGATAAACAAAATTGATAAACCATTAGCCAGACTCATCAAGAAAAAGAGGGAGAGGACTCAAATCAATAAAATTAGAAATGAAAAATGAAAAGTTACAAAGGACACCACAGAAATACAAAGCATCATAAGAGACTACTACAAGCAACTCTTTGCCAATAAAATGGACAGCCTGGAAGAAATGGGAAAATTCTTAGGAAGGTATAATCTTCCAAGACTGAACCAGGAAGAAATAGAAAATATGAACAGACCAATCACAAGGAATAAAATTAAAACTGTGATTAAAAGTCTTCCAACAAACAAAAGTCCAGGACCAGATGTCTTCACAGGTGAATTCTATCAATCATTTAGAGAAGAGGTAATACCCATCCTTCTCAAACTCGTCCAAAAAACTGCAGAGGAAAGAACACTCCCAAACTCATTCTATGAGGCCACCATCACTCTGATACCAAAATCACACAAAGATGTCACAAAGAAAGAAAACTACAGGCCAATATCACTGATGAACATAGATGCAAAAATCCTCAACAAAATACTAGCAAACAGAATCCAACAGCACACTAAAGGGGTAATACACCATGATCAAGTGAGGTTTATCCCAGGAATGCAAGGATTCTTCAATATACACAAATCAATCAATGTGATACACCATATTAACAAGTAGAAGAATAAAAACCATATGATCATCTCAATAGAGGCAGAAAAAACTTTTGACAAAATTCAATACCCATTTATGATAAAAACCCCTCAGAAAGTAGGTATAGAGGGAACTTACCTCAACATACTAAAGACCGTATATGACAAACCCACAGCAAACATCATTCTCAATGGTGAAAAACTGAAAGCATTTCCTCTAAGATCAGGGACAAGACAAGGATGTCCACTCTCGCCACTATTATTCAACATAGTTTTGGAAGTCCTAGCCACAGCAATCAGAGAAGAAAAAGAAATAAAAGGAATACAAATTGGAAAAGAAGAAGTAAAGCTGTCGCGGTTTGCAGATGACATGATACTATACATAGACAATCCTAAAAATGCCACCAGAAAACTACTAGAGCTAATCAATGAATTTGGTAAAGTTGCAGGATACAAAGTTAATGCACAGAAATCTCTTGCATTCCTATACACTAATGATGAAAAATCTGACAGAGAAATTAGGAAACACTCCTATTTACCATTGAAACAAAAATTAATTAAATTAAACACTAATGATGAAAAATCTGACAGAGAAATTAGGAAACACTCCTATTTACCATTGAAACAAAAAGAATAAAATATCTAGGAATAAACCTACCTAGAGAGACAAAAGACCTGTATGCAAAAAACTATAAGACACTGATGAAAGCAATTAAAGATGATACCAACAGATGGAGAGATACACCATGTTCTTGGACTGGAAGAATCAATACTGTGAAAATGACTATACTACCCAAAGCAATCTACAGATTCAATGCAATCCCTATCAAATTACCAATGGCATTTTTTACAGAACTAGAACAAAAAAATCTTAAAATTTGTATGGAGACACAAAATACCCCAAATAGCCAAAGCAGTCTTGAGGGAAAACAACAGAGCTGGAGGAATCAGACTCCCTGACTTCAGACTATACTACAAAGCTACAGTAATCAAGACAATGTGGTACTGGCACAAAAACAAAAACAGAAATATAGATCAATGGAACACGATAGAAAGTCCAGAGATAAACCAATGCACCTATGGTCAACTAATCTATGATAAAGGAGGCAAGGATATAGAATGGAGAAAAGACAGTCTCTTCAATAAGTGGTGCTGGGAAAACTGGACAGCTACATGTAAAAGAATGAAATTAAAACACTCCCTAACACCATACACAAAAATAAACTCAAAATGGATTAGAGACCTAAATGTAAGACCGGACACTATAAAACTCTTAGAGGAAAACATAGGAAGAACACTCTTTGACATAAATCACAGCAAGATCTTTTTTGATCCACCTCCTAGAGTAAAGGAAATAAAAACAGAAATAAACAAATGGGACCTAATTAAACTTAAAAGCTTCTGCAAAGCAAAGGAAACTACAAACAAGATGAAAAGACCACCCTCAGAATGGGAGAAAATATTTGCAAACGGATCAACAGACAAAGGATTAATCTCCAAAATATATAAACAGCTCATGCAGCTCAATATTAAAAAAACAAACAACCCAATCCAAAAATGGGCAGAAGACCTAAATACACATTTCTCCAAAGAAGACATACAGATGGCCAAGAAGCACATGAAAAGCTGCTCAACATCACTAATTATTAGAGAAATGCAAATCAAAACTACAGTGAGGTATCACCTCACACCAGTTAGAATGGGCGTCATCAGAAAATCTACAAACAACAAATGCTGGAGAGGGTGTGGAGAAAAGGGAACCCTCTTGCACTGTTGGTGGGAATGTAAATTGATACAGCCACTATGGAGAACAGTATGGAGGTTCCTTAAAAAACTAAAAATAAAATTACCATATGACCCAGCAATCCCACTACTGGTCATATACCCAGAGAAAACCATAATTCAAAAAGACACATGCACCGCAATGTTCATTTCAGCACTATTTACAATAGCCAGGTCACGGAAGCAACCTAAATGCCCATCGACAGACGAATGGATAAAGAAGATGTGGTACGTATATACAATGGAATATTACTCAGCCATAAAAGGGAACGAAATTGGGTCATTTGTAGAGACTGTCATACAGAGTGAAGTAAGTCAGAAAGAGAAAAACAAATATCGTATATTAATGCACATATGTAGAACCTAGAAAAATGGTATCGATGAACCGGTTTACAGGGCAGAAATTGAGACACAGATGTAGAGAACAGACATATGGACACCAAGGGGGGAAAGTGGCGGGGGTGGGGGTGGTGGCGTGATGAATTGGGAGATTGGGATTGACATGTATACACTAATATGTATAGAATGGATAAGTAATAAGAACCTGCTATATAAAAAATTAATAAAATAAAATTCAAAAATTCAAAAAAAAAGAAAAATAATTTAAAAAATGAATTAAAATCCCCTAATGCTTAATATTGGTTGTAGTCTCCTAAGAGTCACATACAAAGCCATATCAATCTAGTTTTAGTCTACTTTCTTTATTTTCTTCCATATTCCCTTTAATATAGTAAACTTGATCCTCAAGGCACTACTTGCCATTTTTGGAGTACAATCTTGTATGCCCCACATTTTTTTTTTTTTTTTTTTTTACTTTGCCCACACTGTTGTCTCCATTCCTCTTATTAACCATTTTTTTTAAATTGAAGTATAGCTGATTTACAATGTTGTGTTAATTTCTGCTGTATAGCAAAGTAATTCAGTTATACATATATATATGCTTTTTTATATTCTTTTATATTCTTTTCCATTATGGTTTTCCACAGGGTATTGAATATAGTTCCCTGTGCTATACAGTAGGACCTTGTTGTTTATTTATTATATATATAATAGTTTGCATCTTATTTACCATTTTTCATTCAGCTTGAGTATTTCCTTCCATGTGAAGCTGACTATATCATGATAAAGTCTTTTCACTCTTCCATATTTTAGTTTCAATTTATATGCATCTGTAATAATGCAAAAAAAATCATTGCATTGTAACTGCTAGTTTATATGCATAGTTTTCCCACCTGACCATTTATTTTTTTCTTAACCAGCTTTGTTCACCAATGCTTAACACTTTATCACATAGTAAAATGTTTTGAATGCACACTTGAATAATATGAATACACTGAAATATTCCTGTTGAATATTTACTGATATGTACTGAAGAACTAATTGTATGCTTTCATAATCTCTTTCTTTCTTCATAAAAACACTAATCTCAGATATTCTATTATCCTCATTTTACAAGTGAGGAAACAATGACACAGATAGTAAAAGTAGCTTTCCCAAGGCCATAGAGTTAGTGTTTGACACAGCCAGGATTTCACACTGAGTCCCAGTACTTACTATATTATAGAATACTATCAGGGTGATGTCAATAATGATAACTGACACACATTATACCTTTTATTTTCAGCAAAACTGAACATCCTGTTTATCTTCTCTGAGCTTTGCTCATGCCTTGTTTATAATAAAAATAAACATAATTACACATCGCCAGCTTTCAACTGGGTGACTTCTATGCCATATCTTGAAATCTAGCTACGTTCAACTAATTGTAGTTCCTGAAATTTTATTTCTGCTGTTTAAAGTTTTTCTAACTTTTGCGCTTATGGCTTATTTTTTCATTTGTTTATAATTTTTGTTTGTGATCTGGTGTTTAGCAGGACTCTAACTGTGGGAATACTGCATGACCTTGGTTGAAGATGTGTCCCATTATAAAGAATTCGCTTTTAACATTGTTAACCTGAGTCAAATCTATGGTACTATCTTAGTTTGGGCACTTCTCAAATCCTAGTGATATTGTACATTCAAGCAACAGTACAACATGAGGATTTGCATGTGGTTATAAATTCTCAATTTTCCTAATCATACTTTTCTGGCATATAGACTGTATCTAGTCTACACTTTCACTGAGGGTACAGCCCTCCAAGGCCCTTGGCTTTAAATTAGAGGCTCATCTTTGACTCCCTGCCGTGTGGAGACTTGCTTCTCTACTGACACAGCTGTTAAAATCTGGTTACTAAGATCAGCAAAAAGCCCCCAACATAGACTTAGCATCTGCCCTAGCTTATCTCTGTTTTTTCTAACCTTCATTTTTATGTTTATTTCTGACATTTCCTATGAGATTCTTTTATCTCTTTACTTAACATGTTCATCTCTGCATTTGTTACATTTTTTTTAACCAAGTATTGATAGATACTTAGCTAATAATTTTTATTTTCTTTCTTTTTCCAGGGCATCTACTCTGCCATATTGATGGAAAAAACTAAATGTGTTTTAAACCTAATTCTGATGAAGCAGGCATAAGGAAAAGAACTACCATTTAATAAGTACTTGAATTGTTCTATGACAGACATATTTTCTTATTTATTCACTCTGAAAAATAGATGTGATTTACCCTGAGGGAAAGAGCCAACTCAAAGACATAAAGTAGTTTTTCTATGATCACATAGCTTGTGAGTGGCAGAGCAGGAATTTTAACTGAGGCTTATGTGACTGTTAAGTCAGAGTTTATTACAATATACAGGGTATTCATCAATCTAAGATCAAGTGTTAGAACGTCTGGTAGACCCAACTAGTGTTATTGCTTCACAAACACCATGCAAAGTAACATGGATGTGTATTTTCAAAGGTTGTTTCAGAGCTCTCCTTGCCTTCTTATTCTGAACATCTATTTATTCTGATGAATTACTAAATCAGAGAATTGACCTTAACAGGAAATATTATAGCTCTATTTAAATAAAAGAAAACATAAAAATTTTAAAGTAACTAAAAAAACAGAAACTTTATTATCTGTATCATGCTCAGTGTGTTTAAGAGCCCACTTAATTAGGGGGCTATTTTAAATAAATCATACAAATTCTATTGTGGTTGTACCAACATCCAAGTGTCTTATGTTATCACTTCCAATTTCTCTCAATCAGGTGACAAAATTCAGGAAGGCAGAGTCTTTTCCTTAAAGATTTTTTGCATGCCTTACAACTGCATAGTTCTGGGCCTACAGTAGGATCTGTACAATCTCTTTTAGATTTTTTGCTTATTGGTTATTTATAAGCTTTGGTCTGACAATGTTATTAAGCATACTTTTCCAAGTGTACTTGAACTACTTTTGCCTTCATATTTATTATTCATAGTAAAGTGGCTAAGTAACGATTCAGAGAATAACTAAAAGTGAAAATTTGATTTTTTTTTAACATGCATTACTGAGCTATACTAAGTTTTGATCAAATGCAACTCTGGTCCCCATTAACTCAATGGTTAAAAAGTGGCCTGATTCCATCCTTAGTTTGCTAATTTTTATTTCCTTGAACTGTTGTGGCTGAACATTACCTCAGCTGATTTGCGCTGTTCTTCCTCTTTTATTTGCTATCTTGCCATTCAAAAAAAAAAAAATGGAAGGCTGAAAATCGTGAGGTATTAATTCAAATATGAGGTGTTGACTACCTAAGCATCTAATACAAAATGAAGATGCTTTTGGCTTGATATTAGTAGTGCTAAGATATAAAGAAATTTTGAGAATCATAGCTATTCTTTTTTTAAAAATAAAATTATTTATTTATTTATTTTTATTTTTAGCTGCATTGGGTCTTTGTTGCTGCACACAGGCTTTGTCTAGTTGCAGCGAGCAGGGGCTACTTTTCGTTGCGGTGCATGGGCTTCTCATTGCAGTGGCTTCTCTTGCTGCAGAGCACGGGCTCTAGGTACATGGGCTTCAGTAGCTGTGGCTCACGGGCTCTAGAGCGCAGGCTCAGTAGTTGTGGCACACGGGCTTTGTTGCCCTGAGGCATGTGGGATCATCCCAGACCAGGGCTCGAACCCGTGACCCCTGCATTGGCAGGCGGATTCTTAACCACTGAGCCACCAGGGAAGCCCGAAAATATTGCTTTTTACACTGCACATTTCTGATGTGTCATAAGACTATTCCACTAAAGTAATTTTAGTAAGGAATAGGTGTTATTTTTGTAGAAAAACATATATAGTATAAGAAATTTGAATTTGGGTCCGTATTAAAATTTTTTCTGCATTATATTTTCAAGGAAGTAGAAAAATTGAAATAATTATACAGGGAATATACATATACCTATCACTTAATCTATAATCAACATTTACCATTGCTTATCACACTCATCTATCCATCAATCTGTCTTATTTTGAAATCATCCCTCATTCTAGGAAGGACTTTCTGTCAACTTAAAATTAAAAGGAAGCATGGGGAAATAGATCCCCATTACTGATGTTGTTCAAACTCAGGTTGACTTTGGCAGCGAGAGTGTAAAAACTATCCAAGTCTCAGGTGAATAGCTGGATTATATAAATAGTTCTTGTAATTGTGATAACCTTCATGTAAATATATGAGGTCAAAGCTTTATTTAAGTAGTTTATGAATGAGGGGACCAATACAATTTTGAGACTCATTTAAAAGAGAAATTGAGGAACTATATAGAAATAATTTAATAAAGGAATATAAAAATTGCTAGATTACATATACAATTGGTTATTGACTCAAATGGTTATAAACTATAACTTCTGGGTTATCTTTTCTACCAATTATTTGAACCTATACTAAAAGAAAATCTGTAATTTAACATGGATCATCATCATGTCTGGGAACCTTAATCAATAGTAAACAGTGAGTCAAAGTTCATTCTTCTAAATAATCTTTAGATGGACCTGTGACTCCTATAATATTCAAAGGACATTAAATACCTGCCAAGACACACACACACACATTTTTCCTTTTTTCTTCTAATTTTGGATAATTCACACACACACACACACACACAGACACACACACATACACACATATATACACACCAGATAAAATGTATGTCAAGTACCTTGCAAAGCTCTAAAGCCTGGGTTGAGACAAGTAGATATGTGTAGTTATTTAATTTATGTGAAAATGTGGCGTTTCCAAACACAAAACCAATTTGTGGTAGGCAGAATTCTAATATGGACTCTGAAATTCCCCTTCCTGCACTATGTACACAGACCCTCTATAATCCCTTCCACTTGAATGTGTGTGCAGGACTTATATAGTGAGATGTCTCTCCTTGATTAGGTTACCTGGTATCACAAAGGTGAAGCGATTTTGCAGATGTAATAAAGGCTCCTAATAAATTGTCCTTGAGTTAATCAAAAGTGAGGTTTTCCTGGCTGAGCTTGACTTAATCCTGGAGCCCTTTTTGTTTGTTTGTTTGCTTGTTTTTTAACACCTTTATTGGAGTATAATTGCTTTACAATGGTGTGTTAGTTTCTGCTTTATAACAAAGTGAATCAGCTATACATATACATATATCCCCATATCTCCTCCCTCTTGCGTCTCCCTCCCACCCTCCCTATCCCACTCCTCTAGGTGATCACAAAGCACCGAGCTGCTCTCCCTGTGCTATGCAGCTGGTTCCCACTAGCTATCTATTTTACATTTGGTAGTGTATATATGTCCATGCCACCCTCTCACTTTGTCCCAGCTTACCCTTCCCCCTCCCCGTCCTCAAGTCCATTCTCTACGTCTCCGTCTTTATTCTTGTCCCGCCCCTAGGTTCGCCAGAACCATTTTTTTGTTTTTTTTTAGATTCCATATATATGTGTTAGCATACGGTATTTGTTTTTCTCTTTCTGACTTGCTTCACTCTGTATGACAGACTCTAGGTCCATCCACCTCACTACAAATAACTCAATTTCGTTTCTTTTTATGGCTGAGTAATATTCCATTTTATATATGTGTGCCACATCTTCTTTATCCATTCATCTGTCGATGGACACTTAGGTTGCTTCCATGCCCTGGCTATTGTAAATAGAGCTGCAATGAACATTTTGGTACATGACTCTTTTTGAATTATGGTTTTCTCAGGGTATATGCCCAGTAGTGGGATTGCTGGGTTGTATGGTAGTTCTATTTTTAGTTTTTTAAGGAACCTCCACACTGTTCAATCCTGGAGCCCTTTAAAAGAGGATCTAGGTCTTCCTTCAAGAGAGGAATTCAGAGCAAGAAAGATTCAAAATAAGAGAGATTCTTCTGCTGGTTTTAAATAAGCAAATACCATGTTGTGATCAGACTGTGGAGATGCCAGACTGCAAAGACCTGAAGGCAATCTATAGCAGCTGAGAGTGGTACCCAGCCAACGATCAGCAATAAAATGGGGACTCTGTTCTCCAACCACATGGCAGTAATTTTGCCAACAGCCTAAATAAGTTTGGAAATGGATTCCTTGCTAGTCACATTTCCAGATAATACTGCATTCCAGACAACAGCTTAATTTCAGTCTTGTGAAACCCTGAGCAGAGGACCCAATTAAAATATGCCTGGACGTCTAACCTACATAAGCTGTGAGACAATATATGCATTTGGTTTTAAGCTGGTAAAACTGTGGGAATTTGTTACATAGCAATAGAAAACTAATACCCAAGAGATTTTAAGGGCTATGATTCCTCGATAAAGCCAATTACTTTCATAACTGTATCAGGGTAGTATTTCTCAATATATAACAAAATAAATACACTCCAGCAAGTGTTTGCTCAGCATTTCCAAATAATTGCTAAAATTATGAATCAACCAGAGGGCCAGATTATTCTTTCATCTCGATGCTTTCAATGAATCATACTCTCAAATTAACCCTGGGTTTAGACTTTTTCTTTTTCTTTTTTTAACATCTTTACTGGAGTATAATTGTTTACAATGTTGTATTAGTTTCTGCTATATAACAAAGTGAATCAGCTATACATATACATATATCCCCATATCCCCTCCCTCTTGTGCCTCCCTTCCACCCTCCCTATCCCACCCCGCTAGGTGGTCACAAAGCACCAAGCTGAACTCCCTGTGCTATGCGGCTTCCCACTAGCTATCTATTTCACATTTGGTAGTGTATATACGTTAATGCCACTCTCTCACTTCTTCCCAGCTTATCCTTCCCTCTCCCTGTGTCAAGTCCATTTTCTACGTCTGCATCTTTATTCCTGTCCTGCCCCTAAGTTCTTCAGAACCATTACTTTTTTATATTCCATATATATGTGTTAGCATACAGTATTTGTTTTTCTCTTTCTGACTTACTTCACTCTGTATGACAGACTCTAGTCTATCCACCTCACTACAAATAACTCAGTTTTGTTTCTTTTTATGGCTGAGTAATATTCCATTGTATATATGTGCCACATCTTCTTTATCCATTCATCTGTCGATGGACACTTAGGTTGCTTCCATGTCCTGGCTATTGTAAATAGTGCTGCAATGAACATTGTGGTACATGATGCTATTTGAATTATGGTTTTCTCATGGTATATGCCCAGTAGTGGGATTGCTGGGTTATATGATCGTTCAATTTTTAATTTTTTAAGGAACCTCCATACTGTTCTCCATAGTGGCTGTATCAATTTACATTCCCACCAACAGTGCAAGAGGGTTCCCTTTTCTCCACACCCTCTCCAGCATTTACTGTTTGTAGATTTTTTTTCATGATGGCCATTCTAACCAGTGTGAGGTGATACCTCATTGTCGTTTTGATTTGCTTTACTCTAATGATTAGTGATGTTGAGCATCTTTTCATGTGTTTGCTGGCAATCTGTATATCTTCTTTGGAGAAATGTCTATTTAGGTCTTCTGCCCATTTTTGGATTGGGTTGTTTGTTTTTTTGATATTGAGCTGCACGAGCTGCTTGCAAATTTTGGAGATTAAAACTTTGTCAGTTGCTTCATTTGCAAATATTTTCTCCCATTCTGAGGGTTGTCTTTTAGTCTAATTTATGGTTTCTTTTGCTGTGCAAAAGCTTTTTAATTTTCATTAGATCCCATTTGTTTATTTTTGTTTTTCTTTCCATTACTCTAGGAGGTGGATCACAAAGGATCTTGCTGTGATTTATGTAATAGACTGTTCTGCCTATGTTTTCCTCTAAGAGTTTTATAGTGTCTGGCCTTACATTTAGGTCTTTAATCCATTTTGAGTTTGTTTTTGTGTATGGTGTTAGGGAGTGTTCTAATTTCATTCTTTTACATGTAGCTGTCCAGTTTTCCCAGCACCACTTATTGAAGAGGCTGTCTTTTCTCCATTGTATATTCTTGCCTCCTTTATCAAAAATAAGGTGACCATCTGTGCATGGGTTTATCTCTGGGCTTTCTATCCTGTTCCATTGATCTATATTTCTGTTTTTGTGCCAGTACCAGACTGTCTTGATTACTGTAGCTTTGTAGTACAGTCTGAAGCCAGGGAGCCTGATTTTTCTTTCTCCAGCTCCGTTTTTCCTTCTCAAGATTGCTTTGGCTATTCGGGGTCTTTTGTGTTTACATACAAACTGTGAAATTTTTTGTTCTAATTCTGTGAAAAATGTCATTGGTAGTTTGACAGGGATTGCACTGAATCTGTAGATTGCTTTGGGTAGTAGAGTCATTTTCACAATGTTGATTCTTCCAATCCAAGAACATGGTATATCTCTCCATCTGTTTGTATCATCTTTAATTGCTTTCATCAGTGTCTTATAGTTTTCGGCATACAGGTCTTTTGTCTCCTTAGGTAGGTTTATTCCTAGGTATTTTATTCTTTTTTGTGGCAATGGTAAATGGGAGTGTTTCCTTAATTTCTCTTTCAGATTATTCATCGTTAGTGTATAGGAATGTAAGAGATTTCTGTGCATTAATTTTGTATCATGCTACTTTACCAAATTCACTGATTAGCTCTACTAGTTTTCTGATAGCATCTTTAGGATTCTCTATATATAGTATCATGTCATCTGCAAAAAGTAACAGTTTTACTTCTTTTCCGATTTGGATTCCTTTTATTTCTTTTTCTTCTCTGATTGCTGTGGCTAAAACTTCCAAAACTATGTTGAATAACAGTGGTGAGTGGGCAACCTTGTCTTATTCCTGATCTTAGTGGAAATGGTTTCAGTTTTTCACCATTGAGGACAATGTTGGCTGTGGGTTTGTTATATATGGCCTTTATTATGTTGAGGTAGGTTCCCTCTATGACTACCTTCTGTAGAGTTTTTATCATAAATGGGTGTTGAATTTTGTCAAAAGCTTTTTCTGCATCTACTGAGACTACCATATGGTTTTGGTTTTTATCGTTCAATTTGTTACTATGGTGTATCACATTGATTGACTTGCATATATTGAAGAATCCTTGCATTCCTGGGATAAACCCCACTTGACCATGGTGTATAATCCTTTTATTGTGTTGTTGGATTCTGTTTGCTAGTATTTTATTGATGATTTTTGCATCTATGTTCATCAGTGATATTGGCCTGTAGTTTTCTTCCTTTGTGACATTTTGTCTGGTTTTGGTATCAGGGTGATGGTGGCCTTGTAGAATGAGTTTGGGAGTGTTCCTCCCTCTGCTATATTTTGGAAGAGGTTGAGAAGGATAGGTGTTAGCTCTTCTCTAAATGTTTGATACAATTAACCTGTGAAGCCATCTGGTCCTGGGCTTTTGTTTGTTGGAAGATTTTTAATTATAGGTTCAATTTCAGTGCTTGTGATTGGCCTGTTTATATTTTCTACTTCTTCCTGGTTCAGTCTTCGAAGGTTGTGCTTTTCTAAGAATTTGTCCATTTCTTCCAGGTTGTCCATTTTATTGGCATATAGTTGCTTGTAGTAATCTCTCATGATCCTTTGTATTTCTGCAGTGTCAGTTGTTACTTCTTTTTCATTTCAAATTCTGTTGATTTGAGTCTTTTCCCTTTTTTTCTTGATGAGTCTGGCTAATGGTTTAACAATTTTGTTTATCTTCTCAAGAACCAGCTTTTAGTTTTATTGATCTTTGCTATTGTTTCCTTCATTTCTTTTTCATTTATTTCTGATCTGATTTTTATGATTTCTTTCTTTCTGCTAACTCTGGGTATTTTTTGTTCTTCTTTCTCTAATTGCTTTAGGTGTAAGGTTAGGTTGTTTATTTCAGATGTTTCTTGTTTTTTGAGGTAGGACTGTATTGCTATAAACTTCCCTCTTAGAACTGCTTTTGCTGCATCCCATAGGTTTTAGGTCATCGTGTTTTCATTGTCATTTGTTTCTAGGTATTTTTAATTTCCTCTTTGATTTCTTCAGTGATCTCTTGGTTATTTAGTACTGTATTGTTTAGTCTCCATGTGTTTGCATTTTTTACAGTTTTTTTTCCTATAATTGATATCCAGTCTCATAGCATTGTGTTTGGAAAAGATACTTGATATGATTTAAATTTTCTTAAATTCACCGACGCATGATTTGTGACCCAAGATATGATCCTAGAGGATGTTTCATGAGCACTTGAGAAGAAAGTGTATTCTGTTGTTTTTGGATGGAATTTCCTATAAATATCAATTAAGTCCATCTTATTTAATGTGCCATTTAAAGCTTGTGTTTCCTTATTTATGTTCATTTTAGATGATCTGTCCAGTGGTGAAAGTGGGGTGTTAACGTCCCCTATTATTATTGTGTTACGGTCAATTTCTCCTTTTATGGCTGTTAGCATTTGCATTATGTACTGAGGAGCTCCTATGTCGGGTGCATAAATACTTACAATTGTTATAGCTTCTTCTTGGATTGATCCCTTGATCATTGTGTAATGTCTTTCCTTGTCTCCTGTAACAGTCTTTTAAAAGTCTATGTTGTCTGATATGAGTATTGCTACTCCAGCTTTCTTTTGATTTCCATTTGCATGGAATATCTTTTTCCATACCCTCACTTTCAGTCTGTATGTGTCCCTAGGTCTGAAGTGGGTCTCTTGTAGACAGCATATATACGGGTCTTGCTTTTGTATCCATTTAGCAAGCCTGTGTCTTTCGATTGGTGCATTTAATCCATTCACATTTAAGGTAATTATCTATATGTATGTTTCTATTACCATTGTCTTAATTGTTTTGGGTTTGTTTTCATAGGTCCTTTTCTTCTCTTGTGTTTCCCACTTAAAGAAGTTCCTTTAACATTTGTTACAGAGCTGGTTTGGTGGTGCTGAATTCTCTTAGCTTTTGCTTGTCTGGAAAGGTGTTAATTTCTCTGTCGAATCTGAATGAGATCCTTGCTGGGTAATCTTGGTTGTAGGTTTTTCCCTTTCATCACTTTAAATATGTCCTGTCACTCCCTTCTGGCTTGCAGAGTTTCTGCTGAAAGTTCAGCTGTTAACCTTATGGGGATTCCCTTGTAGTTTATTTGTTGCTTTTCCCTTGATGCTTTTAATATTTTTTCTTTGTATTTAATTTTTGATAGTTTGAATAATACGTGTCTTGGTATGTTTCTCCTTGGATTTATCCTGTATGGGACTCTCTGTGCTTCCTGGACTTGACTATTTCCTTTCCCACATTAGGGAAGTTTTCACTATAATCTCTTCAAATATTTTCTCAGTTCCTTTCTTTTTCTCTTCTTCTTCTGGGACCCCTATAATTCGAATGTTGTGCATTTAACGTTGTCCCAGAGGTCTCTGAGACTGTCCTCAATTCTTTTCATTCTTTTTTCTTTATTCTGCTCTGTGGCAGTTATTTCCACCATTTTATCTTCCAGGTCACTTATCTGTTCTTCTGCCTCAGATATTCTGCTATTAATTCCTTCTAGAGAATTTTTAATTTCATTTATTGTGTCGTTCATCATTGTTTGTTTGCTCTTTAGTTCTTCTAGGTCCTTGTTAAACGTTTCTTGTATTTTCTCCATTCTATTTCCAGGATTTTCGATCATTTTTACTATCATTATTCTGAATTCCTTTTCAGGTAGACTGCCTATTTCCCCTTCATTTGTTTGCTCTGGTGGGTTTTCACTCTGCTCCTTCATCTGCTGCGTATTTCTCTGTCTTCTCATTTTGCTTAACTTACTGTGTTTGGGGTCTCCTTTTCTCAGGCTGCAGGTTCATAGTTCCCGTTTTTGTGTCTGCCCCCAGTGGGTAAGGTTGGTTCAGTGGGTTGTGTAGGCTCCCTGGTGGAGGGGACTGGTGCCTGTGTTGTGGTGGATGAGGCTGGATCTTGTCTTTCTGGTGGGTAGGACCATGTCTGGTGGTGTGTTTTGGGATGTCTGTGGCCTTATTATGATTTTAGGCAGCCTCTCTGCTAATGGGTGGGGTTGTGTTCCTGTCTTGCTAGTTGTTTGGCATGGGGTGCCCAGCACTGGAGCTTGCTGGTCGTTGACTGGAGCTGGGTTTTAGTGTTGAGATGGAGATCTCTGGGAGAGCTCCTGCCAATTGATATTACATGGGGCCGGGAGGTCTCTGGTGGTCCAACGCCCTGAACTTGGCTCTCCCACCTCAGAGGCTCAGGCCTGACAGCCAGATGGAGCACCAAGACCGTGTCAGCCACATGGTTCAGAAGAAAAGGGAGAAAAAAGAACGAAAAAATATAAAAAATAAAATAAAATTATTAAAATAAAAAAATTATTAAAAATAAAAAAATTAAAGTCATTAAAAAAAGAAAGAAGGAGAGAGCAACCAAACCAAAAAAAAAATCCACCAATGATAACAAGCACTAAAAACTACACTAAAAAAAAAAAAACACAAAAAACTGGACAGACAGAACCCTAGGACAAATGGTGGTAAAAGCAAAGCTATACAGACAAAATCACAGAAAGAAGCATACACATACACACTCACAAAAAGAGAAAAAGGAAAAAAATATATATATCTTTTGGGAAGTCTGAGGTCTTCTGCCAGCATTCAGTAGGTGTTCTGTAGGAATTGTTTCACATGTAGATGTATTTTTGATGTATTTGTGGGGTGGAAGGTGATCTCCATGTCTTACTCCTCCGCCATCTTGAAGGTCCTCTCGGGTTTAAACTTTTAATCACATAAATTTTTTCTCACATATAGAAGAAAGAAAAAAGTATTTCAATTTGTGCTTGAGTTATTAAGGTAATTAGCTAATTCTTGAGGAAGATAAGGTTTATTTTTTAATGACAATTGCTGTGAGTTGAGTCCTGTGGAAAGCAGATACTGAGATGGGGTTTACCGTGCAGGAGATAGTAAGGAGTACCTTTAGACTCAAGACACGTGTAAGTAAAGGTAAGGAAGCAGGACCAGATAAAGGAAGAAGTTAGGCTGCAACGCAGTCCCAAAGACAACTCTGACCAACCTCATGAGGATCTCTGCTGCTAGAATATACCTTTAGAGTTGTCTGGAGTAGGGCTGATATGGCCAGGAATTTACACCCTTATATTGACCTGATATTTGATGTAGATCAATCTGGAAAGGGATGCAACCTTAGAGGAGGTCGTTCTCTGCAGTTGAGGCAATTCCTTAAGGGACTAACAGCCAAAGACATTCTTTCTACAGCACTTTTACCAGTTGGGGCATTAAGTCCTTCATTGAGGTGGTATCTGAGTGCACACAGCAATGTTCCCCACATCTATACTACTGAGATGTAAGCTATTACTAGTTTTATGTCAGTAACTCTGAATGTATTCATCTTCTCCCAAAATGTAGTTCATCAAAAAAACTTTATATTAGGTTAGAAACTGTAGCCTACCATTTTTCCTTATATGCTGATAGTGATTTCTGAAAGATGGATCAGAGATTATTCCTCTAAATAACAAATTTTTAGTATCCCTATTAGATACCGTTTATCTTGAGACAACGAAAATGCCATGTCAGAGGTCAGTAATTCATCATATTTTAGGATCTGCCTTTTAAATTGCCAACGTCTGGCATCTAGGATACAAAAGATGTAATCATGGAATTGATTATCTTAGCACACACTTCAGGATCCAGGGGGGGAAAAAGTACATGAACTCATTCAGAGATTATAGTTATTGATGCTTTTTGACATGTTTGTATCAAATAATGAAAATTATCTTTCTTTATGCTATCACATATTAACACTGTTTCTAGTCATTATCAGTCAAAATAATCAATGAAGAAAGGCTACTGATAAACTGGATTGATTTTCAGTGAAATTGTGCAATATGCTTTAAATGCTTAGTAACTTGGTGCATAGCTGCTGAAAAGTAGTTAATTCATAGAATTTCAGGTCAAGGATTATGCTTTAAAAAGCAGGATCTCGGGCTTCCCTGGTGGCGCAGTGGTTGAGAATCTGCCTGCCAATGCAGGGGACACGGGTTCGAGCCCTGGTCTGGGAGGATCCCACATGCCGCGGAGCAACTGGGCCCGTGAGCCACAACTACTGAGCCTGAGCGTCTGGAGCCTCTGCTCCTCAACAAGAGAGGCCGCGATAGTGAGAGGACCACGCACCGCGATGAAGAGTGGCCCCCACTCGCCGCAACTGGAGAAAGCCCTCACACAGAAACGAAGCCCCAACACAGCCAAAAATTAAAATAATAAATAAATAATAAATAAATAATTAAAAAAAAAAAAAAAAGCAGGATCTCAAAATTGCCTGACAGTTTTTCCACCTGTGACTCTTCTTCTATTAAAATGTATCAGGGGGCTTCCCTGGTGGCGCAGTGGTTGAGAATCTGCCTGCTAATGCAGGGGACACGGGTTCGCGCCCTGGTCTGGGAAGATCCCACATGCCGTGGAGCAACTAGACCTGTGAGCCACAACTACTGAGCCTGCGCGTCTGGAGCCTGTGCTCCGCAACAAGAGAGGCCACGATAGTGAGAGGCCCGCGCACTGCGATGAAGAGTGGCCCCCGCTTGCCGCAACTAGAGAAAGCCCTAGCACAGAAACGAAGACCCAACATAACAATCAATCAATCAATCAATAAATTTAAAAAAAAAAAACTTAAAAAAAAAAATGTATCAGAAGTGACTTTATTATTGCTGTCACTTTTGATAATAGCCTCAGAAAGTTTCAGCTACTGGTATTTTATGCGAGTCCCATCTTTTAAATAAGAAATTAGAAAATAAAATTATTGATCTGAAAACAACACACAGTGCACCCCTATTGTTATGTTCTTTCTTCCTTAAAAATTGGCTTGTAAGAGTAACTTTAAATTCCGTATTCCCTATAATCATTTTAATACTCATTTATTTTATTCTCTAGACATGTATTTTCATTTTTAAAAGTTTTAAAAAACTAACAAGTAAAAAACCAAAAAAAAAAAGTTACCAAACAAGCCCACTCATTGATTCTAGAGGCAGTAAAATATCTTTTTATCTTGTTTACTTTTATTTATTTAATCCATTTTATTGCTATAACTCTCTGATAGGGACTGTCAATATCAGGCTGCCATTTCAGTCCTCTGACACATTCTGCTTATTGCCACTGGTAGCAATGTTATTGCTGTGAAAAAGTTGACTCATCTATGCTCCCCAGAGCACCCTGTCTCCCTTTTGCCCTCTCTTCATATTTCAACTGCTCATTACCTGCATTTGATTCAGTGTTTGATGGAAGAATTCATTTGTCTTTTCCAATATAGAGGAACACATTTTACCCCAGCAAAAGTCTCATAAACTTTTAGGAATATTTTCCTTTATTTTTTCTATCAATGCTACAGCAAAGCCACACTGATATCTGACTTACAGATTTTATGGAATGCCTTCTTCCTCTCCTAAGTGCTGATATCTGCTTTCTTAACAGGATAGGGTTTATCTTTTTGATATTAATCCCTATTCTAGAAAGGAAACGTAGTTACACATTCTGACTGTGATATGCAGAGAAATGTTGCTTTGCTATCACCACGGAAGTAGCCACCACAAGAAACTGTTTCTTGTTTCCAAATGATACCCCCCACGAAAATCTCATTCATCAACTTCTACCATCTTTGTGTTCACTCTCCTGCCCCATTAACCTCTATTTTGTTTTAGACATAGAAAATATCTTTAGCCTCTATACTGTAAACTGGATATTTCCAATAGAGTTACCTCCAATATAGAGAGAACACATTTCCTAAAATACCAGTTATTTCTATCTGTTCCCTAAAAATGCAGAAGATAACATGGTGCAGACACAAAAATAACATTGAGTAGTAAGTCAGGTGTCCTGCATTTTATTAGCTGCGTGATTTTCAGCAGTTCTTAACTGCTCTGGTTCTAGTTCCTCATCTATAATACATATGTGAAATATCCTAAAAGGAAAATATATAGAGAAAGAAAGAAAGAAAATTAGTAGCTGCCTAGGGCTAGAGGTGGGAATAGGGAGTGATTAGATGGGCACAAACTTCTTTTTAGAGTAATGGAGTTGTTCTAACATTAGATTCTGGTAGATGATTGTATAACTTTGTAAATATACTAAAATTCATTGTGTTGTACACTTAAAATGGGTAAATTCTATGCTATGTAAAATAGCTCAATAAAACTTTTTTTAAAAGCAAAAAAAAGAAGTATTAAAAAAAAAGTTAATCCAAAACAAACAAACAAAAATGCCTGTCACAAATTAAAGTTTAAATGGAAAAAAATCTATTGTGCATTGTAAACTATAAGTCATTTTACAAGCATAACAAATTATTATTACATCAAGTCCAAATCTCTCTACCATTTTTCAAAGCCCTCTAAAACGTGACGTCATGCTATTCATCCAGCATTATTTACCACGCCTCCTCCTTCACATTTAGTCTCTGTTGTCAGCAGACAAGGCTCCTCCTATTCCTTTTCAAAATAACCATCGTCATTTATTTTCATTTCTGTACTTTTGCTCATGTCTTTCCTTTTTCCCCTGACTTTTTCTCCAATTTCTGCTCTACCTATCCAAAGCCTACTGATTTTTCAAGGCTCACCTCGGCAATGAAGCCTTGTTTGAGTACTCTAATTTTGAAGCTTTGCTGCAAATCATTTTATCTTCTTGACACTGCATTTGCTATACACTCAGAAATAATACATACAGTAATATTTCAATTGTTCAAAACACTATATGTAGCTTCACTTTTTGAATTGACATTCAGAATCAGTTTATGACACACATACGCATATAAACACACACACTCACACATTAAACTGAGTATGCTATAGTCCTAACTTATTTTTGAAATTGTCAAGAGCCTACATTATTTAAATATGCCTATAAAATATTATGGAAACAACTCGTTAAAATTCTAAAGCATTAATTTGGAGTTGGGAAGCATATTTAAAGACATAGCTCCTATAGTTCTTATCCTATAGGTATTTATAGTTTGGGGGAGTAAAATAAAAAATAACATTAATTACAAATCAGAATGTGACAACCAACATTGGGAGAGGTACAAATTGCCATTAATAGTTGAGACAGAGGGACTTCCCCGGTGACACAGTGGTTAAGAATCTGCCTGCCAGTGCAGGGGACATGGGTTCGAGCCCTGGTCTGGGAAGATTCCACATGCCGCGGAGCAACTAAGCCCGTGAGCCACAACTACTGAGCCTGTGCTCTACAGCCTGCAAGCCACAACTACTGAGCCTGCGTGCCTAGAGCCTGTGCTCCACAACAAAGAGAAGCCACTGCAATGAGAAGCACCGCAAGGAAGAGTAGCCCCCACTCGCCGCAACTAGAGAAAGCCCGTGCACAGCAACGAAGACCCAATGCAGCCAAAAAATAAATAAATTAATTAATTAATTAAAAAGAAAAACAAGTCAATGCTGTTCCCCTCTCAGATTCTTTAAGAAAAAAAAAATTGAGACAGAAATGGAACAGGGTTCCTAGTGGAGATAAAACATGAATTAGACAGTGAAGGATAAAAGACTGATGAAAGGGGACACATTTGAGACAGAAGGAACAGTGTACACAGAAGCAGGAAAAGTCTGGGGCGATTTTGTCAAACCGTGAATAGTTCTCTTCGGGGGTATGCATGGAAGAGTAGTAGGAGACAATTCAGTTCAAATATGGTCATATTATGTAAAAGCTCAACTGGCAGACTACAATGTACATATTTGATTTTTTGGTGTTATTGGCTGTGGGGAGATATCAAAAGATGTTTGAACAGGAGAGCAATTAAAGCAATTGTGCATTAGGGAATTTTAATATGGCTACGACATGAGGATATTATCAATGTAAGAAAAAGACAGCAAATAAAGATAGAGATTTCATCTTATAGGCCATTCGAGGCAATATAATGAGGCATCAGCAAACCTGTCTCTACATTTCTGAGCCAGGTTAGTTGTAAAGTGCTGGTACCATTAATAAAGACTGGAAACAGAGAAGTAGATAATGATTTTGTTTCTGTTCATCTAGAGTTTGTTCACATCATTTTTGGAGAGATATATCCAGGAGAATATATCTGGCAGGCTTGGGCTCAAACAACAAGTGAGAACTAAAGTTTTACATTGAGATATATATGTATGCATATATTTATAGCTTGAATGTTCACTGTACATTCCACATGAAACTGATTAAAAAAAAAAAACCTACGCAACATTTTCCAAGGTGTATCCTGAATTTTTACTTCCAAACCCCAGATGCTGCAGCCTCACTGGCATGGTTTTAGTGCCAAATAAAACAAGTAACACGTTAACCTACTATCTTACTATTAGTTTTTAAAAGTACCAAATACCAAAGCAAAATATCAGTTCCTAATGGCTTCCACCTAACTTCTGCTTAGCTAATTGAATAATGTAGGATCCATCACATTCAGCACTCCCTCAGCTGGGTTTGTTTGTGGTACAATTGGCAACAGACCCAACTCAGACTGGATTAAATAACAAAGTGAATTTTTAGCTCACATTACTGAAAACTCAAGAAGCAGCTTCAACCATGGTTAGATTTAGAATAAAAACAAAGTCATTAAGACTGAATCTCTTTTCATCTCTTGCTCCGTGTAAGCTCCATTTCAAGGTTACACGCGACTGTCTAGCAGTTCCAGTTTCTTCCTTCATGGGGCATTTTAGTACACCTGTTCCATCCTTTCAGCTTCAAGTAGATGGGTAAAGCATTCTAAGAATGTAAATGTTGGATATGGTACGGAAAAGTGAGTGTGGCCACAGGAGGAAATGAGAACCAGGCTTGAAAGGAAAAAGTTTATAAAACTCACAGATTCCAGAGGGGAGTCACTGCATGCCGTGCAGGGCCAAAGAGGAAGCTCCAGGTTTTGGTCGGGTGGCAAAGACAGGAGCAAGAGGAAACTCTAGGCCAGAGCCTTTAATGGGGTTTCTGAAGGAAAAGTGAGAGAAAGCAGAGAAAGTTGTTTAGAATTGGCTACTTTGAGTAATTATGGCAGCATCTGGGCTATAGGGTGGTCTCTAGCTATCTGTACTTGGCCCTAGGATGAGGCAGAGGAAATACCGGCTTGTCAGTGGGAGTCAGATAAGGAGGTGTTTCGGGCTACAGACTCAGGGCTGGTTGGTTTGTATATAAAAGATATTCTCCTGGCTAGAGCGCTTTGCTATCTCCAAGAAAGGGCTAACCCTGGGAGGGGGAGTCACTCTCCAGCCAGCAAGATTTTTAAGATATCGAAACATCATAAAATACAGAAAATAAAATCATGATTAATGTCTAAAAGGAACATTCCTTTTTTCCTAGCCTTTCCTACAAAACTCCGGAGATCTGCTTTTACTTTTGTCACACGACCACTACTTAAAAATTAACTTGTTTAAGGGAATATAAGGTACTGTCAACCTAAATAAAGAGGTAAACTGAAGTAAGCTCCAATTACCTGAACTTGAGTTCACTCGGAAAGAGCAGAGGAACCAGAACTCCAGAAGACACAATGTTACAAGTTACAGGGCCAGTCCGTGAAGAGTTCAGGATGGGCTGTATTTATCGCGAAGGAGCACAAAGAGCAGGAAGTCCAGCCAGTAAGCTGTAAGTTCATTGGCTTGAGGATGGGGAGAGATTCACGGCGGATGTTCATTGGTCAGGAGATAAGTCTCGGTCTTGGGTAAATCAGTCATTTCCAGAAAGCCAGTCTCAGTTAAGTTCCATTCTTTTGAGGGCGCATGCATGAGGTTCTCCGGTTCCGTCCGTTTTAGATCGAAATCTTTTCACAGTACTTATTTGAGGTCAAAGAAAGGTCAAGCCCCAATAAAAAATTTAAAACAGGAACTGTGGAGTGACGTCAGCAGCGATGGTGGTGTAAAACGTCCAGCTTTTTGCCCCCCTCCCCCCTTTTAGCAACTAAAACGACATCCATCTACGAACAAAAGTGCCTCTGTGGGAGCTGTGAGATGCAGACCATATGGCCATAGACTCGGCGGGGGCGGTGGGGGGGGAATCGGGTAACAGGCAGACAGACCTTGACAGAGGCTGTGGAACCAGCAGGAGCCTCGTGAACCCACTTCAGCCCCTCTTGGCTGTGGTCCCGGAATACCTGGAGGGCACTGACTTATGGACGACGAGAGAGCATCGTAGAAGTCCTGGTTTCCTGAAAAGAGATTCCAGCACTTCGTTGCAGGAAAAAAAAAATGTAACGAGTTTGGACGCATTAGACAAGGTAAGTGGAATTTTGACAGCACCGCCCCTCCCTCAAGGTGGCACAGCGTGATTGAACTTGCCCACCTTGACCTCTCCTGGGGGGGAGGAAAGAGAAGTTGGTGAGGGGGTGAGAGGGTGCCCTGCTTCCCCAGCTGTGTGCCATGCTGCTGGAGAAACCCATTTCACTACTGCAGCACCCAGGGTATTGAGGTGGGACCTCCATGGCTCAGGGGTGGGTGAGATCTGGAAAGAGGCAGATAACAATATCTGAGAGCATTAAAGGGACCCACTACCTGCTGACTGCATTCTGCACTCCAGCAGGAAGCCCCCCCCTCAGCCTCTTCTTCAAGCCAACCTGACTCATGAGACTAGAGATGGAACCTAGCCCTCCAAAGGTGATTTAAAAGCCACAGACTTAATAACTGGTCCAAAAAGTTCCTTTTTCTCTTTTCTGATTTTTTTTTTTCTTTTCCAGATCCTGTTGATTCATCCTTTTTAGCATCATGAGTAACGATCCCTTTCTTCCTAGGCTCATTGCACCTGCCTTGGTCAGACACCATAGCGTGTCTAGATTGCTATAGCTTGTCACTTTCCAATGCATTCACAGTTTTTGTTTATAATATTCGTCATATTCACAAACTTGTGAAGGTTTTCTCATCACTTACAGTGTAGATCATCTTCCTCAGCTTGAAATCCAAATCATTCAACAGTCTTCCCCCATTCCCTGCACTGTCTTATCTCCACAATGTTGTGCCCTCTTCTGCCTCAAAGCCAGAGCTTAGGTCACAGTGAATCTCTTGCCCAGTAACTTAGCTTGTGCAGTTTCTTTTGCTTAAAGTACACTTCTGTCTCATACCTGCCCAGCAACATATGTTCCGTCTTTCAAAACTCTGCTCAAATTCTTCTTCCAGCATAAAGTTTTTTAGATGTCAGATGTTTTCCATCTGAATTAACTTGTTTTCTATTCGAGTTCTTTCTCTCTGTGCTTTATACCATTGCAGTTCTTGTCACACTGTGCCTCATTATCACTTGGGGGTGAATGTTTCCCTCACTTTATTTCTGAGCCCTTAGAAGATAGGAACTTAATCATCTTTGTATCTGCCACATTACCTACTGCTATTCGTTATGCATAGCGTTCATTAATTGTCTTGTTATTTGAAGTGAATTTAACATTTGCATCAAAAGTCTTAAGTGAGTAGGAGAGGCAGTCCTGGAATCTGTCTCCCTATTAGTAGTTCAGGGCTTTTTCTACCTGCCATACATTTGGGACCAGTAAAAGCAGTTTCCAAGACATTACCATGGATTTAAATATGTTTATCAAAAGCACCATTCGTAATACAGCTCGGGACAGTGCCCTCCATAGTTTGGTTCTTTGTCCACCCTCACTTTTCCTTGGTTGGGCTACAATCACAATATGAGATGAGTCCACAGCTCTGCCTCAGGGGTTCAGGCAGTTCTCTGAGAATGACCGCCTTTATCCAACTCCCAGCCGCTCGCACGCTCACCCGTGCAAGGAATTCAAGTAGCCGCTCTTGTCTGGATTCTCTGATGCTTTTGTTGCTGTCAGGCCTCACCTGTTCTGCCCTCTGAATAGCCTCTTCCAACTGACACCTTGATATTCCACCTGGCTCTTGATTTTATTTCTCCTTCTGACATCATCCCCCATTTTTCACTGTTCCTTTATGCCACACTGTGGTTTACTCCCCACACACCCATGCTTCTTTAGGATGAGAGATGACACATTAAAAAGAGGGAGGAATCTTAACTTCTTATCATATGCAGGGGTGATATGATTATTAGAGACCTAGATAAGAATTATTGATGTATCAGAAGTGCTTATTAAGCCAAAGAGCATCAGTCAGACCTGTACTTAGCCCTGCACCCTAAAAGTATTTATTGGATTGCTTAAGCAGCTCTTCAATAGACAAACTGCTGAGAGAAAAGGATTAATAGTGGGTATTTAATTTAGTTTGCTATATGAACACGTGAGAGAAAGATGAAGAAGCCTTAACATCCTTGACTAAAAACAGAAACAAGATGGGAATTGAGACAAAGAGATAAAAACAGAGTGAAATTCTAGCCTTAATCCAGTGGACTAGAATGTATGTCCTCAGGGGACACTCTCTCAGTGTTTGACATCATTTTCATTTAAAAGGCCTTTTTGTACTGTATTTATATATGGGTCCAGAGAGAACACAGTGTGAAAATAAAGTGAAGACAAAGAATCAGTTATAAACCATGCAAAGACCCATAACAAAGTAGAAAATCTCCTGGAGAGAAAGCGTTGACATGGAAAAGCGTAGCACTGTGCTCAACTTGGAAATAATCATTCATGGAGGCAAATATTTCTGAGGATGATACAAAGCTGTGGCATCTGCATAACCTATGTGCATGCATTCATTTACTCAAAAATTATTTTTTACAGTCATTACGCGCCCAGCATGACACAAGGGGTATGGTGTTGGTGTGCAGAACCAATTGAAACAAAGTCCAGGCCCATGAGCTTGTAGTCTGCCATGCAAGTGGAAAATGATTATCTCTGCTAATGTAAATGTATGATCTCTGGGCCCACACTTTTGTGATGTAAACCGGTGCCATGACCAGTCCCAAAGAGACTTTACCATCCTCTCCTTATTCATTCAAATCATGACCTTCAGAACCTTAGTTTGTGAAAATCTTTGTTTTTACGCTGTATCCAGCCTTGCTTTTAACTTGGTGAGACCCTGTGAACCTGTCTCTTGAGTGATATTCCTGGCTCTCAAGGCACTGGCCTGGAGGGCAGTTAATTCTGCTTGTTTTTATCAGCAATGGTGGTCTTTGAATTTTGATCTGACACTAATGAACCCTTCTATGCATACACTAGGGGGTGATTATTATATAGACACGAGATGATCAATCAATTTTTAGTCATGTTGCATTGAGAAGAACATAGGATGTCAGGGTAGTTTAATTGGTTGTGATGTATATCTTGTAAAAGTGATTTTGGTACATGTGTACGTGGGATTTTCAAGGTATTCATCAAGAAGATGAATAAACAGTCACACACTGTTGCTACATATTCAATATACTATATATATGTGTGTGTGTGTGTATATATGTATATATATATATATATTTTTTTACTTCTTTGCTGTTTTCTAAAAGGTAACATGCAAGAGTTGTTCTTGAATCCCAGAACAGTCCATTGAGATGACTGGTGTGGGGAGATTTGGCCTATGTCAATGTAAATAGCATCTAGCAGTAAGGGAGAGAAGTAAATCAATACCATAATTTTTAAAATGTGGGAACTTCTCTTGGACTTGGAGGGTGATTCTGGATTCCTCTCTCCACTGGCAGGCATCTGAAGTACAAGCTATTCTAGTTAATATTTATTGTCAAGTGATCTCCCAAAGTCCTAGTCACTGTCAGAACCATATAGCAAATAACTCTCAATCTTTATTTGTTTTATGATATTTGGGCTTCATATTTTGCCTAGTTTATAAATTTGATATTTATCTGAATATCTGAAATGGTCCCCAGTGTAGCCAGACAGCAAGAAATATCTGAATCCTCAAGACTTATGGATCTATGTCACAAGGCACAAAAAGTGTCACGAAGACATAAGAGGCAAGGTCATAGTGTCAAATGCTCTGCTCACCCATCATTTGTGGATTATTTTAATATTGTAAGGGATTTGAAATTAGATCAGGAGTTTAAAATGTTCCTTTGGCAGTTTTACTTTTTTCAATTTCCTATAGAAATGTTGTTCAGAATGTCTGTCTTTATATAGCTATGGTCCTAGTTCTTATGATAACCTATGGAGCAACATGAGATCAGTAAAACTTTAAAGAGTCTTCAAGCACGACCAGTCCTTGTTTTATTTTATTTTACTTTAAGAATCCAGCAGTGTTGGGAAATGATTCAGGGAGAGGAAAGCTTTGCATTGTATATTTTCATTATTTCTTTGTCCAACACTTGTGAATATCAATGGCTCTTAAAATCAAAGGGCATCAGATCAATTCAGAGATTAGAGCAGTTACACTGGGGAGTAACCAGGAAGAGGTCTACCCATGTCCACAAACTTCTTCTTAAGAGGACAAGGAAAACACTATATTGTGTTGATGTTCGTTGCTTCATATTGAAAAAGGAATCTGAAAAAGCAATAAAAGGTTTTACTTGGAGTTTCTTATTTGAGGGTCACCAATTTGTTCATTACTATGTGAATTTCCTGCAGAATGGAAGATACGAGTTTTCTGGGAATCTTATCCACATGAAACGTACGCTATCCTTTAAGAAAATACATATGCTGATTTGGAATTTGTAGATTCAATGAACCTTAGTCAGGTATCTATCAGTTTGCTCATGTGTTTATACCCTTACTTAAAAAACAGGTGTTAAGTACTACTCCAAGCTAAGTTCTGTACTCAACCTTGAGATATAAAAACAAGTGAGCCCTGATCAAACCTTTCCTGCAAGTGCTCCCTGACTGGTGGGGAAGACAGGTGCAAGCAAGTAGTTTCCAGATCATATAGAAAGTGCTGTGATTGAGACCTTGGTGTGGAAACATGGAGGTGGGGGCTTGACTGGGGAATGAGAAAAGACTTCAAGGAAAAGATTACTTTTGAAAAGAATATTCCTGGATGTGAAGTCTTCCATGTGAACTCTCAGACTGGCATGTCTGGGAACCAGTAAAGCAATGGTTGGAGCTCAGGATAAATGGGTTGGGGATTGACAGAAAACATGGGAACAAATGTAGGTGGGAACAGAGGAGTTTAAGGTAATTCACATTCTTAGCTCAGGAAATAAAGGGGTTAGAAGAGAGGTAAATATAGGACATTTATATTGAAATGGCCAGTTAGCAGGTGGAACTTAGAACATGGCTTTGATTCTGACGTAAATTTTGTGACTTACTGGTGAATTGTTATGAGTCAAAAGCAAAGCTATACATGATAATGCTTACAGAAAGTTTATAAAAGTGGTGGTTCTTAAACTCTAGTATGCATTAGAATTATCTGAGTTGATTGCTAAAAATGCAGGTATAAGGTTCACTCTCTTTCATTGCGATTCAGTGTATGTGGGGCTAGATTAAAGAATCTATATTTTAACAAGTTCTCCAGGTGATTCAAAAGTTCACGTTGGGACAAAATATTCAATAAGAGAAATAGGGCACGAATACAACCCTGAAAAACAGACATTTAAAGAGCAGTGAACAGACAGAAAAAGAGGCAGTGGTGTAAACTGAGAAGAAACTGGTTAGAATGAGAAATATCTAGATTCTGCTTCTGGGGTGAGGGTACATCAGTCAGGGGTCCTGTCCCCACTAAGCCAACCACAGCAAGGCATAGATCCTGAACAGACTGGACAACATGGAGTATTCCCTGCCCCCCCAACCCTCCCCCCACCCCGGGAAGGAAAAGGTTAAGAGGGGATTATAAAGAGTCTGGGGAAAGTTTTGAGACTTATCTAATCTCCCTGTAAATATCTTACTGAAATTTACTTGCAGTAAGAAAAAAATGGCATTTATTTAGGGTCTTCCTTCTAACCAAAGTCAATATTATAAGGTTTGTTTATGGCAACATCATTTAGTCTTTTTATTTCTAAAAAGGTCTTCATTTTGCCCTTACTTTTGAATTACAATTTGCTGGGTATAGAACTCTGGGTTCATATAGTAATTGTTTTTCCTCTCAGAACTTTGAGGCTATTATTCCATTTTCTCTGTCCTTTCTTGTTGATAATGAGAAATACACTGTCTGTCAAATTGCCATTACCATTTAGATAAACTGATTTTTCTTTATTCTAGCTTTTAAATTTTTTTCTTTTATCCTTGATTTCTTGAAATTTCTCTATTATGTATCTACCTGTGGATCTATTATTATTATTTTTTTAAACATTTATTCATTTATTTATTTTTAATTAATTTATTTTTGGCTGTGTTGGGTCTTCGTTACTGCACGTGGGCTTTCTCTAGTTGCGGAGAGTGGGGGCTACTCTTCATTGCAGTGCCTGGGCTTCTCATTGCGGTGGCTTCTCTTCTTGCAGAGCACGGGCTCTAGGTGCATGGGCTTCAGTAGTTGTGGCATGTGGGCTCAGTAGTTGTGGCTCACGGGCTCTAGAGCGCAGAGGCTCAGTAGTTGAGGCACACGGGCTTAGTTGCTCCACAGCGTGTGGGATCTTCCCAGACCAGGGCTCAAACCCGTGTCCCCCTGCATTGGCAGGCGGATTCTTAACCACTGCGCCACCAGGGAAGTCTCTGTTATTATTATTTTATTGTTACTCTTCTGCTTGGTACTCAAAGTGCATTACTGATTTGAACACTTTTGTCTCTCTTCAATGTCAGAAAATTCTCAGCTAATATCAAATATTCTTTTCATGCCATTGTATTGTCTGTATGCTAGGACATGTTTTCAAAGAGATTAGTGAAGTTTAAGTGTAAAAGAACTCAACAGATCTTGTGGGAATATTAACTGCTCTTGCATGTATCTCTTTTATCTTTTTACTATGTGGTAGGTGAAGTGTTCAGTGCTATCAGTCAGGATTAATCTTTTCAGTGGTGTTCTGTTTAGAGTTTATCCTGTCTATTAATTTTATTTTTATTATATTTTTGTTTCCCATATTTCAATTTAATTCTTTTTTACACCCACCTTCTTTTACGTATGTAAATTTTTGTGTAATATTTTCTTGTTCTTTTTATGGATGTTAGGTCCTCACACCTTTGAGTATCCCAACCATGCTTATTTTAAAACATTTGTCTATTTCATAACATTTACATCATTAGAAAATAACTCCTGTTCTAAGGTTTATTTTTTTTGGCTCTTCCTTAACATTAGATTTCTTCATGCATTTTAGAGTTCCAGATCACAGGCTTATCTAAGGGAAACTTTCTTTTTTTTTTTTTTTTTGCTTTGCATTGTTTTCTCTTTCTCTCTCTAGGTTCCTTCCTCACTGACAAGAAGTTGTGAGGCTACTTCCATGAATGTCCTGGGGCCATTAGTTGAGAAACAGCTCTCATAATGAAGGCTTGGGCCTCCTCCCTGGTAGGGGTGTGAAGAATATACAGAAATGGTTAGTGAGCCACAGGCAGCTCTGTCCTGAGGCTATGTCCATATCCTCAGGGTTACATTACCTGGCAGCTCCATGTAGTTGTAGCCCCAGGCAGCAGTTGTCAGTATTTTTCTCACCTTACTTTTATGACTTATAGCCCCTGCCTTTATGCAGTGAAGCTGACTCTGTTTTTCCATTTCACATGGAAGACCTCTAGTCCTTCTTTTCCCAAAGGAGGTGAATTTATACCTCCCACTGCCTGCTTCAGAATATGGATCTTCAGCCTCACTTTATAATTCCAGCTTTCTGTTTTGTCTCTGGTCTATGGAGATGTTTATCTTATCTAAGGTTCTTTGATTCTTTTTTTATTTTTATAATTTATCTTTCATTGACAAGTTTGTAGAGTAAAAGGGGATACATCAATGACAGAATGTGTGCCATTTTTCCTGGTGTTTCTGGGGTAATTTTAAACTACACATTCTATTCGAGTTTTGCCAAATTAATTGATGAAGGAAATCCAACCACTTTCAAGTGAAAATGGCTGTGGAGTTTCCAGAATTTTACAAATATAGATGATAATCAGTTACTAAAATTATTTTTGCTCTGTTTTAGGAGATGCTTAACATTTAAAGAGCTATGTAAAATTTTCCAATTCAATCAACTAGTTAAGGATATTGGAACTGGTCCCTCCTCATCAGCTATCACTGAGAAGAGACTTGGTCTCCACATTTTAGGATTAGCTAAGTAATTTGCTATGCCCTTTTCTGCCAGGGTTAGCATATCCTCACTGAATATCAAATTGTTGGATCTTCATATCTCTGCTTATAAATTAACACGTTCCTGAGTAAAATTCTGTTGTGAAGACTTAAAATATTGTGTTTTATAGAGCTTTTAAACTGAGGGCCTTATTTAAAATTATATCTACAGGGAGACAGTTCTTCTGTATTATAAAAAGCTCTTCATTAATCTAAAGCAAAACATTAGCCAGTAATCTAATGTGGCTGTGGGTATGGCTGCATTTTAATGCTTAGAGAGGTTACCAATTAGTCAAATGAACTAAGACTACAGTCGGCCCTCTGGGCATTCTGCACCCATGGGTTCTACTACATTTATGATTCATGGCTGGTTGAATCTGTGGATGCAGAACCTGCAGATATGGAGGGCTGGCCGGAGGGCCATCTCTGGGACTTGAGCATCCCTGGATTTTCGTGTCTGGAATGGGTCCTAGAACCAATCCCCTATGGATACTGAGAGGAGGGATGACTGTATGCTTGATGGATTAATTCACACCCCTGGACCTCAAAGGTTCCCCTGACCTCAGGTCACTGACCACATGAATCCAATGTCTCCCGGAAGCTAACAAGGCCCTGCTCCCTTTGTGTTCCCATCTGCTAAGATTTCAAGGGGATGAGTCTTACTTAGCTTGTCTGTTACTGATCTTGCGCCATGATCTAGCTGAGGACGTTGCCCCCTCTTCTCCAATGCTTCTTTTTTCCTTCTCTGCAAAGATCAGATCTTCCTCCAGTGTTCAAGCTGTATTCACACTGTGCACCCTGACTCAACTCAGCCAGGTCCATGGTAGACCTGAAGCTTTCTCACAGCTCCTGCTTCTCTCTCTTACCTTTGCCAACTATTGGCCTCTCCTGTTTCCCTCCATCATGCCAGCCCTGAAGATGAGCATTTGGCAATTTATGTCCTATGCCCCTGTCTTACATTGCATACCAAAGAAGAAAACCTTAGGAACTTGAGGGCAGGTAGTTTATTTGGTAATTGATGACAGGAAGCGCCATTGGGGGAATGAGACAGGAGACAGGAAGGGGAGGAAGCCACAGGAAATACATGCTATTAGAGGTTAGTAATATGTACAAGTGTGGCTCAGTTTTGCTGGGGGTAGGGGATGTGTCTGGAAGCCAGAACAGAACACATCTCAGAGTTGCCCCCCTCCTTTGAGTTAGGTCTGGTATTTATCCTCCGCTTCTCATTTGTCATGGCTTAGGGCTGTTCCCTAGTAGCATTATCTTTCTAGGGGCATTAACTTACACTTGTGTGAAAGAAAGTCTTTAGGCAGAAGTTTGCAGTGAGGCATGGTTGTCAGGTGCTTGACTTTGACTGTTGAGGGAGTACAGGGGAGATACTAACAGAGGCTGATGAATGACTTTCTTCCCCTACTACTGATACAGAAACGTTTGCCATCTATACAACACATAGATGAGGGCATCCCCACTCCACGTATAAGCTATCCAGGCAGTGGTATTTTTCAGACTCCAAGAAAGGGTTCATCTATAGTTATGTGCCTCATTCATGCCTGTGATTCTCTTCTTACCAATTTGTTTGTGTAGTGCATCATAGCTTTCAAAAGCTAAATGCCACTGGACTCTAGATCTAAGTCCTCAATATCCATGTTCATCCTCCTGCATGACCCCATAGTTAACTGGATAAAGGGCAGGGAACTGACCTTGGAAAAAACCATAAGATTCTTTCGTAGGAATTTGGCACTGTGATGGGAGAATCTATTTTGGTACAAAATATTCAGTTAGGTAAATTTGGGAGTTGTGAGACGGCGATGTATGCATCAATAAATGATGACAACCATCAATAAGTCCCGACTTCAGACAGAGAGATAAGGTAACTGTACAGAGAGAGACAAATTGCAGCTGCTATGATGTGTGTTGCTTACTAATACCATTCCAGTGGCTTGTTCGTATCACTGGGGATGTCTGTCTGTATTGCATATCTTTGGGTTTAATGTATTATACCTGGATCCTTCTGACAGATTTCTTCTTTACATTTAAAATTCAGGCACTAATTCTTTACTCTGAATGAGCTTACCAGATGGATTTCCTTCTGAATCTGTTTAAAGAAGAAGCACAAGAATACTAGGATATGGATAAGGGATACAGAAGGTTCATGGCCTCCACTTTTACCACACCAGGGTCAGACAATCTGGGGTGAGGTGGTGAAACCAGACATAGAGAGAACAAATACCTATGTAATGTCCTTTTTCTATATATGAGAGAAATGCTTTTTAGTGGAGATTTATGGTATCTTCGTCCAAGAGAATCTCAGTATTACTCATTCATAATATTTCTGAATGCAATTTCTGACACAATTTACAAACACATTGTGAATATGATTTTTTTAAATAAACTTTAAAAAAGATTTTAAGGAAATGGTAGATTCGCATGTAGTGGTAAAAATGAAGAGATTACATATACATTTTGCTTAGTTTCCCCAACAGTAACATCTTACAAAATTATAGTATGATATCATAACCAGGATACTGACATCGATACAGACTAATCCCATCACTACAAAGATGTCTCATGCTGCTCTTCAGTGGCCAAGCTTACCTCATTCTCATTCTTACCATCTCTTTTAAACTCGACAACCACTATTCTATTCTCCATTTATTTCTACAATTACATCTTTTCAAGAAGATTATATAAATGGAATCATACAGTATGTGACCTTTGGGTATTGGCTTTTTTCACTCAGAACAATTCTCTGGAGATTCATCCAGACTACTGTATCAACAGTTTGTTCCTTTTTATTGTTGAGTAGCAGTCCATGGTAGGGATGTGCCATAGTTTGTGTAACCATTCTCCTGTTGAAGAACATCTGAGTTGTTTCCAGTTTTGACTTACAAATAAAGCTACTATGAACTTTCATGTATAGGTTTTTGTGTGCAAAACAAAAATTTTCATTTCTCTAGGATGAATAGCCAACAGTGCAAATGCTGAGCTGTATGGCAGTTGTATGTTTAGTTTTATAGGAAACTGCCAAATTGATTCCAGAAAGGCTGTGCCGTTTTACATTTCCTCCAGCAACATCTGTATGAGCAGGTTTCTCCACAGCCTCTCTAGAAATATCGTTGCCAATATTTTTAATTGTAACTATTCTGATCGAGGCATGGTGGTATCTCATTGTGGTTTTAATTTGCATTGTTGTAACATCTCATGATGAACATCTTTTCATATGCTTGTTTTCCCTCTATATATCCTCTTCATGAAGTGCCTCTTCATATCTTTTTAACATTTTCTAGTCAGATTTTTTTGTTCTGGTTGTTGTTTTACTGTTGAGTTTGTGTTTTTTTTAATAAATTTATTTATTTACTTTTGGCTGCGTTGGGTTTTCGTTGCTGCACACGGGCTTTCTCTAGTTGTGGCAAGTGGGGGCTACTCTTTGTTGTGGTGTGCGGGCTTCTCATTGTGGTGGCTTCTCTTGTTGTGGAGCACGGGCTCTAGGCACACGGGCTTCAGTGGTTGTGGCATGCGGGCTCAGTAGTTGTGGCTCATGGGCTCTAGAGCGCAGGCTCAGTAGTTGTGGCGCACGGGCTTTGCTGCTCCGCGGCATGTGGGATCTTCCCAGACCAGGGATCGAACTCGTGTCCCCTGCATTGGCAGGCGGATTCTTAACCACTGGGCCACCAGGGAAGCCCTACTGTTGAGTTTTGAGAGTTTTAATATATTGTAGATAGTAATCCTGTGGGCAGGTATGTGGTTTGGTTACAACTATTTTCTTTCAGTCTGTAGCTTGTGTTTTCATCCACTTAACACAGTGTTTTTATAAAACAAAAGTTTCTAAATTTGATGAAATCTGCTATTAGTATTTTCTTTAATGAATTTCTTTAATGGACTGTCCTTGAGCATGTCAAGTCTAGGAACTCTTTGCTTAGCCTTAGATCCCAAAGGCTTTCTCCTTTGTTTTTTCTAAAAGTTTTATAGTTTTAAATTTTATATTTAAATTTGTAATCCATTTTGAGTTAATTTTTGTATATGGTATGAGATTTAGGCTGAAGTTCATTTTATATATTTGCCTGTAGATGTCCAATTGCTCCAGCATCATTTGTTGAAAAGGTAACTTTTTCTCCATTTAATTGCTTTTGCATCTTTGTCAAAAATCAGTTGAGCAACCAGCATTTCCCATACTCCTTATATAATAGCTCTAAGCATTGTACTTAAATCATTGCTAAAAACTTTGCAAAAATGTGTTAGCTTTAGTGTTCTTTAAAAAATAATTATTTCATCTTTCCTGATCATAAACTTACTCACCAAAGTATAATAGCCAAATGCTTTGATTAAATGAAGCTTAAAATCAAGTGTAATATCCATAATTCTGTAAAAAAAGTCTTAGTTTTGCCTCAATATTTATCTCCATCTTAGATAGTCAATAATCACATTTCTTCTGCAGTGACTTCTTATACTGAAATAAATGACCTAAGGATGCCTTATTGCTGACATAGATCAGAGTTAGTTGCTAATGAAATAACTCCTTTTTAGTAACTCCAAATAGATCTGCTGATCCATAAAAGATTCATCTTAAAGGAATCCAATTCATTTTCTGCCTCTACCACTTCCATGGACATGAAACATCTTTTATATTCTACCTTGTTTCAGCCATTCAGCTACTCTCTCTATCCTAAGAGTAGCACCTGGCTTGTAACAGTCTGTTAGTTTAGTAAGATGTCATGACCACAATATGAAGGACAGACCCCTCTCAAAAGAAAAATGATATTCAAGAATGTCCTCTGGTGTAAAAATTAATTCCAGGAAACAAGGGTTTGCTCCATTTCAAAGATCAGAAAGGCAGTGCTGAAAAAGCATTCCAAAGACAAACAAAACCCATGACTTAAGCTTCATTCCTGGGAATTAATTCCCTGTGTCATTTTGTATCTGGGGCAACAGAGGATGGTGCAGTACTTTAGCAAAAGCAAAATGCAACACCTCAGCAGATGTCTTCATAGCCGGAATCTCTTCAGGTCAAGAGCACCATCCTATCTTGTGTACCTTTGTAGGATAGTCCTTTCCAGGTAGATAATAGTAAGCTTGATGGATTTTTACACCCATGAAACCAGCACCTGACATCAAGATATAGAACATATCCAGCACTCCAGGAAGCTCCCTTGTGCCCTCTCCTAGCTAATACTCCCAAAAGTTTTGGCTGTTTTTTTGAACTTGATATGAAAGGAATTATACAGTTTGTCCTCTTTTGTGTTTGACTTTCTTTTGCTCAATACTATGTATGTGAGTTTCATCCATGTATTTGCATATATCGGTAGTGTATTCTTTTTATTGCTGAGTTATATCCCATTGTATGAATATATCATATGTATTTATCCATTCATCCATGGTTGCACATTTGTGTCGTTCTCAGGTTTTGGCTGGGAAGATCATTTTTTGTCCATGCATTTTGGTACATGTGTACACATTTATGTTTGTGTATGTGGCCAAGAGTGGAATTACTGGATCCTAGGGTATTTGTATTTTAGCCTTGCCAATTGCTGTTAAACATTTTTCCAAAGTGGTTTTACCAATTTATTTCCAACCAGCAGTGTGAAAGAATTCCAGTTACTCTACATCCTTGCCAACACTTGGCATTGTCAGTCCTTTTAATTTTAACTATTCTGGTGATATCTCATTGAGGTTTGCAGTTGCAATTCTGATGACTAATAATATTGAGCAACTTTTCATATGCTAATCAATCTGTGTTGGATGCAAATCTTTTAATATAAAAAGTACCATAAAGTAGATGTTTTTATTTTTCTTCTAGATCTTAGATAAAAACAGCTGTCAACTCACAAAATTTCCTAAAACTATTCATTATTATCCCAAATTAATAAACTTGAACAAAAGAAACCAGAATCACATTTTAAAAAGCCACAGGTCAGTGATAAGAAAGTACTATAACTGCCAAGTTTCATCTCAGGTAGCTTTTCTCTTTTTGTTTTTTATTCTGTGCTAATCATAGAAAGTCCAGGGTATAATGTCTGTCACAAATAATCAGAGAGGTACATTATCACACTACGTATATCAGTTATATCTCAAAAGGTGATAACTGTTAGAGCAGTGTAAGGGTTTAGAGTTTAGGATAAAATTTCATAAGACGCCAATGTTAAGTGGCATTTTATTTGACACATGTAGGTATTTTATACTTTTATATTTCTGAGTACTGGATCATAACTGCATATGAATTACTCATAAATGTATAATATAGAGAACTATTTAGAGACACATGGTACTATATATGAATATTCATCTACAAAGCTCTTGATAGTTCATTAAACTTCACAGTTTGTTGGAGGCACATAAATGGCAAAGACTATCCACATTTCTGAAAGCAAGAGACAGTCTCAGTGAGACTTAGGTCATAAATGAAGAACTCCATCCTCTAGCATGAACATTGAATCAGGTGGTGATGTTGAAATCCTTATGGCAATTAATGTCACTGGAAGTTTGACTGAAAATACAGCCACCTCCACTCCACCAGAAGGTCTGAATCTTACTGGGCCACTAACCACTTAACATTTGCCCACAAGTACTAACATTGTGTCACTGTTACTGGCTACATATATAGAAATAAGTGCAGCCAGTTTTGTGCTTGCTAAAGACTGAATGTTTGCATCCTCCCAAAATTCGTATGTTGAAATCCTAATCCCCAGTATGATGGTATTTGGAAGTAGGGCCTTTGGGAGGTGATTAGGTCGTGAGGGTAGAACCCTCATGAATGGGATTAGTACCCTTATAAAAGAGATTCTAGAGGGATCCCTCATCCTTCTACCATTTGAGACAGCAAAATGGCTGTCTATGAGCCAAGAAATAGGCTCTCACAAGACAACGAATCTGCCAGAGCCTTGATCTGGGACTTTCCAGTCTCCAGAACTGTGAGAATAAATGTTGTTTAAACCACCCAGCGTATGGCATTCTGTTACAGCAGCCTGAATGGACTAAGAGAGTGCTTTTGCCTTAAATCAGATGAGTTTGGCTTTAATTAATGCAACCGAATGATGATGATCAACAAGGTAAATTGTGGAGTCAGACTTCCGTATGAGTCCTGGGTGAATCACTTAAGAAGCATGTGAGCCTCCTTTTCCTTCATTGTAATAAAGAAGCTGGTAAACAACTGTCTCTACCTTTTCGTAAAGTTGTAAAGATAATCTACATTACATAAAACCACAAAATGAAAAATACTAGAGTAACAATACAAGACCTTGTTCTCATTAGACATTTTGGACATCTAAGAATACCTGTGCCCAAGAGAAAAATGCATAAAAAATAAAGTGGTATGTTAAGAAGTTCTTTAGATTGGCTATTGTTGGATGGTTGTTGGTGTTCGATGGATTTATGAGTTCCTTATACATAGTCATGGGTCCACTTTTGTGCATTTTCAAAATTATCCAAAATATAAAGTTAAAGGTGTTCATTGAAGTAAAATAGAATAGAAATAGAGGAAAATGCTGCAATTCAGTGGTTCTCAGAAGTGGTCCCTGAGACCAGCAGCATGAGCAGCTTTGTGGGATCTGGTATGAAATGCAAATCTTCAGGTCCCACCCTGAAAACTCAATCAGAAACTCTGAGGGTGGGACCCAGCATTCTGTTTTTAAACATGCCCTCTAGGTGATTCTAATGCACCCTAAAATGTAAGAACCACTGATGTAATGAAAATAATATTGGTCCAAGAGTTAAGAGATATGAATTGTAATTCAGAATTAATTGGGTTTGTGATCTTGGACAAGCCACTTACCGTCTCTGAGCCTGCTTCCTCATCTCCAAATGAAGTCTGGATTGTGTGACCTTTTGGGCCCTCATCTCCAAGTGCAGTTAGAAAATATAATATCATTTCATAAACAGAAAATATTTCAGATTTCCCATTATAAAGGGCATTGGTGTTTGGATTTTACTATTAAGTCTAGATGACTTGGGTTGATTTACTTGTGTCTTTAATGATTCTGCATTATATTTGATACAGAGTGAGAACTTATACTTTCTATAACTAAAATACATTTGAGAAATTTACACGTAAGCTCTGAGTTATAACTATTTATTAATAAAGTCTTAGTATGAATCTTAAAAGTGTTTTTAAAGGTGTTTTAAACACCAAAGCTTGTCACATATTTCTGCAAGTCTGCCACATTCCTCTATTTCATAAAAGGATGTTAAAAATGCACAGTGTCATGAAACTTGGGGCACTCTGAGTTATCCTTAGGGTGGGCAGAGAGGACATGAACTGAGGGGCAGAGGTTAGGAATAAATTCTATGAAGTCCCACCATCAATTGCCAGGACCTTTCTGGAGCTGAGCATTTGAAAATATAAGCTAAGTAATTAGGAACATGAAGCATGTTAGACTTGGAAGGGTATAAGCAAAGACCACATTCAGAAGCAGAGAGAGAAGCCAGGAGGTCTTTTTTTTTTTTTTTTCCAGATGTGATCAAGCTACAAGGAGGAAGGCCAGAGCTTCCTTTGCTGTCATCCCATGTAACCCCCCAGATGCCGATAGCACTTCTTGAGACTTGAAGCCACCAGGGTCGCTCTCAGAATTGAAGCCTTGTTCCTTTCAATCATTATTAAAGAGCAATTTAATGGGAAACCAAGAAAGCATCATGTGACTGGGCCCTCAGGGTTCAGAGAACGTAATATCCAGGGCTGAGAAAAGGGGTCAGTCCTCAGTAACAATCCAGAGGAAGCCAATTCCTTCCCAGAGCGGTCTGTTATTTGTAAGTTTAGATTGCAGGGGGCTTGAGGAACAACATGGCAGTGAGTTTCCTGGGTTTTTTTTTATCACTTCCATACATCTTTGTGACAGGATGCTACAAAAGCTTCCAACACAGAACTGCCAACAAGCACAGATTAAAACAAATCAAAACAAAACAAAAACCTGCTTTCCCTAGCTAAAGGCCCAGAAAATGGGTACCTTAACAACAGAATCCTTTTTGGCAATAGCTACCCTACTCCAGCGCAAAATAAATGGAACATTGGAAAAACTGTACCCCTTCCCCAAAGTTCCACTGAAGCCAGCGCAAAATAAATGGAACATTGGAAAAACTGTACCCCTTCCCCAAAGTTCCACTGAAACCAAGCACAAGCAGATTTTTCACTCTGCCACTCCCCCCTGCACCACAGAGAGGTGGCAGCCCTCTGATTCCCCTGCCCAGTGGAGTTGGCAGGGCTGAGGGGGGTGCTAGTCATCTATCCTCTGCCCAGCATAGGCAGGCTATGCACCAATTCCCCTACAGGAAGAGTACTGGCGAAGCTGAGTGGAGATCTGATCTTCCATTCCCCCACCGGCCAGAAGCAGGCGTTATTACCATTCTCCCTCCCCCCCAGGATGGTGTCAGTGGGATCCAGCAGTGAACAGACTCTCCACATCTTCCTGGAAGAAATAAGGTGGTATGAGGCAGAGCTAGTCCCCACTAGGCTTCGCAGTCCTTTCCCTGTGTCTGTGGAACACAATGGGAAGCAGATTCTCAACTCCCCCCACCAGCAGCAATGAGGTAGATGAGGTGATGAGAGGTGGAGCTGGGAGACACTCTGTTTCCCTCTCCTCATGTAGTGTCAGTGGGGTCCAGCGGGGACCTGAGCTTCCACATTCACTCAGCATCAACGAGGCAGTGAAAGTCAGTGTCACACATCTGCTGGGAAGATGTCAGCAGAGGGAAGGGCTGGCTGAACTTCCACCTCAACTGTCTGCAGTGAGGTGTAAGTGCTCTCTTCCTCTTTTGTAAGGGTGATGCTGGTCGGGTCCAGTGGGAAACTGAACATAACCCCCACCTGGACCTCATGCTACACCTCAACAGGTGTAATAAACTCCGATCTAAATCTCACACCTTATACCAAAAAAAAAAAGAAATTCAAAATGTTCATGCATTCAAATGTAAAACTTAAAACTATAAAACCTTTATGAGAAAAGAAATACTAGGAGAAAATCTTTGGGATCAGGTCTAGGTGAACAGTTGTTAAACTTGATACCCAAAGCATAATCCATAAAAGGAAAAAATGATAAATTGGACCTCACTAAAATTATAAACTTTTGCTCTGCAAAAGACCCTGTGAAGAAAATGAAATACAAGCTTAAGACTTGGAGAAAATATTTCTAAAGAAGAATATGACAAAGTAGTAGTATCCAGAACATATGAAGAACTCTTAAAACTCAATGGAAACAACAAAGGAAAAATCCAATTAGAAACTGGGATAAAACATAAACAGACACTTAACCAAAGATAATATTCAGATGACAAAGAAGCATAAGAAAGATGTTTGACGTCATTAGCCATTAGGGAAATGCAAATTAAAACCACTCTGAGATACCACTACATGTCTATTAGAATTCCTAAAATTAAAAAAAAAGATAGTGAAGGAGCGACAGCAACACAAGATGGCAGCCACTGCAGGCTCGCGACTAAAAGTCCCTTGCCATCTCCAACTGCTGGAAGAACTCAACGAAGGCCAGAAAGGAGTAGGAGCTGGTACAATTATCTGGGGTCTAGAAGATGATGAAGACATGACACAAGATGGACAGGGTTGATAATTGAGCCCCCAAGAACAATTTATGAAAACCAAATATACAGCCTTAAAATAGAATGTGGAGCTAAATACCTAGAAGCACCCCCCTTTGTAAGATTTGTAACAAAAATTAATATGAATGGAGTTAATAGTTCTAATGGAGTGGTGGACCCAAGAGCCAAATCAGTGCTAGCAGAATGGCAGAATTCATATAGCATCAAAGTTGTCCTGCAAGAGCTTCAGTACCTAATGATGTCTAAAGATAATATGAAACTCCCTCAGCCGCCTGAAGGACAGTGTTACAGCAGTGAATCAAAAAGAAAAACCACCAGCCCTCCCTTAACCCCCATTTGATTTAAACAGTCTTCATTTTCCACAGTAGTAAATTTTCTAGATACGTCTTGTATACCTCAAAGTGCTGGAAAGGAAACTCCCATTCAAAGGCAGTTTATCTTAAGATACTGTAAATGTGATACTAATTTTTTTGTCCATTTGAAATATATAAGTTGTGCCATAACAAATCATCCTGTCAAGTGTAACCACTATCCACATATGAACTTCTGGGATCAAGAAAGTGTATTTAAATCGATTCCCATCATAACTGGTGGGGCACATCTAACTCAACTGTGAAAAGACACATCACACCATCACCTTGCTGCTGATTACATGGCCTGGGATCTCTGCCTTCTCCCCTTCCCCTCCCCCTGCCTCCTCCCTCCCTGCAACAGCCCTCCAGCTGGGGGTGGCTTCTTAGAGTAGATGTGAGGGTTTCAGGTCACAGCCTGTGGGACTACTGCTGGGTGTGTGTGGGGTGCTTCGTCTGCACCCCTGGTTTCTTTCTTTAAGTCTTAAATGGTGCCCCCCTTCCAAGCCATCATCCTCTTCCCACTCTCCACTACCACCCTTGGCGGAGCATAGATTGTAACCCCCTCGGCTCCCCTCTGAAATTGGCCTTCGGTGAGGAATTCAGGGCTTTCCCTATATCTTCTCCCTCCACCTTAATCGAGGGTGCTGCTTTGTCCTTCCTCCTCCTCAAGTCCCTTTTTGCACCATCACCACCCAGCACTTTCCATGACACTTCCTTGCTTTGGCCAGAAGCCATCAGGTAAGGTTGGAAAGCGTCTCTGACCTCCCTCATTTAGTTTTGGAACCACACTTTTTATTCTCCACCAGCCTGGGAAATGAATGTTGGGTGCTCAGCCCTGCCACCCTCTGCTGTCGTCATCAGCTGATGCATTTTTTTAGCTCAGGTTTTGATAAGGTGAAAAGAACAGTCACCAGGGTCACAGGCCTGCCAGCTCTCAAAGTCCTTGGTGGTTAAACTTGGAGAAAGGCCACAGAAGACACTTGTAGTCACACACAATCCCTCTGAATGAATTGTTTTCTTTTCCTGTAATAGCTTTTGCTTTTAAAATTTGAAGACGTTTTAAACAGGACTCTCATTGGGTCATCCTCGCAATCCATTTGGGTCTAGTTTGGAATCTGACAACTGGAACAAAAAGAACCTTAGATTCAGTGCATACTTTGATTTCAGTGCTGCTGCTTCTCACGGCCCTCAGCAGGGATAAGAAAGAACTTGCTTGCACCCCAAATGGATCCCCAAAATTGGTGGGCTTGACTTCCTGGCAAATTGCTGCGTTTTTCCACTTTTCTGTTCAGGACCACTAAATGCTGAGATGTGGATGCATACCAAAATAAAAGCAATTCATTGTATTCTAAGGTTTTTTTTTTTTTTTTTTTTTTAGTGTGTGTGTAAAACCACCTTTAGAAGCAGCAACCATCAAGTCTGAAAACAGCTGATGTTACCATTAATCTTTTTCTGGGGAAAACCTTAGTTCTAAGGACTTAACGTCCTGTAAGTAAAGTTTAACATAACAGTATTCCATAAGCAGCCTTTTCATTTTTCAGACCATTGCCTGATTTTAATATAATAAAAAGAAGTGTGCATTAATATTAAAAAAAAAAATAGTGACAGCACCAAATGCTGACAACGATGAAAAGAAACTGGAACACTCAAACTTTGCTAGTGGGCATATAAAATTTTACAGCCCCTCTGGGCAACAATTTGGCACTTTCTTATAAATCTAAACATGAAACTGCCATATTGCCCTGCAATTGCAATCTTGGTTATTCATCCCAAAGAAATGAAAACTTATGTTCACACAAAAATCTGTACACAAAGGTTCAGAGCAGTTTTATTTGTAATAATTGAAAATGGACACAACCCAGATATCCTTCAAGTGGTGACGGGTTAAACTAACTGTGGTACTTTCATCCCATGGAACACTTCTGTCAAATAGAAAGGAATGACCTATCGATACAGGCAAAAAGAAAAGTACACAGAGTGAAAGCACCAATCTCAAAAGGTTATGTGCTGTATGATTCTATTTATATAACATTTTCGAAATGACAAAATTGTAGAGATAGATGACAGATTAGCAGTTGCCAGAGGTGAGCAATGTTGTGGGATGGGGTGTTGGCAGTGATAAGACTGTTCTGTATGTTTACTGTGATGGTGAATCTACAAACCTACATATGTGACAAAATTGCATAGAACTAAACACACACACATGAACAAGTAATACTGGGGAAATCTTGCAGGGGAAGTAATACAGGACAGTGTTTCAAGAGAATAAAATTTTATAACATTGGTCCTTGCTACTCAAGGGGTGAGCCTGGGACCAGCATAATCAGCATCAACTGGAAGTCTGTGAGCAATGTAGACTCTTGGGCCCACCCCAGACCTACTGAATCAGAATGCCAGGTCCCTGGGCAATTCGTACACACATTCAAGTTTGAGAATCACTGGTCCATACTTTATAACAAGAGTTAAAGGCTCAGCTCCAAGTCTCTGGATGCTCTTATGAGTATAGGCACCATGTCTGTCTTCTGCAGTACTATGCCTTTTGCCTAACACAGTGCCTGGCACATAGTAGATGCTCAGTAAGTAGTTTATTTTTAAATGAATGAACTCAGTTCCCATGTACCTTGTAACATTTTCCCAGGTCTGGAGACGGGTCTGTGCTCTTAGTGACAGGACACGGTGTACCTGAGAGAGTTTGACATTTGTACTCATTAAGCCTTTTTAAATTCAATCTTTCTAGTACTGACTACATTCTAGATACTGTGCAAGGTATGGGGGAACGCAGATTTAATGTATTGTCTTTAAGAAGAATTACCATCTAATAGGAAAGGCAGATATGGAAATAAGTATTATTTGCTGTAGTAGAGTTTATCATCTTCACCTCCTTTAGCAAGAACTTCGAGAAACCTCTTCCCTCCAGAACTCTACTGTAGACTTGCATATGAAGGCACCTGGGTATGGAGGAAGGCATACTGGACCAAGAACAACAAGACTGTGTGTGCTACAGACTGGGTATTTGGTCTTAGGCAAGTTCTTTCACTTTGTAACTTTCATTATCTTCAGCCGCAAAACAAAGATGAAATCATCTCCATGAGACTACTGAAACTATATATTTGGAAATACTGTGTCAACTGAAAAGTAAAAGACCTCTAAAACTTAAATGATTTTTGTTATAAGAATATTCTGGAAATAAGTTCACAATGCTCAGAGGTGGAAATGGCATTGCTCTTTCTATGAGTCTGATATAATATGACAGAACACTCTTCAGTCTATATTAAGCAATTATTTCTTCATAGATAGTATGACTATCCAGGCTACTTTGAGGTTTATAATTTGTAAATATTCGTAAATATATATTTGATGCAATAGAGTTAGCACCATCATTTTCTCTAGCAAGAGCTTTCAGTTACTTCTCCTCCAGAACTCTATCCTGTATTCCCAAATTAAGACACTGGGATGTGTGACATATAAATAATATTTCAAATAGTTAAGTTCCTCAAAGGGACCTTTGACATATTGGGGATGCAAACACATTCTGGGCATGAACAACCTTTAATGGTCTGGTACAGGCCACATGCAGTTTAGGCAGCTTCCTTCCCAGACATGCCTGTTACTGGTTGAGTTGATAATGAGTTAAATTGTTTCTGGTATTTCAACTCAACCTCTATGTTCTCTTGAGATATTCTGGGCAAAGCCCAAGATTCTACACGTGGGTCATTTTCAGCTAGGTGTAAGCTTTCAACTCACAGGGAACTTGACTACATAAATCAGTTACAGAAGGAGAAGAAGGAAATATGAGCTGTAAAATATTGACTCACAAGGTTTTTGCAAATGCCCTTGGATTTAATGTTATTTGGGGCCTACTTGTCTCTGATGGCCTCAACAATTGGGCAAAACTATTCAAATAGTTCAGTCCTTCCTGGCTTTGGTGATAATGACCAGAGATTAATGGATCAAAAATCATAATCATATTCATGAACACAAGCCTGTGTATTGATCATGAAGTTAGGAAAACATCACTGCTTACCTTAAGTATGGCAGGGTAGGCCTGGGATAAAATTATAGACACCATTGGAATAAATGAAAAGTTCCAGGCAAAATGCATCTGATTTGTATGTGGGAAAAGCCACATACACTCTCTGGCCAGGGGTTATCCTGAGAAACTTAGAGCAAGCTTTCCCTGTGTTCTTTTAGAGGGCAAAATAGGAGTCAGTTTTTCAGGATAGCAGGGAGGCAAATTCTCAATCAGTGTAAAAGTGGAACTTAGTAAATATTAACACCTTTAACAAATTTATTAAGCACCTGCTAAGTAACCCAGCCCGTTATAGATGCTTGTCATTTATTAGTGAACCAAATAGACAAAATCTGCATTTCATGAGGCTTCATTTTCAGTTTCGAAACACGAACGATAAACGATAAAGATAATAACTAAACTATGTAGCATGCTAGGGAGTGCTAAGTACAATTAAACAATGATAAAAGGAATGCAGAGAATAAAGAATGCATATAACTCAGCCACAGAAAAACAAACAACCTGATTAAAAATGGGCAGAGGAGCTGAATAGGCATTTTTTCCCAAAAAGACATACAGATGGCCAACAGGTACATGAAAAGGTGTTCAACATTACTAATTATTAGGGAAATGCAAATTAAAACCACAGTGAGACATCACATCACACCTGTTAGAATGGCTGTTATCAAAAATGTAATAAATAACAAGTGTTGGCAAGGATATGGAGAAAAGGGAACCGTCATACACTGTTGGTGGGAATGTAAATTGATGCAGCCACTATGGAAAACAGTATGCAGATACCTCAAAAATTACAAACAGAACTACCATATGATCAAGCTATCCCACTTCTGGGTACTTATCCAAAGATACAAAAACACTAATTTGAAAAAGTATATGCACACTTCTGTTCACTGCAGCATTATTTACAATAGCCAAGATATGGAAACAACCTAAGTGCCCATCAATGAATGATGTATATATTTATACAATGAAATACTATTCAACCATAAAAAAAGATGAAATCCTGCCATTTGCAACATGATAGATGGACCTTGAGGGTATTATGCTAAATAAGTCAGATGGAGAAAGACAAATTATGATTTCACTCACATGTGGAATACAACAAACAACGAAACAAAATAAATGAAAAAAACAAACAAAAACAAACACATAGGTACAGAGAACAGAATAGTGATTACCAGAAGGGAAGGGGCAGGGGGAAAGTGAAATGGGTAAAGGGGAGTCAACTGTATGGTGATAAATGGAAACTAAATTTTTGGTAGTGAGCATGCTGTAGTATAAACAGGAGAAATATAATGTACACGTGAAACTTATATGATGTTATAAACCAATGTTACCTCAGTAAAAAATAATTTTTAAAAATGAGGGCAGAGAGAATCAATGGGAGTACCACATGGGAAAAGTGAGTTGCAACTCAAAAAGGGGTGGTCAATGTAAAGGTAAACTTTGTACAAAGATATGAAGGAGGTGAGGAAGCAAGTCGTGTGGATGTCTGGGATGAGGAATGTTCGAAGCAGAAGAAACCACTGAGCGAAACCCCAAGGCAGGAGTGTGCTTGGTGTGTTCCAAGAACAATGCAGAAGCCAGGGCAGCAGGAGTGGAGTAAGAGAGGATGAGGAGAAGGAGATGAAGTTGGAGCAGTCACAGAGGGCCAGACCCCGTAAGAACTTTGGTTTTGACTCAGAATGGACTAGGGAGGCATTGGAGGGGATAAGCAGAGTGATGTAATCTATAATTTTTAAAGGATATCTCCGGCTGTTTTGTTGAAAATCATCTATTGGGGCCTGAGACTGGAAGCAGAGAGGCCAATTAGGAGGTTGTTACTATAATCCAGGCAAGAGATAATAACCGTGGCTCCAACCAGGATAGCAATAAAGCTGGAGAAAAGTGGGCATATAGCAGATGTATTTTGATGTTAGAGTCAACAGAATTTCTTGGCAGTTTTGATGAGGCTTGGGAAGGAAAAAGAAGAGCCAAGAGCAACTCTTAAGGTTTTTGGCTTGAACAAGTGAAATAACAGAATTGCCCTCAACTGAGATGGTGAGTAAAGTATGTTTGGGGAGTGAAATTTTTAACAAGGAATGAGAGATGGTAACTGGTCTTGTTGCAGTGATCATTTCATAATGTATGAAAAATACTGAATCACTGTGTGGCACACTTGAAACTAATATAATATTGTATGTTAATCATATCTCAATAACAAAATTAAAATTAAAAAAGAACACACTCAATTTGAAATGTATGTTAAACAAGTAGAATTGTTGGATGTACAACTTGTATATATAACTATGAAGTCCAGGATGGAGTTCAAAGCTAGGATATACATTTCAGTGTAGTTAGATAGTATTTAAAGCCATGGGAGTTAAGTTCACCAGGGGCAGGGACAGGGAAGGAGTTGAGTATAATATTGAATATAAAGTTGGGACCAAGGACTGAACCCTGGGGCAATCCAAGGCTAAGGGGCAGAAAGAAGAGAAAGAAACAGAAAAGGACTGTATAGCATGAACCCCGTCGTGGTTGCATGGTACTTTCTAAACCTGTTCAGTGTGTCAGCATGCTCTGTGGGTCTGTGCCATTAATTACAATAAGGGATGCTTAACCTCCCAACATTTGGTTACACTGCAGAATAAGAAATCTTAAGTCCCTTTGCATACAGTGTCTGCCATGCCTGTGGGGGCCAGGGAGAGGTGAGGAGCAGAGGTGGATGTCATATAAAGCTGCAAACTGGTCACCCTCTTAGGATTATCACCTTGTGTAAGTCATGTTGTGCTGGCATCTGGTCTCAGCTTTTCGGGCATAGAAATGAATGCAATTAATATACCCAAAGACTGGGCTTCCCTGGTGGCGCAGTGGGTGAGAGTCTGCCTGCCAATGCAGGGGACATGGGTTCGAGCCCTAGTCTGGGAAGATCCCACATGCCGCGGAGCAACTGGGCCCGTGAGCCGCAACTGCTGAGCCTGCGCGTCTGGAGCCTGTGCTCCGCAGCGAGAGAGGCTGCGATAGTGAGAGGCCCGCGCACCGCGATGAAGAGTGGCCCCCGCTTGCCGCAACTAGAGAAAGCCCTCGCACAGAAACGAAGACCCAACACAGCCATAAATAAATAAATAAATTTTTAAAAAAATCTTAAAAAAAAAAAATATATACCCAAAGACTAGTCACTGCAATGGATTCACACTAAATCACACAAAACTATTATGTGAAAGAGAAGCCAATTTGTTAATGTTAATGGGCAATAGTTTCCCCAGAGACCATCATGTCTAATAAAGCCAAAGAGGGATGTATTCAACAACAGTCCATAGATTCAGGACTTCCCTGGCGGTCTAGTGGTTAAGACTCCGTGCTTCCACTGCAGGTGGCACGGGTTCAATCCCTGGCCTGGGAACTAAGATCCCACATGCCATGTGGCGCAGCCAAAGGAAAAAAAAAACACACACACAACAACAACACTGTCCAATCCAAAGATTCCTTTTTCACTCTCCAGACATCCTGGAAGACAAAGTATACATGAATTTGCTTTGTGAGGATAAACCTAGAACAATGTGAGTAAAACAGTTTAGGGGGATTTATGCCTAATAATTGGAAGGACCCAAGAAATATCTCTATCCTACAACAGAGTCTCACTCATTCAACACAAGTTGATTGAGCATCTATGATATGCCAAGTGCTGTCACAGGCAAGATATCTACTTATTTGGAGTTAACATTCTTCGAGCAGTGGGAGGTATGGTAGACATAAAACAAACACTAAATAGAATAAGTACGTTTCTGGTGATAAATATTATGGAAAATAGTAAAACTTCAAGTGAGGTAAAGAGAACAGACTGCTGGCCATTTATTCTTAACGTGATCAAAAGAATTTTCAGCACCTTGGGAGATAAAATATGCAGTACCCATGAATTTGTCTGCTGCCACAACTGCATAGAAGAGGAATCCCACTATTTATAGTAATTCTGGGGCTAACAATATAAAATCTGCTCTAAAAATAGCCCATTGTTCACTAAAACTTTTCCCCAGTTATGGAAAATCTAATGCTTGTCATCGCCACGGTACATCTTATGTTTTTAAAAATTTGGGAATCGAGTTGTTTTAAAAAGGAAATCAAGTTCCTATAGAAAGAAAGTTAAATAAGATATTGAACAGATTTATTCTGATTTTTCATGAAGTTCAGTATGGACCTTCCTCCCTTCTAAACTGCAGAGGTAACTTCAGCAAGTGCCCTAGGCCAGGGCTTTCCAAAGTGCCATATGCATAGAAATCCCCTGGGTATCTTGTTAACATGCAGATTCTAATTCAGTGCGTCTGTGGTAGGGTCCAAGATTCTGCATTTCTATCAAGCGCCCAGGTGATGCTGGACCATGCACCATAGTTTGAGTAGCGAGCGGCTAGATACGCTGAAGGGACAAATATTGTGCCCAGAGCCCCGGTAGGAACCAGCTACCTTAACCCTTCTCCCGTTCCATTTTCTGTTTCAGCTTGGCATGGGCAAAAGTGACCCATTTGGGGATAAAATTGTGCAGTTCAACTATAGCTTTAGGTGCTCTGAGGCAGAACCAAATATAATCTTTTGTGTGCGTGTGTGAACTGTGCAGAGAGTTTGGGCTCTCGCTTCCTGCTGCCCAAATGGCCACATTTAGCTTTTTGCACTTAGCTTGCTTTGAATTGGTCCTCGCTAATGCACTCTGCCTCCTCCCTGTCTTGCTATTAGAACTGTAAGAACTCAAACAGCTGCACCCAGCACAGCAGCCATACATTCTTCTGAAAATCCAACAGAACACACTCAAAATGAGAAGCGAGTTGTGAAATGTGTTTGAGGCCCGTTATCTCCTCCCTCTCATCGCTGTTTATTTTCTTTGGACACTTGCGCAGGGGAGCCCAGGCTTTTCTGATCACTGTAGTCCCAAAGATATGCCACTGGAGAAGTTGGCAAGTGCCTCTACAAATGGTCCTTCACTCTGACCGGGGTCTTTCTACAGTTCATTGCAGTTTGCAGTAATTTGCAATGGTGAGCATGACAGTATTTTGATTTAGTTGTACCAAAGAAAACAAAACAAAACGAAAAAGAAAAGAAAAACTGGAGCAGTTCCTATAGAAAGAAAGCTGCTAAGACTTTTTCCCCCCTCACTACCAGAAGAGAGGACATTTCATACAAACCGAGTTGATTGGCCTTATAAAGCTTTCTCATTACAGGCTAAGCTGGTAGCTAACAGAATTCAGTTTCTCCGATATAGTGTGTCTCCTAAAGGGACAGGCAGCACATGCAATTTTAGGAAGAGATGAGGAAGGAGAAGAGGGGGATATTGTTTACAAAGACGCCTACAAGAAAGACCATAATTAATTAAGGAATACTATCTGACGGGCCTCCTCTGTGTATGCTGCAAGGGATGCCGTGAGGAATGGTGCTTTGAGGTGACACAACTGGCAGGACATACACTGCCCACAGCACTCGATTGCTGTTAGGAAATCACATTCCTAAACAAAATTAAAGGAAAATGCTGGAGCCTTTTCATTTCCTGGGCATTATTTGTGTGTGCCTGATAATTACTGATAGCTAGTCAGGACATTGTTTGTGTTCTTTTCTCTCTGGGCATTTCCTAATTATGAATAATAATCCCATTCATCATGCACTTGAAACAAGTAAATTATCCCGCAGAACATCATAATCAGTTGCATCAAAGAGCCTTCCAGGAAGCCCCCATGTGGCTCTGTTTCAGCTTCCCCATTTGCAGCTCTCCACGGCTCCCCTCGGGGAGTCAGGAATCAACGGCTGTCTCCTAGCACAGAAGGGCATCCATCAGTGGACACCTTTGCAGGTGAAGCCACATCCTCTGAAACAACTGTTTCTGTTCACTTATTTAGGTTTAATGGCAGCCTCATGACTCGCCAGACTTGAAAAGGACAGGTTCTTCCTTGGCGGCTGCTAAAGGTTCTGACATTCACGTTTCATCCTAGCTACCACCTGGACCTCCCTGTTGTAGTTAGATGTCCTCATCATGGAAGCTTCCCCCAATCATAAAACTATCCTCAGTCCACTGATAAAATGAAAGTTGTTATTAAATTTACACAAAGGAGCCTTCCAACCTTCATATTTTTGTAAATAATTATTTTCTATAACCGTCCTCCTTTTCTTCCTTCTTTCTTCCCTTCCTTCTTTTCTGAATTTGTGTTGACATATGAGGGCTTGGCTCCCTCAATCTGTAACATATCTTGCTCCCAGCCTTGCTCTCCAGTGTGGTGGGAGGAAGGTTAGCTTGCTGGAGATGTCACTGGAGTGGCAGGTCCCGGAAAATGGCTCTTCCGTCTTTTTTATATACAGCATTTCTTCTTCTTAGCATGGTTTTATTTGAATTATCTCTTACCATTGGGGATTTTTATTCCTTCTTTCATAAAGAAGAAGACTGACAAAATATATTGATTTCAAAACCAGATTCAGAACCACCAGCAATATCAAGTCACGCAAAGACTGTTTATATGGATATGGAGTAAAGGAGAGAAGGGAAAACATTCTGTGATCAGTCATTCTATTACATACAACATTTACTGTCATCCCCCGGGGCAACAGCTGCCCTGTCAGGCCCTGTATTTTTTTGTGTAGGGGGTGAGAAGATATAAATATGAATAAAAGATACTCCTTTGTTGTCAGAGAATCAGCACTTTATTTGATCAAAAAGAAGCTGAAATGTGACACAGAATCGAGCCAAGTCACACAGTGCCTCCAGTTCCATGTTTACTAAATTGACTCTTCTTAACAGTTGAACATGCTGGGTGTCCAAATGGTACTTGGCTGTATAGAAGTGGTGGATGAATATCTAATGAGGCATCACAAAGCACTTATTACACTTGTAAAATTAACAGAAAAGCTGGAGATGCAGATATTTAACTTGAGATCAGGTGTGGCAGCCAGGGATATGCACTACTTAGATCTCCTTTCAAGAGAGAAGTGCTCTTCAGCTGCAAGGGGTGCATTTGGCTGACAGCCTCTAGCTGCACTGCCTTCAGGATCCGCCTCAGCTTTCCAGAAAATGCCATGGTCTTCCTGGGTAGCCCCCAGTCAATGGCTGGGCAGTAGTATTACTAGAACCTGGCCATTTCTGCCCAATGCAGGGGACTAACAAGTAATCCTTGTTCCCAGCTCCCTACTGGGTTGGCTGAGACTTTGTCAGATCTGCATTGTAAAGTAAGGCTCTCTCTGCCCAGTCCTGCCCCCTCCTTATCTTTCTCAGGCATTATTCCACAGTAATCATCTGTGCTCACAACTCTGTCTCCATGTTTGCTTCCCAAAGAACCCCAATGATCCACTGTATCTGCCTCAACCTGTAACTAATTTAAAGAAAAATACAAATGATTTTAAATCAAAGCCAGAAATTATAAAATGTCTACAAAATTCTCCACCTTTAATACATTTTCTTTTGCTAGGAAAAGAAGTTTTATTTCTTTGGGCTGGTCACAGCGCAAATGAATTTTTGGGGAGTCTCAACTGGCTTCCTGTATCAAGGGAGGTGTGGTAGGGCCTGCTCCAAGACCAAGCAGTCAAGGAGTGCATTGTCCCTGGAGGAGAAAACAAAACAATAACTAAGCCAATGAAAAGTAGGTATGCTTTTTATTATCAGCCTGGGTCCAGTAATTTTAAACAACGTCAGTAATAAAATCGCTTGCCCTGTCTAGGCAGACTGCACCCCTATCGCCCACTCCCCACCTTGATATTCTGATATGAACTGTTTAAATTGTAAATGTGAAATGGTCTTTATTTTAACTACTCTCAACCATGAAATCTCAAATTCTCCTTTATAATATAATATTGGGCAAATCCTTTATTTTTGAATAGTAAAATTTTTCTCTAGTCCTCTTTCAAACTCTAATATCACAGTTGTTATTCTAAAGATATTATAGTTAATGCTGGGTTTGTATCTAAAAAGGACTGGAGTTGTAGAGGTTGTGATCTGTTCCCCTTCTCGTACTTCTTTCCCTCAATGTGACACCGTGTGTGTGTGTGTGTGTGTGTGTGTGTGTGTGTGTGTGTATGTGTATATGTTGGTGGGATATTCTCTCTACTTCCCTCCTAAGCATATAGCTCCTCCAGGTTTGGAAACAGGGAGGAGAGTCAGGAATGTAGTGATGTTTGTATGTAACTGCTGCCTTTTGGAGCCCCATTTCTCACTTTGATTTGGTCTAATTCTTTCTGTGGTTACTGGTATGTAGGTGGAATGGTGATACTCAGGTTATCAGTGATCCTTACCCAGGATCACTCCATCGCTGAGGACCCCTAGAGAGCAGTAGTCCCTTATCTCCCCCTGGCCTCCTGCCAATACTCCATACTCCCAATCCCTTCTCTGGGCTGAATATCCCAATGCTTGGACTGTCAGTGGCTTGAGAAACCCTGGAGCTCCTCTTGGAACCATAGGAACTGTGTTGTCTCCTTCTCCAAGGACTGTGGAAACTGGGGTGAGGTGAAGATGCCTCCAAACATGATCTCTTAAAGCCTTGCTGGTCTTGACCCCTGCGATGGGACTCTCATCTTCAGAAATCTCTAGATCAGAAAGTGGCATCAATCTTTCTCTTCCATATGCCACCAACCTCCAAAGAACACTTATCGAACTATTCCCAAAATTTGTTACTGACTCCCCTTAGGGTATGGTACCAGGACATCCAGATGAGAAAGTAGGAAAAGAGATCTCAGTCTCTCCTTCTCGCAGACTCAGCCAAAATGTGTGATTTATTCTCTTAATACAAACCCATCACTGTCAACATTTGGATTTAGGAGGAAAAACTTGTAAAAGGAAGGAAAGAGCCTTTCTTTGGGCACCTGCACGCTCCAAAAACTGTCCAGCGTGACTCTCTTTCCTCCCGTCTCTAAGTCTCTGCTAATTCTGGGATGGGAGGGTGCACAGTAGTAGTAGAGCTAATTCTGTTGCCTCTAAATTCCTTCAAGAAGATGGTGTTCATAGAAAGGCCCTCTTCAGATGAAGTGGATTCGTAGGGTCTTTTGTTACCAGATGTTTTTCCTAATAGCCAAGCCTGGACTAACAGGAAAAATCCCATTCAATATCTTACTACTCCAGTTTCTTACCTATAAGATAAAGGATTAGACAAAAATAATCCCTAAAACTTTACTTCAATTCTAATAGAGTATGGGTCAGGTATCTCTTACCAAGATTACATCACTCCATCCCCACTAAAGCTAATTTATTTACTCATCACGTTTACTGAATCTTAACAATGTCTCTGTAACACATCACTAAACTATTTGTTTACATTTTGTCTATTATACCATAAGGCCCTCAATGGCAGCAGAACTGTATTTCATTCTTGTTGCATCCTTATCACATATGGGCCCTCCATAAATCTTGTTTGAAGGAATGTGTGGTTCACATAATTTTTTAATGCAAATTACAGATAACTGAGTTTTACCACTGGCTTGTTGTTAGAAAAATATCAGTAAATAAGTCAGTGTTTATCATTACCTTTCTATGAATCTAGTACCATGGGCTAATTCTGGGAGATTCAGAGGAAATAGAAAATATGGTTCTTGACCTCATGAAGCACAAACTCTAATTGGGAAAGCAAAATGAGACTAAAGAAGACAGAGTTGAGTCTTAGTACACAAGCTAAGGAAGATTTCCTAGAAAATAGGTGAGCAAGAGTTCAAAAAGCAAATATACGTCAGCCACATGTTCTGTGACTAACAGGATAGGATGTAAAATAATTGGTCTTCTACTGAGGGGGTGAAAGAATAACCGTTTATAATCGAGGACCCTCACATCACAAATAAATACAACATACTCACTAGTAGTTGGTGCAGCCTGGTGAAGTAGTAAAATGTTGCAGTTGGGCTCATAGTCTCCGGAGCCAGCACACACCTTATTACATTTTTTATCTTGGGAAAGATAATAATCCTCTTTGTGCCTCAGCTTTCTCTTATGGGAAATGGGAATAACAGAATTTTCCCCATAGGGTTGCTGTGAGAATCAAGTAAGTAAATACAAGAATATGGCTTGACACTCAATTACCAAAATATCAATGTTTTCTGTTCTTCTTCTTATTGAATATATCACATTACTGAGTTTGTGAAAACACTAATGCAGAATTTCTGATTTTTTAAAATATAAATTTATTTATTTATTTATTTATGGCTGTGTTGGGTCTTCGTTGCTGTGCGCAGGCTTTCTCTAGTAGCAGTGAGTGGAGGCTACTCTTCGTTGCAGTGCGCAGGCTTCTCATTGTCGTGGCTTCTCTTGTTGCAGAGCATGGGCTCTAGGCACGCAGGCTTCAGTAGTTGTGGCACATGGGCTCAGTAGTTGTGGCACACGGGCTTAGTTGCTCCATGGCATGTGGGATCTTCCCGGACCAGGGCTTGAATCTGTGTCCCCTGCATTGGCAGGCGGATTCTTAACCACTGCACCACCAGGGAAACCCTCTGATATTTTTAAGGAACTAAAAATCAGAGTCCTTGGTAGGGGTTACATATACACGCACACACACATTCACATACATACACGCAGCTTTTAAAGACACTGAAAAAGTTTTACGGACAATATTGAGGTGTATAATTCTGGTGATTATACTATGGATGAGTCTGAGTGGTCAGCAAATCCTTCTGGAATTTCCAATAATCAAGTTTCCTTCGCAAGAATTTTCACGATAAATTGGTTTAATAAATCATGCTTTTTATTCCCTGGCATTATAATAAGGCTATAGATTATGTTCCTTCCTTTCAAGCAAAAATCAAATACAGATGCAATACAGGTATTTCAAGTTTTAGTCCTAGAGCAACTGTACAAAATGATACAATGTAACTATTCCCAGTCTTACTCATCAGGGCCAACATGTGAGGAAATAATATATAATCAGGCATTCTACTATCAGCTGGTGAACTCCCCAGGAAGCAAACGGTGCTTCAGCATCAACAGGGCCCCGATTCTATGGACTTCTGATAATGCTGAGAGTTTCTGGGAGTTGTAGAGTATTGTCGATGGGGAGAGGAAACCAGACTGTAATCAGGAAACCTGTTTAAAAAAATCATTGCTGATGGATTTCCTAAATTTTCTCAGAGGAAAGAACCTGAATTTCTAAGACTACAAACATTTGTTATTTATTTTCTCATCTTAAATAAATATTCAATTTCCTGCTTAACTTTGTATTCATAATTTTGTATTTTTTTCCCTTAAAGGAGCACCCCAAAATTGTATAAACTTCGGATCCTACAAAATCCAGAGCTGCTATTCCTACTGACCTCTTAGCTTTTGCTCCAAATTCTACTTTTTATTTTTAGACCCTTTCTCCATCCCATCCATCCTATTTAATTTCTGTTGGTCTCCCAACTTGTAATTAGTGGAAGGAAGGTAAATGTTCCCAAGTTATTTTCTTTTTCATGAATCAATTAGAGTTAATGTAAACTGGGACTGTACATTTGATCTTCAGTGAAAATAGATATTGGTCGATGTTAAAAATTGCATTGTAGTCTGTTTTTGCTACTTCTATTTAAAATAACATTTGGAGTTCTAGCCAGAGCAATGAGGGAAGAAAAATAAATAAAAGACACTGAAATTGGAGGAAGTAAAATTATCGCTGTTCATAGATGGCATGATCTTATATGTTGAAAACCATAATGATCACACACACACATGCAAACTTTTAGAACTATTAAATTAATTCAGCAAAGTTTTAGGACACAAAATCAACACAAAAAATTAGTTTTGTTTCTCTACACAAATAATAAACAACCCGAAAAGGAAATTAAGGGAAAAAATTCCATTTATAATAGCATCAAAAAGAAGAAAATGCCTAGGAATAACTTAACCAAAGAGGCAAAAGAGTTATACACTGAAAACTAAAAAACATTGATAAGGGCTTCCCTGGTGGCGCAGTGGTTGGGAATCCGCCTGCCAATACAGGGGACACAGGTTCAAGCCCTGGTCCGGGAAGATCCCACATGCCTCAGAGCAACTAAGCCCGTGTGCCCCAACTACTGAGCCTGCGCTCTACAGCCCGCGAGCCACAATTACTGAAGCCCACATGCCACAACTACTGAAGCTGGCGCGCCTAGAGCCCGTGCTCCACAACAAGAGAAGCCACCGCAATGAGAAGCCCGTGCACCGCAAGAAAGAGTAGCCCCCATTCACCGCAACTAGAGGAAACCCATGCACAGTAACAAAGACCCAATGCAGCCAAAAATAAATAAGTAAAATAAATAAATTTTTAAAAAAAACAAACATTGAGAAGAGAAATAAGACATAAATTTATGGAAATATACCCTGTATTCATGAATTAGAAGACTTTATATTGTTACGATATTAATACTACTAAAGCAATCTATAGATTCAATATAATCCCTATCAAAATTGTAATGATGTATTTTGAAGAAACAGAAAAATCCATTCTAAAATTCATATGGAATCTCAAAAGACAAAGAATAGCCAAAATAATTTTTAAAAAGAACAAAGATGGAGCACTCAGACTCACTGTTTTCAAAGCTTATACAAAGCTATACTAGTCAAAACAGTGTGGTACTGCCATAAAGACAAACATATAGACCAATGGGGTAGAATAGAGAATCTAGAAATAAACCTTTACATGTATGCTCAAATTATTTTCTTCAAGGGTCCTAGACCATTCAACAGGAAAAGGAGAGTCTTCAACAAATAGTGTTGGGAAAACTGGACATTCACATGCAAAACATTGAAGTTTGGAACTTTATCTCACATCATAAACAAAAATTAACTCAAAATGGATAAAAGACTTAAACATAAGAGCTAAAAATATAATACTTTTATAAGAAAAACAGGGAAAAATCCTCAGGACAATGGATTTGGCGATGATTTCTTTGATTTGACATCAAAACACAAGCCACAAAAGAAAAAAAAATGATAAATTGGACTTCATCAAAATTTTTAAAAATGTATGCATCAAAGGACATTATCGACAGAGTGAAAAGAGAATCAACAGAATGGGAGAAAATATTTACAAACCATATATCTGATAGTGGATTAACATCTAAAATATATCACTCTTACAACTCAACAATAACAACAACAAAAAAACCAATTAAAAATAGACAAAGGGTTTGAAAAGCCATGTCTCCAAAAAAGATATACAGATATTCATGGCCAGTAAGTACATGAAAAGATGCCCAACATCACTAATCATTAGGGAAATGCAAGTCAACTCCACAATGAGGTGCCAGTTACCATCCATTAAGATTGCATATGAAAAAGAGAAAGATTGAATAATAAGAAAAAAAGGAAAGAAAGAAAGAACATGAGAAAGAAAGAAAGAAAAAAACAAGTATTGGTAAGGATGTAGAGAAATTGGAATCCTTATGCATTGCTGGTGGGCATGCAAAATTGTGTAGTCACTGTGGAAAACAGCACGGTAGTCCTCAAAAAATTCAGCATAGGATTATCATATGATCTAGTAGCTCCACTTCTGGGTATTTATGCAAACAAATTTAAAGCAGGGACTCAAACAGATATTTGTACACCTATATTCATATAAGCATTACTCACAAAAGGTGGAAAGAGTCCAAATGTGCATCAGCGGATGAATAGATAAACAAAATGTGAATATATACATACAATGGAATATTATTCAACCTCAAAAAGAAATGAAATTCTGACACATGCTACAGCATAGATGAATGAACGAACCATGGAGACATTATGCTAAGTGAATAAGCTAGTCACAAAAGGGTGAATCTTGTACGATTCCACTTATATGAGATACCTAGAGCAATGAACTTCATAGAGACAGAAAGTTGAATTATGGCTGCCAAAGTCTGTGATGAAGAGTGAATGGGAAGTTATTGTTTAAAGATACAGAGTTACAGTTTGGAAAGATGAAAAAGTTCTAGAGAGAGTGGTAATCCTTGTACAACAATGAGTGTACTTTAATGCCTTTGAACGATACATTTAAAATGGTGAAAATGGTAAATTTTGTTAGGTATATTTTATAATAAAAAAATAAATTATAAAAACTGAATTATATTCAAATTGATGCTTAATTTTTAAAAAATCACAAGTGATCTAAATTAAATAGACTTTAAATAAAAGAATGTTACAAGAGACAAGGAGGTTACTACATAATGATCAAGGAATCAATCCAAGAAGAATATATAACAATTATAAATATATATGCACTCAACATAGGAGCATCTCAATACATAAGGAAACTGGTAACAGCTATAAAAGAGGAAATCAACCATAACACAATAATAGTGGGGGACTTTAACACCTCACTTACAGCAATGGACAGATCATCCAGACAGAAAATTAATAAGGAAACACAAGCTTTAAATGACACAATAGACCAGATAGATTTAATTGATATTTATAGGACATTCTATCCAAAAAACAGCAGATGACACTTTCTTCTCAACTGTGCACGGAACATTCTCCAGGGTAGATCACATCTTGGGTCACAAATCAAGCCTCAGTAAATTTAAGAAAATTGAAATCATATCAAGCATCTTTTCTGACCACAACGCTATGAGATTAGAAATGAATTACAGGGAAAAAACCGTAAAAAACACAAACACATGGAGGCTAAACAATACGTTACTAAATAACCAAGAGATCACTGAAGAAATAAAAGAGGAGATCAAAAAATACCTAGAGACAAATTACAACAAAAACACAATGATCCAAAACCTATGGGATGCAGCAAAAGCAGTTCTAAGAAGGAAGTTTATAGCAGTACAAGCCTACCTCAAGAAACAAGAAAAATCTCAAACAATCTAACCTTACACCTAAAGGAACTAGAGAAAGAAGAACAAACAAAACCCAAAGTTAGCAGAAGGAAAGAAATCATAAAGATCAGAGCAGAAATAAATGAAATAGAAACAAAGAAAACAGTAGCAAAGGTCAATAAAACTAAAACCTGATTATTTGAGAAGATAAATAAAATTGACAAACCATTAGCCAGACTCATCAAGAAAAAGAGGGAGAGGACTCAAATCAATAAAATTAGAAATGAAAAAGGAGAAGTTACAACAGACAGCACAGAAATACAAAGCATCCTAAGAGACTACTACAAGCAGCTCTATGCCAATAAAATGGACAACCTGGAAGAAATGGACAAATTCTTAGAAAGGTATAACCTTCCAAGACTGAACCAGGAAGAAATAGAAAATATGAACAGACCAATCACAAGTAATGAAATTGAAACTGTGATTAAAAATCTTGCAACAAACAAAAGACCAGGACCAGATGGCTTCACAGGTGAATTCTATAAAACATTCAGAGAAGACCTAACACCAATCCTTCTCAAACTCTTCCAAAAAACTGCAGAGGAAGGAACACTCCCAAACTCATTCTATGAGGCCACCATCACCCTGATACCAAAACCAGACAAAGATACTACAAAAAAAGAAAATTACAGACCAATATCACTGATGACTATAGATGCAAAAATCCTCAACAAAATACTAGCAAACAGATTCCAACAGCACATTAAAAGGATCATACACCATGATCAAGTGGGATTTATCCCAGGGATGCAAGGATTCTTCAATATACGCAAATCAATCAATGTGATACACCATATTAACAAATTGAAGAATAAAAACCATATGATCATCTCAATAGAGGCAGAAAAAGCTTCTGACAAAATTTTTATCATACCCATTTATGATAAAAACTCTCCAGAAAGTGCACATAGAGGGAACCTACCTCAACATAATAAAGGCAATATATGACAAACCTACAGCAAACATCATTCTCAATGGTGAAAAACTGAAACCATTTCCTCTAAGATCAGGGACAAGACAAGGATGTCCACTCTCACCACTATTATTCAACATAGTTTTGGAAGTCCTAGCCACAGCAGTCAGAGAAGAAAAAGAAATAAAAGGAATACAAATTGGAAAAGAAGAAGTAAAACTGTCACAGTTTGCAGATGACATGATACTATACATAGAGAATCCTAAAGATGCCACCAGAAAACTAGTAGAGCTAATCAATGAATTTGGTAAAGTTGCAGAATACAAAATTAATGCACAGAAATCTCTTGCATTCCTATACACTAATGAGGAAAAATCTGAAAGAGAAATTAAGGAAACACTCCCATTTACCATTGTAACAAAAAGAATAAAATACCTAGGAATAAACTTACCTAGGGAGACAAAAGACCTGTATGCAGAAAACTGTAAGACACTGATGAAAGAAATTAAAGATGATACCAACAGACGGAGAGATATACCATGTTCTTGGATTGGAAGAATCAATATTGTGAAAATGACTATACTACCCAAAGCAATCTACAGATTCAGTGCAATCCCTATCAAATTACCCATGGCATTTTTTACAGAACTAGAAATCTTTTTTTTTAATAATTCTTTTATTTATTTATTTTATTTATTTATTTTTGGCTGTGTTGGGTCTTCGTTTCTGTGCGAGGGCTTTCTCCAGTTGCGGCGAGCTGGGGGCCACTCTTCATCGCGGTGCGCGGGCCTCTCACTGTCGTGGCCTCTCTTGTTGTGGAGCAGAGGCTCCAAACGCGCAGGCTCAGCAGTTGTGGCTCACGGGCCTAGTTGCTCCGCGGCATGTGGGATCTTCCCAGACCAGGGCTCAAACCCATGTCCCCTGCATTGGCAGGCAGATTCTCAACCACCGCACCACCAGGGAGCCCCAGAACTAGAAATCTTAAAATTTGTATGGAGACACAAAAGACCATGAATAGCCAAAGCAGTCTTGCGGGAAAAAAACGGAATCAGATTCCCTGACTTCAGACTATACTACAAAGCTACAGTAATCAAGACAATATGGTACTGGCACAAAAACAGAAACATAGATCAATGGAACAAGATAGAAAGCCCAGAGATAAACCCATGCACCTATGGTCAACTAATCTATGACAAAGAGGCAAGGATATACAATGGAGAAAAGACAGTCTCTTCAATAAGTGGTGCTGGGAAAACTGGACAGCTACATGTAAAAGAATGAAATTAGAACACTCCCTAACACCATACACAAAAATAAACTCAAATTGGATTAGAGACCTAAATATAAGACCGGACACTATAAAACTCTTAGAGGAAAACATAGGAAGAACACTCTTTGACATAAATCACAGCAAGATCTTTTTTGATCCACTTCCTAGAGTAATGGAAACAAAACCAAAAATAAACAAATGGGATCTAATGAAACCTCAAAGCTTTTGCACAGCAAAGGAAACCATAAACAAAATGAAAAGACAAGCCTCAGAATGGGAGAGAATATTTGCAAACAGATCAACAGACACTGGATTAATCTCCAAAATATACAAGCAGCTCATGCAGCTCAATATCAAGAAAACAAACAACCCAATCTAAAAATGGGCAGAAGACCTAAATAGACATTTCTCCAAAGAAGACATATAGATGGCCAAGAAGCATATGAAAAGCTGCTCAACATCACTAATTATTAGAGAAATGCAAATCAAAACTACAATGAGGTACCACCTCACACCAGTTAGAATGGGCGTCATTAGAAAATCTACAAACAACAAATGCTGGAGAGGGTGTGGAGAAAAGGGAACCCTCTTGCACTGTTGGTGGGAATGTAAATTGATACAGCCACTATGGAGAACAGTATGGAGGTTCCTTAAAAAACTAAAAATAAAATTACCATATGACCCAGCAATCCCACTACTGGTCATATACCCAGAGAAAACCATAATTCAAAAAGACACATGCACCGCAATGTTCATTTCAGCACTATTTACAATAGCCAGGTCACGGAAGCAACCTAAATGCCCATCGACAGATGAAGGGATAAAGAAGATGTGGTACATACATACAATGGAATATTACTCAGCCATAAAAAGGAACGAAATTGGGTCATTTGTTGAGACATGCATGGATCTAGAGACTGTCATACAGAGTGAAGTAAGTCAGAAAGAGAAAAACAAATATAGTTTATTAACGCATATACGTGGAACCTAGAAAAATGGTACAGATGAACCGGTCTGCAGGGCAGAAATTGAGACACAGATGTAGAGAACAAATGTACAGACACCAAGGGGGGAAAGCGGCAGGGGGGTGGGGGTGGTGGTGTGATGAATTGGGCGATTGGGATTGACATGTATACACTGATGTGTATAAAACTGATGACTAATAAGAACCTGCTGTACAAAAAAATAAAATAAAATTCAAATATTTAAAAAAAAGAGAGTAAACATGCATATAAAGAAACAAAAGTATTAAAGTTAAAAAAGTGGGAAATATATAGCAGATATTTTCGAACCAAAAGAAAGCCCCTGCATTAATGTTAACATCAAAATAAATCATAAGGTAAAAAGCATTATTAGGAATAAATAAATTCACTACATGAGGGCAAGTATACAACTCATCAGAGATAGGCAATATTGAGGAGACCTTCAAGATGGAGGAGGAGTAAGACAGGGAGATCACCTTCCTCCCCACAAATACATCTACATGTGGAATACAACTACATGTGGAACAACTCCTACAGAACACGTACTGAACACTGGCAGAAGACCTCAGACTTCCCAAAGGCAAGAAACTCCCCACGTACCTGGGTAGGGCAAAAGAAAAAAGAAAAAACAGAGACAAAAGAATAGGGACAGGACCTGCACCAGTGGGAGGGAGCTGTGAAGGAGGAAAGGTGTCCACACACTAGGAAGCCCCATCGCGGGCGGAGACTGCGAGGGGCGGAGGGGGAGCTTCGGAGCCACGGAGGAGAGCGCAGCCACAGGGGTGCGGAGGGCAAAGCGGAGAGATTCCCGCACGGAGGATCGGTGCCGACCAGCACTCACCAGCCCGAGAGGCTTGTCTGCTCACCCACCGGGGTGGGCGGGGGCTGGGACCTGAGGCTCTGGCTTCGGAGGTCAGATCCCAGGGAGAGGACTGGGGTTGGCGGCGTGAACACAGCCTGAAGGGGTTAGTGCGCCACAGCTGGCTGGGAGGGAGTCCGGGAAAAGGTCTGGAGCTGCCGAAGGGACAAGAGACTTTTTCTTCCCTCTTTGTTTCCTGGTGCACGAGGAGAGGGGATTAAGAGCGCCGCTTAAAGGAGCTCCAGAGACGGGCACGAGCTGCGGCCATCAGCGCGGACACCAGAGACGGGCATGAGACGCTAAGGCTGCTGCTACCGCCACCAAGAAGCCTGTGTGCGAGCACAGCTCACTCTCCACACCTCCCCTCCCGGGAGCCTGTGCAGCCCGCCACTGCCAGGGTCCAGTGATCCAGGGACAACTTACCCGGGAGAACACACGGTGCGCCTCAGGCTGTTGCAACGTCACGCCGGCCTCTGCCGCTGCAGGCTCGCCCCGCACTACGTACCCCTCCCTCCCTCCGGCCTGAGTGAGCCAGAGCCCCCTAATCAGCTGCTAATTTAACCCCATCCTGTCTGAGCGAAGAACAGATGCCCTCAGGCGACCTACACGCAGAGGCGGATCCAAATCCAAAGCTGAACCCCAGGAGCTGTGTGAACAAAGAAGAGGAAGGAAGTCTCTCCCAGCAGCCTCAGGAGCAGCGGATTAAGTCTCCACAGTCAACTTGATGTACCCTGCATCTGAGGAGTACCTGAATAGACAACATTATCCCAAAATTGAGGCGGTGGACTTTGGGAGCAACTGTAGACTTGGGGGTTTGCTTTCTGCATCTAATTTGTTTCTGGTTTTATGTTTATCTTAGTTTAGTGTGTAGATTTTATTATCATTGGTAGATTTGTTTATTGATTTGGTTGCTCTCTTCCGTTTTTTTAAAAAATATATATATATATATATAAAATGGTGAAAATGGTAAATTTTGTTAGGTATATTTTATAATAAAAAATTAAATTATAAAAACTGAATTATATTCAAATTGATGCTTAATTTTTAAAAATTCACAAGTCATCTAGGTCCAAGGTCATACCATGTATGCATCAATTATAACCTTTCCTGCTGATTTCAAGATTATCCTACAAACTAATTTTAATCACACAATTCTCATTAAGTTTTGTTCTTGAAGAGTTACATTTCACTTTGCAGTTTGTACCTCTGATTATACAAACCCACTGGCAGTCACAAAGCTAACTTCTGTGTACACTCAGAAGACAGATGATGGCAAGGAAGCATGTTGATGCCAAGGGTAAAGGTAAATACATGGCATTATGCACTGTATGGTCAGATACTGTAGTATAAATGCAGTTTGTCACTTGTTTCCTAGATTTTCAAAATCAGTCTTAAAACCATGACTGTCTCTATATCAAGTTAGGAAAATCAGTTTTTAAGTAGAGAAAGATAAACTTTTCTAATTTGGAGTCAGAGCACTGGTATGAGAAGAAATGAGGAACAGCCATCCAAAGGCCTCCAGTGTGAACTGTGCGGTGCAATTAGGGTTTGACAGACTTGCACTTTCAGGGGAAGGTCACTACCCAGCAATGCTGTGTGGGCAAAAATTGGGTCATCACATTTCCTTCGTTTCCTGACAGTGTTCCAGAAGATTTATTTTCAGACTGTAACCCTGATCCGTCAGTTTCTAAAAGACTCAGCTGAAACTGTTTAAGGGAGAACCAGTTAACATTGTCAGCCATATTCCAGTAGCCTAGCTCAGAGAAAATAAAGGTCCACATATGTATTCACATACACATAGGAACACATCCATTCTATTTATTTTAAGCAAGCATTGGAAATATACTTATTTTTTCATACTTGGAACACTGACCCAGGAGTACCACAGATACCTTTATGTAAATTCTTTTGGAAATGTACACTCTAAAACCACAACTATCTAAAACAGTCTCACCAAATGCATAGATGATTTTCCCTGCTAAACTCAGAGCTGTGCTGACATAATCATAGTCACTTTCATCCTTTCCTTGGTGGGGACTAATACACAGAGTATTCCTCTCTACTCCTTTTGATAAAATAGCTGTTGACACAGATTGACTGATTTCTCCAGTTAGCCTAAAATTCCTCAAATTCTACGCACTGATGAAAGAATATGGACTCAATACCTATTGAAATATATAAGATGTCTGCTTTTATTGTCATCATTATCATCATCATCATCACCATTACTATCACACATTATACATATAAAATCACCAAACATATTCAAAGAATAATGATGTGAACAATACAATTGCTAGCCAATACAGTGCCTTTGTGTGATTAGAAAAAGCTCTGCTTCAGGCTGTGTGTCAAACTGAGGTCTTCCCCTGTGTATCATTTTTGGACACAGGTTGAAGGGGCAATGGCTACCTAGTTCATATTCTTCTCATGGAAGAAATCTAAATTTTCCCAAAGGTTGGGTGGAAACGCACAATGCCTCTTAAGACCTAGGTCTGGAACTGGCAACTTGTTACTTCCACACATTTCTTTTGGCCAAAGCAAGCCATGTGACCAAGTCCAGCCTCAGTGGGATGGAGATATGGAAGTACTCTCTTCTCAAGGAGGAACCAGTAAAAATTCTCAGTCATGTTTCAGTAGCCTAGCCCAGAGACAACAAACATCCTCATATACATTCACATATAGGGGTGGGAGGTATATATTTGCCAAACAGTATAGAATTTGTCATAGTCATAATCATGATAATTTATTTCTTTAATCATATTAAACATGAGTCTGATAATTCCAATATCTGCAATCTTTGTGGATCTGATACTGAAGTTTAATGTTTTTATCAACATTCATTTATGGTACTTTCTGTGTGTGTGTGTGTGTGTGTATTACTGTGATCTTATATGTCACACAAATTTAACTGGAGTAATTTTTGGACTTCAAAGTACAATCTTCCATAGAGAATTGGATTTACTTCAGCTAAGTAACTGATGAAGTATTCAGCCACAGAAGTTGTGGTTCCCATACTTTTTGGAGAAAGAAGCAGTTTGTCAGGAAAGACATAGACAAATTAGTAAAGGAGCCAAATATTCTTCAGAGAAAACATATACTGGGTTGGCCAAAAAGTTTGTTTGGTATATCTACATCTACCTATCTATCTATCTATCTATCTATCTATCTATCTATCTATCTATCTATCTATCTATCTATCTATAAAACATATGACTCCTCATTTGGGATCCCACATTCTTAGAAATCTTTTTATAAATGAACTGGGCAGAGAGCAGTAGAAAGGAATTTGGAGTGGTAACTAAGGCTTAATCTGGCCTTAAATTACCAGGATGTATTAGACCAGGAAGGTTATGACTGTAATGACCAATGACCAGCTCCCAAATCTCAGAGGCTTAATATAATACCGATCGAGTGCTGGCTTATGCATTAGTTTAACATGGGTGTTTGATAGGTGGCTTTTGATGGAATGATTTCAAATCCAGGTTCCTCCTTATAGCACTGCTGCCACAGAGGACTTCAGGTTCTCCTGCTGTTTTTTTTTCTTCTTCTTCTTCTGTCTGCCATAGGAAAGTGGAGGATCAAGAGATATTTTGTTGTGTTGGACCTGTAAGTGGTTGGTGTTCATCACTTTCATCCACATGGCCTCACCTGTTGCAAGGGAGGTCAGAAAAGGTGACTGTGAAGAAATGGAAATGGGTTTGGTAAACAACCAGCCAGTATCTCTGATGCATGGAGTTCCAAGCAAAATAGGTTGAATCTAAACATTTCCTATGACTAAATAACTCAAACACCACATGGGATGGCTCTGAGATTAATGACTGCATATTAATAGTAAAATAACAGGTTATAATGTAGGTTATAACATAGTTTATATGTGGTAGCCACAGCTGATCGTGACAGTGGGAGGAGAGAGAGCATTTTATCTCCACACTCTCATATCCTCCTCACCTCCAACTAACAATAGGAACTCAAAGAAAAAACAAACCAGCGAAAGTATTACTATATCAGTAAACAGGAATGACATGGGACTGTTCAAACCACGTGATTTTTAACAGTGACACTGTGAGGTGGAGATAGTGTGGAGTCAAATCTGGCCCTCTGTGTTCTGCTTAGAGTGAGTCACTTTGGCATGACAGTAGAGGTTTGGGAATGGCCTCCCCAGATTTCCATGCGTGGGCATTAGTCTCTGGCTTTACTGTGAGCTGACTAGCATCTGCTTCCAGTAGTGGATGCAGAATTCCTCAATTTATATTTGGGTTTCAACTCCAAACATGAGGTAGTTCCCACAGAATACAATATTCCAGTATGTGGTCTCTGATCCATATGCTAGAAGTGGGATGATGCTGGTGATGAGCCCACAGGGGGAGGGATGGATAACCTTGCAGTGCTGATATGAGAACTTACAGAAATATTGAGTGGATTATTAGAAACCACTGTGACCTTATTTGTACCCCTAGCATGTGAAGAGGGCTATTTGTGGTACAGTTACAACTAGAAAAAAAATTACTGCTGCCTGTTACATGGAGAAGGAAATGGATCATCACAAATATGCTCCAATTTTATCCGCAGAATGATGTAGCTGTGCACTTCCACAGTTTGCATGTTTGCTTGGCAGGGTTGTGATTCCCTCATAACTTCTGAGTCCTCTGAAGCGATACATAGATGTCTGCAGGGGCTGGCTTTCTTTTACTAGTGAGAAACTGACCTTGAACATTGTCATCAGCTGGCAAAGTAATGATCCCATTTCTTGTTGAAACAAGCTATCCATTTGCTTCAAAAATGTCTTTTGAAGAAAAGGGGGAAAAAAGTTTTAAAAAAAAGCCCTGAATCAAGAAGGCTTGAGTTCACAAATAGCATAGTTTGTACCCTGCATGTTAGAGGTACTGTCTCATGCCAGTCCTTCTACCTTTGATTGTTTCAAAGGCTGCCAAGGCCATGTGGTAGAAGGAAGATGAGCCAACGGATCTCCTAGAATAAATCTGGCTGAGGTCAGTTTTTATTTGTATATCCTGCTTACCCTTTCCCCAGTATTTCACAGTTGTATTTTTCCATAGCAATTACGGGATAAGGATCTATATTTCTATAGAACCAGCCTCTCATAACTCACCAAACTACTCACAACTTGATGGATGCTCAAGAGACTGCCCTGATTTATTATAATGAACCTCCTTGTCTCTGTCCTCTGAGACTTGTTGACATGAGTAGACATTGTAGATCACGTACAACTAGAAATTGGGCTCTAGAATTTGAGTTCTAGGCATCCTGAATTGAATTTTGAAAGTGTTCCTAAGGCAGAGAGAAGAACTAGATGGGTTCTTAACCAAGCAAGAGAGATCCAGATCTCAAATTTTCAGAATGAGATGTCAGTGGGTGCTACATAAAATAAGAGGATTGCTTCCTGGGAATGCAAAAACACCAGGACGTTTGGGGCTCCTCCTTATGCAAAAAGCCACCAAGATTTTCTATGTAAATAATTCTAGTTGACTGTAAAACAGAAAAGCACTAACTGTATCCAAGTTCTCTGTTCTCCATGCCATGGAGATGAAGCTCAGCGGTTGAATCAGCCCCAAGTGAGGGCCAGGTGAAAGGGAATCCTATGCAGGATTTATAAGAGAAAAGCGATTGAATAGGCCAGCATGTGTGCACTCAAGGAATTAGTCCCCAGAGAAGACCACGTGAAAGGGAATCCTACACTGGATTCCTAAGAAGAGCATACAGGAAGTGGCCACCTTATGTGCACTCAAGGAATCACAGATGAGAAAAGGCATGGTGAAAGGGCATCTGATGCAGGATTCCTAAGATTTAGGGGTAGGAAGATGTCTGCATGTGTGTTCTTTGGGAAAAAGTTTAAGAAAAGGCCAATTGAATGGGATCCTGACCTAGATTCCTAAGAAGTAAGCATTCCTAAGAAGTATCCTGTCTGTTGGCACTCAGGGAACCAGCCCCAAGAGAGGGTCAAGTGAAAGATCTAGGTTGGGTTTCTAAAAGGAAAGGGTGGGGAAAAAGAGGATATGAGGGTAGGAGCTCTCTTTATCTGTTATCAATTAATGAAAAGAATTTGTCCAAATGATATATAGAGAAATGAGGTCCAAAATAAATTTCTTATTATTTTAAGCATAGTTGATATACAATATTATATGTTACAGGCCTACAATAGAGTGATTCACAATTTTTAAAGGTTATACTCCATTTATAGTTATTATAAAATATTGGCTATATTCCCCATGTTGTATAATATATCCTTGTAGCCTAGTTTATACCTAATAGTTTGTACCTCTTAATCCCCTACCCCTATATTGCCCCTCCTCCCTTCCCTCACCCCACTGGTATCCACTAGTTTGTTCTCTGTGAATTTGCTTCTCTTTTGTTATATTCACTAGTTGTAGTTTTTAGAGTCCACATATAAGGGATATCATACAGCATTTGTCTTTCTCTGTCTGACTATTTCACTTAGCATAAAGCCCTCCAAGTCCATCCATGTTGCTGCAAATGGCAACATTTCATTCTTTTTTATGGCTGAGTAGTATTCCATTGTCTCTATATACCACGTCTTCTTTATCCTTTCATCTGTTGATGGACACTTAGGTTGCTTCCATATCTTGGCAATTGTAAATAATGCTGCTATGACCATACTACGCAAGGCAATCTACAGATTCAGTGCAATCCCTATCAAAATACCAATGGCAGGGCTTCCCTGGTGGCGCAGTGGTTGAGAATCTGCCTGCTAATGCAGGGGACACGGGTTCGAGCCCTGGTCTGGGAAGATCCCACATGCCGCGGAGCAACTGGGCCCGTGAGCCACAACTACTGAGCCTGCGCGTCTGGAGCCTGTGCCCCGCAACAAGAGAGACCGCGATAGTGAAAGGCCCGTGCACCGCGATGAAGAGTGGCCCCCGCTTGCCACAACTAGAGAAAGCCCTCACACTAAATGAAGACCCAACACAGCCCCCCCAAAAAAAAAATACCAATGGCATTTTTCACAGAACTAGAACAAATAATTTAAAAATTTATATGGAAACACAAAAGACCCTGAATAGCCAAACAATCTTGAGAAAGAAGAACAGAGCTGGAGGAATTATGCTCCCTGACTTAAGACTATATTACAAAGCTACATTAATCAAAACAGTATGGTACTGGCACAAAAATGATCAATGGAACAGAATAGAGAGCCCAGATATAAACCCATGCACTTATGGTCAATTAATCTACAATAAAGAAGGCAAGAATATACAATGGAGAAAAGACAGTCTCTTCAATAAGTGGTGCTGGGAAAACTGGACAGCTACATGTAAATGAATGAAATTAGAACATTCTCTAACATAATATACAAAAACACACTTGAAATGGATTAAAGATGTAAATGTAAGACCAGAAACCATAAAACTCCTAGAGGTAAACATAGGCAGAACACTCTCTGACATAAATTATAGCAATATTTTTTTGGATCTGACTCCTAAAGGAAATGCGATAAAAGCTAAAATAAACAAATGGGACCTAATTAAACTCAAAAGCTTTTGCACAGCAAAGGAAACCATCAGCAACACCAAAAGACAACCTACAGGATGGGAGAAAATATTTGCAAATGATATGACTTATAATGGGTTAATATACAACATATATAAATAGCTCATACAACTCAACATCAGAAAACCAAACAACCTGATTTTAAAATGGGCAGAAGAACTGAATAGAGATTTTTCCAAAGAGGAAATGTGGATGGCCAACGGGCACATGAAAAGATGCTCAACATCACTAATCATCAGGGAAATGCAAATCAAAACCACAATGAGATATGACCTCACACCTGTTAGAATGGCTAACATCAAAAAAAACACAAATAAGGAATGTTGGTGAGAATGTGGAGAAAAGGGAACCCTCGTACACTATTGGTGGGAATGTAAATTGGTGCAGCCACTGTGGAAAACAGTATGGAGGTTTCTCAAAAAAGTAGAAGTAGAACTACCATATGATCCAGCAATTCCACTCCTGGGGACATATCCGAAAAAACCAAAAACACTAATTTGAAAAGATACGTGCACCCCAATAAATTTCTTATTTCAAAAGCTAGTTTGCTGGTCAGAAACCAATGGGATTCTTAGAATTTTAACTGGAACTACATACACCACAAAACAACTTTTTGGTACCATAGTGCCTGACAATAAGTTCTTTCTTTGTCCATATTCCTTCCATCTTTGTGCAAGATTATTCTATATCAGAATATCCTGATTTATACATCTTTGTTTATAATTTTTAAGGTTAATTTTCTATGACACTCCTTAGTTCCTGTTGCTTTAAAAATTGGCTAGAGGGGGACTTCCCTGGTGGTCCAATGGTTAAGAATCTGCCTTCCAATGCAGGGGACGTGGGTTCGATCCCTGGTTGGGGAACTAAGATCCCACATGCTGTGGGGCAACTAAGCCCGTGTGCCACAACTACTGAGCCCGCATGCGCTAAAGCCCGTGTGCCACAACTAGAGAGGCTGCAGGCTGCAACTACTGAGCCCATGTGCTCTGGAGCCTGCACGTCACAACTAGAGAGAAGCCCACATGCCGCAACAAAGAGCCCGTGCGTGCGCCGCGACTAACACCCCATTCAGCCAAATAAATAAAATAAAATAGAAAATTGGCTAGATATATAAATGTATTATAAAGATCATCCTTGTGTTTTCAATGCATTTCCAATGAGACATCTAGGTTTCAAAGCTGACTGACATGGTATAGATCCCAGCTCCACTACACACTGTGCTGTGTGGGGGAAGGTTTTTAATGTCACTAAGCCCCTATTGGTAAACTAAGAACAATAATATAGCCCACTTTATAGCATTGTTATGATGAATAAGGACATTATGTAAAGGAGTCTGGTGCATAATAAATGCTGAATAACTGTTAGAAATGATGATGATAATGATGATGATGATAATGACAATTACTATGTCATTGTCATAGTAATGGGGAGGGGAGGGGAGGCTGATGTCACACCATGAAGGGCCTGGGAGACTAAAAGGTTTTATTTAGATATAATGTGCAGTTAGATACTATAGATGGAAACATATAAAGTCACTGTGATATTTCAAGTCCAGGAGAGGATAACACCATGGGCAACAATGGGTAATCAGAAAGATGAATCATGGCCTGGCCAGTGAGTGCCATGGGTGTTGTCTGTTCACTGGGATCATGACATAATATAGATAATACTTAAGCAACAATGGGCCTGGTGCTTTCATAATCAACCAAGTGTCACTGGATCTCACTCCTTGTAATTTCCACTGAAGTTCATCACAGAGAACTGCTTAAAATGTATAATTCATAACAGCAAAGAACACTAGGAATTTTGCAATTCACGGAATGGGTAAATAACTGTAGCTGTCTCATATTATTCAGATAACTAATTTAAGAGAATACCCTGTGTTTCCAGGCTCTTTCATCTGAAGGGGTAGCACCCAGCCAGTAATCTAGTCCTTTAACAATAATCGTCTTGTCTTGATAATTACCAGCCAGTTCAGTACAGTGATGTTCTTCAGCCTTTGTAGCCACTGGAAAATAAAGGTCCTTTTTGTGGGATGCAAGCATTTGATTCTGGCTTTTGCTTAAAAGGATTCTGTATACTAAACTCAACCTGTAGACCTCTGAACTGCCCTCTCCTCTGGCCTGAGTGTGTGAGTCCCCAGTTGACTTCTGTCTCTGTGCTCAAATATCCCTCTGACTAACCTCATTACTCCACCTCTAATCCACTGGTTATAGATTCCATAAGAACCCATCTTGGCCCCTATTCCAGTTCTCTGTCATCTCCTATTCTAAGCCTCAACTCTAGCCTTCCATCCAGTCTCCCATCCAGAGATTCCCAGCATCTCATTTAGGACATCAGCTTGATTGCTATCCCTCCTTCAATACCTCTAATACAAAGCTTCTTCTCTGACATAAACATAAGACAGTAAATAGGGTTGACATGTATATCCCAGAATATGTAATTCCATAGTGCATTCCATAGTGAAGGGGAGAGAGGCTGGAACACGAGGAAGGGGAGATGGAGGTTGCTGCAGCTTATATGGAATCCATCCATCAAACAGCATGCCTAGTTACTGTTCCACGCAGCTGAGACTGGGTGTTAACCAAGAGTAACTCAGAAGAGGTTGTAAAGTCTACTCTATTGAAAAATTACAAAAGTGCATGTAGTGTGTATGTAACTTATTATAGAATGGCATTCAGAGATTTGGGAGTCCAATATGAATAGGAAAGGAAGGAAATGAGAGGAAAATGAGAATGATTCACCACTGCTTTGGAATTTGATATATAGCATTCAGGATTAATTCCTACCATGTGTATTTTGTATATGGAGTTTTACTTCTGAAGATGGGACAAAAGGGCTTTTAATGAAGTCATTAGGAATTTCAACATTATGTTCTCTCTCTCTCTCTGCCTCTCTCCTCAGCTGGATCAGCAAGAGAATAAATTCTCTTATCATTTATCTTTTGTTAAACAAGGCAGCAACTTTGAAACGTGATATTCATAGCCTTCCTTAACAAAAAGGAAGTGACAAAGTGTTGAGCAAAAACACTTTTGAAGGGAGAGATGCAAAATGGCTTTCACTAATAAGTTGTGTTTTTTCTTAATTATGCTGACTTAAGCAAAGCCACACTTGAAATGTTTGTCTGAAGCTGGGAAAAGAATGAGGCAAGATTATCTGCAAAGATATTTGTGTAGTAACTGCCATTGAGCTCTTTGCTGTTGACATTTATTGTAAGACTGAGATAAAACGGCTTCACAATGGGAATAAATGGAGTCAAATTGCTTTCGGTCCACTTGGCCATATGACTAACATGACCCCATGCACGTGGTGTTTAATGATTTCTGTACCCCCACTACCAAAAATTCTCCTCGGCTAGCAGTTGTCATGGTGACCATCTAAATTCTCTCTAAGCACACTTCAACACATGACACATGATATGTATAGTTTCTTCCTCCCTATGTGTAGCTCCTTGGAGGTGTCTAGACTTTGGGTCAAGCCGTGTGCTAAAGACTAAGAAATGACCTCCCCTCCCAGATTTGTCATGCTTGGGTCTGAGACTGTAACTGCTGGTGAAAATGTAGTTTTTCTCACTTATTAAAAGGAGCAAGTCTTGAGACCTGATTTTAGATTGCACCTCTGGCTGATGGTGTGATACCTTTCTGTTGTGATTTACTTTCCTCTTTGGATGGAATATAAAGTATGATTTTTTTTTAATTCATTCCAATTCAAAACACCATTCATCCTTGTTTTGGAAGGAACAAAGGATGATTTCTTGTGCTGAGGCTGAGCAGGGGGAGCAAGTGCTGCCACGACACTGCTTTGTCCACCAGCAGTGCTCTCTATTGCCCTTAAAAATAAGCATTTGACAGGGCATTCCAATCCTCAGAGTCTATTACCATGAAAGCTGAACAAAACACTTGAGAGACTGAGTCATACCATACTCCCTTTATAAAGCCAGTCAGTCAAAAGTGGAAACTGTGCTTGGGGCCCAGAACTAATGAAAGAGAGTAGAGTGAGAGTCAGAAAGTTCAGCAGGAGAGCCGTCTCTTTTCTTGCTTCATCTTCCCTAGTTAATTTTAGTTCATTTTATTTTATTTATTACTTGGGTTTCTACTAATCTCTTGACTCTCTCCATCAGTGACCATCAGCCCTTCTTTATTCGTTGGTACGTTTGCCTTTTCACACCAGAGCGAATGGGTTTGGTCTTTGACTCACTGTTTGCCTTGTTCTTTGACACCACATGCACACCTACTACCTAACTGTCCACCAGACTTCTGGCTTCTTCTTTCATCCTCTCTTTGGTTCACATGTGTATCTGGACCACAGAAATTCTAGCTTTCCTTCTTAACTACCCCGCACTGAGCCACATCCTAACTTCTCAGACCAGGCCATTCTCAGTAAATAAATCTCAGGACAAAATCACCTGCTCTTAGTATCCTCATCTCTTCTAACCCTTTTCTCTCTCATTCTACCCTGGTCCTCCCCATCTCCAGCCACATATTTGTACGTAAAGGTTTAAAAAAGAGTCAAAGAAATCATAGAATAAAAACCTACATCTCTGCAGTAGCATGGACTCCTGTAAATGGGGAGAGGCTTCCCTTCCCTGAAGTTAGGGCAAGAGGATTAAGAACTGATTAAATGTATATACTTTAAGATTATCTTAGATGGAATTTACCACTAATAATATGCTAAATAAACAAATTGAGAAGTGCCTCAAAAGTAGGCAAACTCCCTTTCATCATGGATATTATTATTTGAATTCTAGAAGATCAATAAGAAATTGAGCTGAATTCAGTTGTATAAATCATGAGATATTGAATAGTTTAGTGAAATGTTACAGATATATTATCTAATTTTCTTTCAATTTCTCTCCCTTGCTTTTTCTTTGGAGAATGTTGGCTTAAAAGGCAAAATGTAATTATTGCTTAGCATTTAAAATAATTTCTGAGAACAATTTATAGGATGGACAATCAACATGATAGTTTCTAACTATATGTAACATTTATGCCCCGAAGTTATGCATATGAAAGATATACATAGATTCAGGAATGGTTTAGATACACTGCAAATCACATATATAATGGGGAAATTGAGGATGCTAACATATCATTTATTTTTGAGAATAATATTATGGACAGGACTATCATGCTCCTAAAATCTGTCCCCTGCAGAAAACCACTGGGGCCAGATGGACTACAGACAAATTTAATGTAGCATTTTCTCGTCTGTTTCGGTTATCTGTTGCTGTGTAACCAACTGGTCCAACTTAGTGGCTTATAAAACAATGTTTTACTATTTCTCACTGTTTTGTGGATGACTGGGACTCAGCCGGACAATTCTTTTGCTGGTCTCACTTGAAACCTCTTGTGCTGCTCCAGCCAGATTGTGGCTTGGAACATCCACGATGTTTCCCTCACAGGTCCAGCTCCTGGAAGGCTGGGGTCTGCTGAGATACCAGGATGACTGGGTCTCTCTCTCTCTTTCCCTCTCTCTGCAGTCACAGAGCCTCTACCTCTCCACATGGCTTTTCTACACATTATTTCCATATGGAACCTCCCACAGGACTCCTTCCCAGGGTTCCATGAGCACAAAAGCAGAAGCTTCTAGTAGCTTTCAAGTCTTACGCCCAGAACTGGAATAGTATCACTTCTGCCACATTCTGTTGATTGAAACAAGAAACTGACCCAGCCCTGATTCAAAGGGAGAAGACGACCAAGGGTGTGAATTCATTGGGGGCAGCCAATATCACAGACTACGTCAATGTCCTTGTTTAGTCTCTGGGGACTGGCAATGCTGACTCATCTATATTCTCTTCTTTGGAGGGCTCATCCACTTCCACAACTTATCTAACACCTCATGGGGATGAATCTCAGTTCTTTAACCAGACTTCTCCGGTAATATATTACCAACTCCCTGTAATTAGCAGCTAACGCTGATTGAATACCAAGTGTGGGCTAGATTTTTCATGTAACTATTTCTAATTTATTGAATGCACTGTATTTAAAAATTAAGAAAACTGAGGCTCACAGAACCTCAGTTTATAAAAGGCATATGGCTAGTAAGGGGCAGATCTATGACCGAAACCCAGGTATATCTTTGTATAAAGCTCTGGCATGTTCTTCCAAGGTTCCACACTGTTGTCTCTCTTTGCTCTCTTTTTGTCTCTGTCTCTCTGTCTCTGTTTCTCTGTGTCTGTCTGTCTCTGTTTCTCTCTTTCTCAGTTCCAGGACAAAATAAGAATCTACCTCTTTTACTTAATTTCCAAAAAAAAATAGGAGTAGGGTAGTCTCTCTTCCGAACCCATCTTTTTTTGACCAAGAAACAGAGGTTTGCCCTGAGGTCAGACTGGTCTGCATTATATAACTTGTTTTTTGGAAGAAAAAATAACCCTGGTTCCAGGAGAAGGGCAGTTTGTGTATCTGGTTATTTTTGAATAGGATTTTTTTCTCTCAGGATAAAGTGAATTTTGGCTAAGCTCTTTTGTTTCCTCCATTTGTATGTGTGTGTGTGTGTGTGTGTGTGTGTATTCAGGAAGTGAAGGTCAGAGCTATTGGTCCTTTGTTGACTTTATTTCTGTGAGTTCACAGTATTTAAAATTATGGGGCATGTTTTCTTCTAGTCCTTTGATTAAACATAAAGACTTCAAGTCAAAAATATTTCAGGAGACAGTACATTGATAATGCATTTCCCAGGCAGAGGGGAGCAAGTCACAATGAAGAGATAAGCCTTAGACTGCAAAGTCAGCCTGTTGAGAGACAATTTTCCCTGGGACTCTCATGTGTCTGGATATCTTGTGAGCAAAGGGATTGCATTTCTTCAAGGATGCTTGTGTAGTGACCAGCCTTGCAAGACAGATGTAGTGTCTTCCATTGGATCAAAGGAGAGGTTAGCTTACTTTCCACTATAATAATGACAAGGTCTTTATCTAGACCAAAGGGAGGGCATGCTTACTGCCCATTATAAAAAGATTCAGGTTCACTAAGCTTACGGTCGGAAGTAATCTGTGCTGCCCTTGTGGAACTTTAGGCAAGGAAAACTGACACAAATATGGTGATGATTATGCTATTTATCGTGCTGTGAGTAATAAAGTTATTTATCCCTAACCCAGGAATCTTATGCTTTACGCCAGTATCTATGAAATAAAAATAGGCTAGCTTATTAGCTTATAAACAATGTAAATCTGAGATCCTTTGCAGTTATTGACACAGCTGCAATGGGAACTACAGTCCAAAGCTCAAATATAAGCATATTTGTGATTCTAAATCACTTTCACTTTAGGGTATTCCCCCTGTGGTTCAAAGTAATTTTTATTGCTAACCAAGAGCTCAAAATCTATGTCTTATATGTTATTCTATTAAATATTTACATATGACAGTGTTGAACTGTTACCTCATTCAAATTGTTAACCTGAAAATAAAGGATACGGTATAATTTGAGTGACAAATTTCCTGAGAAAATTTAAATTATTCTATGTCTAGGCTATAATATGTTTATATTGATACCTAGGAATGAATGATTCAAGGACATAGATAGAAGGGCAATTAACAAAAGGAAAGTCAATGGACATAAAGTACTTATACATTTAACTTAGATAAATTCAATTTTATCTTTTTAGGAGAGAGAGGAAAGGATTAATAGTAAGATGGATAGTGAGGATGAGTTGAGAGGGGGAAAGAAAGAGAGAATAAGAGACAGGGAGAGAATAAAAGTTCAAATAATGTGGGCAATTCAGTCCACCATTCCAATCAGTAAACATACAGCCTACAGAGAATATAAAGTGAGAAACCTGAATTGGCTCCCATAAAGTGAATAGCTATCTGTATTGAGTGTGATTCTAGTGTTTAAAGATATGTATTTTTCATATAATATGTCTTTTGAAAGCAAGCCATGCACTTTATCTGGTGCTAAACCAAAGAAGCAGCAACCTGCTCCCATGTTTTGGAAAAAATCATATGTTGAACTTTTAGGTAATACTTTGGCCCCTAATGTGTTACCTTATGAAGGATTTTTCAAGCATCATTTTGACTTAAAACAATGACTTTCCTTCCTAACTCTCCAAATCCTTCCTCCTCAGCATAAGATATGGATCTGTGACTATATCCATCAGAAATCAGTCAATAGAAGAGATGCCCCCCTACCCATCTCAAGTGGAAAGTGGTTTAATATAGAGAATTAGAGTAATAATCATCAAAAGTGCTGGAGAAGTAAAATTCAAAGAAATAACACTCCTGGCTTTCAGGAAATCTGGAAATATAAGAATCAAGTGGAAGCCACTGATGATAATCTAAGCTGCCAGTAGGACTAAAGCAAGGACCTCACTCTAAATCTAACGCAAACTCATGTTTACCATTTCCCAAGAGTCTCTTTTTAATGTGCTGGGCAATAATGGCTTCTACTTCACTTCTGCCTTTCAAACAGCATGTGGATTCTTCTTACTGGCAAAATTTAACCCTGAACTCTGTTGTCAGTGAAGTCTCAGAAATATAGTTTTGAAGTTTCCCCCTGTGATGTAGAATCAAGCATAAATCAGTGTATGGATTATACTGATCTGACACAGATAATCTGATACAGTCTACTCCTTTGACAATTCAATATGCACACACCCCTTTTGCCCATATTTAACTTTCAAATGACCAAAATAGCAACAGATCCTGCTTTCCCATAACATGATGTGACTATATCTGATGTAAAGAAAATGCTTTCCCCTTCTATCCCCAAAATGAAACAACTAACTCCCAATAAACTTTGTCCATTACTGGGCGATATTTTTTCCTCTTCTACCTCAGTCACAAACTCCCTTTGATATTTTAAAATTTTAAGCTAAAATGATGTTTACCTACAATGAATTATAGAAAATAGTAGGCAAAGAGAAGATAAAAAACATAAATTGGTATATATATTTAAAAAGCAAGCAGAATAAAACTTGCTTACATTCTAAAGTCTTGATTACTGTAATTGGTCACAGTGTCATAGTTGGCATTTATAACGTTATTCTTCCTTAGTCAATATTTCCTTTGCTCTCACACTGGTCATATTTGTTTAAGTGGAGATGTGACTCAGAACCTTAATTCCTAAAGGGTTAGAATCCTTAGAGTTCTGCCTGCATTGGGTTGCTATATCTTGCATTAACTTTTACCACTAGATTCAGAATTGCAAAGAAGAATCATTTGAATTCCACACTTAATACATATCCACCTTGATCCAACTGTGTAGCAGCCCCCCTGTTTCCTCTTAATCATCAGGATCAACTAACAGAACCAACAGAGAAATCTTTCTGTCTTTCCATTAACTGGAATGCTGAATCCTAAATAGGACAGTGGCAATTTCAGCTTTCACTTTACTGGAAGAATTCTTGTGACCCTAGTGGAAGTATTCCTTTTAGGAGGGGGAACTAACGCTCTAAACCAGGGAAGTACAAAGTTACTGTGGCAGGAAGCCACATTTTTATTCATGTCTTATCACTGGTAATAGTGAGAGAGGGCACTTCCATTTCTACCTCTTGGTACATCGCCTTGGGAATTCTGGCTGTGAAACAATTGGCATCCTATACTGGTCATTGGTTCAGAGCACATACTGAGCCTTTAAGTGCAGATACCCAACTCACAATGTGTTGTCATCCAAGGGCACCATACTGAGCCTTCAATAGGCTCTTCACAGTTTAGCTTATTTCTGTGTGTTGTGAAACATGGTAAAATCAATGAATGAACAGGACAAAATTCCTTTACTTCCTTTGCTGTGAAATAGATTTTACAATGTGTGTGTGGATACCATGTTGATGAATGAGGGATTCTGTACATCCATTGATGGCGGTAATGGTAGAAGGACAAATCACTGCTCCCTAAATGATGTAAGGAATTAATTATAATCAACTTGCCACCAGGTAGCTCATTGTCTTCTCCCTCAAAATGGTGCTATGTTGGATTCTGGGCATTTGTCTTTGCTGTTAGCAGGTTGCACATTCAGATGTGGGAGTAAATAATCAATAGAAAAACTGAGAATTGATGACTTATTTAAAGTAAATGGAGAGTCAGGCAGCGAAAGCCTTTTTCTCATACTTGGGTCTCCTCAAACCTATATTATTATTATTAATTAATTTAGTTATTTATTTATGGCTGCATTGGGTCTTCGTTGCTGCGCGCGGGCTTTTCTCTAGTTGTGGCGAGCGGGGGCTACTCTTCATTGCGGTGCATGGGCTTCTCATTGCGGTGGCTTCTCCTGCTGTGGAGCACGGGCTCTAGGCGCGCGGGCTTCAGTAGTTGTGGCTCATGGGCTCTAGAGCGCAGGCTCAGTAGTTGTGGCGCATGGGCTTAGTTGCTCCGCGGCATGTGGGATCTTCCCGGACCAGGGCTTGAACCCGTGTCCCCTGCATTGGCAGGCGGATTCAACCACTGCGCCACCAGGGAAGCCCAAACCTATATTATTTCTCATATTTATATAAAGCTCTGTCTCCATCAAATATGAAAAGCTGTGAAAAAAATATTTGCAACTTCTTTCCCATTCACACCTCACTGGTTCCCCAGGAAATTGGCAGACAAAAATCCCCTTTACAATTGTACAGGCAAATTATTCTATGCGAGTTCAAATGGCTGGATCACATACCATCTTCTGGATTTCTCATATTGAAGGCCAGAAACTTGTCTCAAAATAGAAAATTTGAAACATGTCTCAAAACAGATTTTTTTTTTATTATGTAAGTTTCAAGTATACAGCATTATACCTCAACAACTGTAAAAATAGACCAATTTCCATGACTACAATACTGGTATTGCCAAAATAATTTTAAGAATAGTAATATCAAACAACTCCATGGCGCTTAAACTGCTGTAAATTCTTTACACACAATGACTAATTTAATCCTCATAACATTTTGAGTGAGGTAGGTACTAAATCACTCTCATTTTACAGACAGAGAAACTAAAGTGCAGTGGTTAAGTCACTTGTCAAAGGTCACACAGTTACAGTCTGGTGGAGTCAGATTCACACTCAGGCATTTTGGTTTCAGAGTGCATGCTTCTATCCTGTTAGCTATATGTCTCACTCTCAGCCCCACACTGGCACTTTTTGGTAAACTCATTTTGAACTTTCATAATTAATCTGCCTCCTAGTTTGTTGTTGAATCTGTCGAAAAGAAAAATCAGTACATAGACTGAAAACTGGCATTTTTAGAAGAGGTTTAATAAATCCATATTTTGTATTTTATCCTAATTTAAATCTTGAAGCTTTTTTTTTTTTTTTTTTTTTTTTACTTTAGACATTGCTGTCTTATTGTTTGGATCATCACTGCAGCTGCCAAAAAAACCTCTGATTTTATTTTAGCAGTACTCAAGTTCCTTATAAATGAATTCATAAGATATAGTCTCAAGTAGAATTGTTATTTATAGGCTCAAAGCCCCGATTTATCTAAAGATTTATTCCTTCACTTAAAAAATTAAGCATTGTGCTATTTTAATGGCACAGTGAAGATTCCACTACACATTCTTCACCAATCTCTGAGCCTGGGTACCTAAAAAGGTTTGTGATAATTAAACTGATGAAAATAAAAGCATTTCAATATCACTGACTTCATAAGTGAGCCCTGATTTGTTAGAGTTTTGGTGTTGAGAATTGTTTGAACTTGAAATATTAAATTAGTGGAAAAACTGATAGAATGGAAACCAAATGGATGTTTACCAAATGTATAGGCTTTTGTCTTCCTCATTGCTATTTTGGAGTAGTCTTTCAACTGAGAGAAGCAAGAAACTCACAAGAAATATATTGCCACATTTAACCCGGTACATTCTATCCCTGCCTAAGGCCATTTGTAAACAATGTAAAGACCATGCCAGAAACATTAATTGAGAATGTTAGTCTCAAATTGCCTAGCACATACTGCATCAGTGGATGGCCTGAAGGAAAACAGTATTGCCAATGTAGCTGCATCTATATTTGAAGAGCAAAATCTAAATGATAATTCTACAATGCATGGAATTGAATTACCCTCAGGTGCTTTGGCAAGCCCATAACCACAGATCAAGACTCCTTTTCCTTCCTAAAGCAAGCAACAAGCTGTACCCCTTTTTTGGATTAAAAGCTGTACTAGCTCTTTGAATACTAATAAAATGGTCACACTCAACAAGCCATCTGCAAACATTATTTTCAAAGGAAGAATATTGTCATTTAATCTTGGAGACAGTCATACTTAACAACATTAAAAATTCTTATCATTGTTGTAAAAGAGGGAACTATGGCTGATGTGTAAAAGGAACAAAGAATACCATCCCTGCAGTCAAAGAGAATTCTTACAGGACAAATGGCATCGGTGTGAAAGCCTGATGAAGAGTCCAGTGTTAAATATTCACTGAGTTATTTGTTTGACCTAGATTGCATCTTTGACCTATATAAATGAAATACAACAAACACAACTTCCTCTTTTCTCATTTTGCCTATTTCCGTTCTCATCTCTCCTTTCTGCTCTCTTAATCTACCCAACTTTACCCCATTTTTTACATCTATAAAATTATTCTCCTCATTTTGTTTTTTAAATCTTCTGGTGTCGGACCACAATAATAATCAGAGACACTCATTTCATCCCTTTCAATATGATCACCACCCAAGAATTCCTCATTGTCTAGAATTTCTGCTGATAATTTTCTAATTCTAGCTCACCTCCATAATATATTTTATCTACTATTGCTTCAAGCCACCATTCATTCATGAAGAAAGTGACAAAAGGGAATTAGTTCCAAATCAAAGGCATGCTCTCTAACCTCAACTAGACCATTATTGCTACTCTTTTTTTTTTTAAATATGTGCACTGATTGTTCTTGTGATATCATGTCCATTCCATTGGTTATCCAAGACTTCTAACTTCACTCCTCAAACCCCTAATTTGACTTCTAAAAATTCTTCTAATTGCCTTAGTGGTAAGCCAACTCTACAGGGAATACTACAAAACATTGTTGAAAAAAATTTAAGAAATCAAAACAAATGGAGAGTTATAATATTTCCATGAGTGGAAGATTCAAGTCTATTCTTCCCAATCTGATCTATTGACTCAATATCAATCAAAATCTCCAGGAAGGAGCCTTTTACGGGGATAGAAATTGACAAGCTGATTTTAAAATTTATATGAAATTTGTAAAGGACCTATAGAATAGCTAAGACATTTTGAAAAAGAGAACAAAGTTGGAGTACTTATATTACTTGATTCAGAATTTACTATAAAGCTACAATATTCAAGACAGTGTGTTACTGGTGTAAAGATATTGATAGATATATAGATAAATTGAACATGATTGAACACCTAGAGATAAACCCACACATAGGTGATCAACTGATTTTCCAGTGTTGCCAATGTAGTTCAATAGGGGAAAAAGTCCTTTATATAAATGGTACTAGAATAACTGGTTATCTCCATGGGAAAAACAATGAACCTTAGGCCTAGCTTCACACCTTACACAAAAATCAGTGAATAGAGGCTTATAAACAAACACGAAAAGGTAAAAGCCAAATTTTTAAAACCTGTAGGAGAAAAGAGAAAAAAAATACTCATGATATTGGGGTAGGAAAATATTTTTTAGAGAATACAGAAAGCACAAACTACAAAAAATTGGTAAATCAGTCTTTAGCAAAATTAAATTATTAGGCAAACTATAGACTGGGAGATAATATATGTGATACATATATTTGACAAAGAATTGATCTTTGGCATATAGTGAAAATCTTACAACTCAATAATAGGACAACAAAAAATCTAACAAAAAATGGGCAAAAGATTTGAAAAGACACTCAAAACAGAATGGACAGAAAGCACATTAAAATGTCCTTGACATCATGAGCTGTCAGAGAAATACAAAATAAAATCAAAATGAACTTCAGCCCTCTAGAACTGCTGAAATTAAAGCAAGCAAACAAACAAACAAAACCTAACAATACCAAGTTTTATCCAGAAAGTGGGGCAACTGGAACTTTCATACACTGCTGGTTTTAGGGAAAATTGATACAGTCACCATAATAATCACTTTAGAAGTTTCTTATCAAGTTAAATTTATATCTAGCGTATGAACAAGCAATTTCACTTATAGGTATTTACCCAAGATAAATGACCATACATGTCCACAAAAATACTTATCCATTATTATTCTTGGTATTTGTATTCATAAAAGCTAATGAGAGGAGACAATCCAAATATTCATCAACATGGCAGTGACTGAACAACCTCTGGTATATTTATCCAATGGAATACTACACAGCCACAAAAAGAATAAACTACTAATAAAGGAACAAAATAGATAAATCTCAAATCTATTGAGTGAAAGAAGCAAGACACAATAGACTATATTCTATATTTAGTTTTAGAATGGATAAAAATAATTTATAAAGTTAGAAATTAGATGAGTAGTTGCTCACAGAGGAGTACTGATAGCAAACGGGACAAAAGATAATTTTCTGGAGTGACAGAAATGCTCAGTATCTTGATTGGAATCATGGCTATATAAGTACAAATATTTGACAGAACTCATCAAACTGTACACTTAAAATGGGTGCATTTTATGTCAATTATACCTCAATAAAGATGAGTCAAAACTCACTGAACTGATTGAACTGTAAAATTTTAATGGGTGCATTTTATTCTATGTAAATTATACCTCAATAAAGTTAACTTAAAGAATGTTGCTGTATTTAAAGAATGTTAAAGAATGTAATTGAAGAAAAGAACAAATATTTATGTTCAAGAATATTCACCTCATATCACTTTCAATAACAAAAGCATTGGGAAAAAATGAAACATTTAAAGTCATGGTGGATCCATAAAATGGAATATTATTCTGGAATATTAAATTGGAATCATATTATCAATTATAGTTGAGGATACTAGATGCATATATACTATATGATTTTCCTTAAGTATAATTCTATACATAGGATAGATACAAGAATATAACAATGATAAAAATAGTCATATTTTAAGCTTTGTGGGCCATATGGTCTCTCTTGCAAGTACTCATCCCTACTTTAGTAGTGTGCAAACAGCCATAGACAATATGCAAACAAATGGGCATAGGTGTGTGCCAATAAAACTTTACTGACAAAAGTAGACAGTGGGGACTTCCTGGTGGTGCAGTGGTTAAGAATCCGCCTGCCATTGCAGGAGACACAGGTTCGAGCCCTGGTCTGGGAAGATCCCACATGCTGCTGAGCAAATAAGCCTGTGTGCCACAACTACTGAGCCTGCACTCTAGAGCCCATGAGCCACAACTGCTGAGCCTGTGCACCACAACTACTGAAGCCTGTGCTCCTAGAGCCTGTGCTCTGCAACAAGAGAAGCCACCGCAACGAGAAGCCTGCACACCACAACAAAGAGTATCTCCTGCTCTCCGCAACTAGAGAAAGCCTGCGCGCAGCAACGAAGACCCAACGCAGCCAGAAAAAAAAAAAGTGTGCTGGATTTGGCCATAGACTGCTGAAACTGCTTTATTTACTTATTTATTTTTATTTAGTGATTTTTTTTAATACAGCAGGTCCTTATTAGTTACCTATTTTATACATATTAGTGTATATATGTCAATCCCAATCTCCCAATTCATCCCAAACACCCTCCCCCCTTTCCCCCCTTGGTGTCCATACATTTGTTCTCTACATCTGTGTATCTGTTTCTGCCTTGCAAACTGCTTCATCTGTAGCATTTTTCTAGATTCCACGTATATATGTTAATATACGATGTTTGTTTTTCTCTTTCTGACTTATTTCACCCTGTATGACACTCTCTAGGTCCATCCACGTCTCTAAAAATGACCCAATTTCATTCATTTTTATGGCTGAGTAATATTCCATTGTGTATATATACCACATCTTCTTTATCCATTTGTCTGATGATGGGCATTTAGGTTGCTTCCATGACCTGGCTATTGTAAATAGTGCTGCAATGAACATTGGGGTGCATGTGTCTTTTTGAATTATGGTTTTCTCTGGGTATATGACCAGTAGTGGGATTGCTGGGTCATATGGTAATTCTATTTTTAGTTTTTTAAGGAACCTCCATATTGTTCTCCATAGTGGCTGTATCAATTTACATTCCCACCCACAGTTCAAGAGGGTTCCCTTTACTCCACACCCTCTCCAGCATTTGTTGTTTGTAGATTCACTAATGATGCCCATTCTAATCAGTGTGAGGTGATACCTCATTGTAGTTTTGATTTGCATTTCTCTAATAACTAGTGATGTTGAGCAGCTTTTCATATGCCTCTTGGCCATCTATATGTCTTCTTTGGAGAAATGTCTATTTAGGTCTTCTGCCCATTTTTTGATATGCTTGTTTGTTTTTTTAATACTGAGATGCATGTGCTGTTTATATATTTTGGAGAGTAATCCATTGCCCATTGATTCATTTGCAAATATTTTGTCCCATCCTGAGGTTGTCTTTTCGTCTTTAGTTTCCTTTGCTGTGCAAAAGCTTTTAAGTTTCATTAGGTCCCATTTGTTTATTTTTGTTTTTATTTCCATTACTCTAGGAGGTGGGTCAAAAAAGATCTTGCTGTGATTTATGTCAAAGAGTGTTCTTCCTATGTTTTCCTCTAAGAGTTTTATAGTGTCCAGTCTTACATTCAGGTCTTTAATCCATTTTGAGTTTACTTTTGTGTATGGTGTTAGGGAGTGTTCTAATTTCATTTTTTTACATGCAGCTGTCCAGTTGTCCCAGCACCACTTATTGAAGAGACTGTCTTTTCTCCACTGTATATCCTTGCCTCCTTTGTCATAGATTAGTTGACCATAGGTGTGTGGGTTTATCTCTGGGCTTTCTATCCTGTTCCATTGATCTATATTTCTGTTTTTGTGCCAGTACCATATTGTCTTGATTACTGTAGCTTTGTAGTATAGTCTGAAGTCAGGGAGTCTGATTCCTCCAGCTCCGTTTTTTTTCCCTCAAGACTGCTTTGGCTATTTGGGGTCTTTTGAGTTTCCATACAAATTTTAAGATTTTTGTTCTAGTTCTGTGAAAAATGCCATTGGTAATTTGAGAGGTATTGCACTGAATCTGTAGATTGCTTTGGGTAGTATAGTCATTTTCACAAGATTGATTCTTCCAATCCAAGAACATGGTATATCTCTCCATCTGTTTATGTCATCTTTGATTTCTTTCATCAGTGTCTTATATATAGTTTTCTGCATACAGGTCTTTTGTCTCCCTAGGTAGGTTTATTCCTAGGTATTTTATTCTTTTTGTTGCAATGGTAAATGGGAGTGTTTCCTTAATTTCTCCTTCAGATTTTTAATCATTAGTGTATAGGAATGCAAGAGATTTCTGTGCATTAATTTTGTATCCTGCAACTTTACCAAATTCATTGATTAGCTCTAGTAGTTTTCTGGTGGCATCTTTAGGATTCTCTATGTATAGTATCATGTCATGTGCAAACAGTGACAGTTTTACTTTTTTTTTTTTTAACATCTTTATTGGAGTATAATTGCTTTACAATGGTGTGTTAGTTTCTGCTGTATAACAAAGGGAATCAGCTATACATATACATATATCCCCATATCTCCTCCCTCTTGTGTCTCCCTCCCACCCTCCCTCTCCCACCCCCCCTCTCCCACCCCTCTAGGTGGTCACAAAGCACCGAGCTGATCTCCCTATGCTATGCGGTTGCTTCCCACTAGCTATCTGTTTTACATTTGGTAGTGTATATATGTCCATGCCACTCTCTCACTTCATCCCAGCTTACCCTTCCCCCTCCTTGTGTCCTCAAGTCCATTCTCTACGTCTGCGTCTTTATTCCTGTCCTGTCCCTAGATTCATCAGAACCATTTTTTTTTTTTTAGATTCCATATATGTGTTAGCATACAGTATTGGTTTTCTCCTTCCTCTGGTCCATAGTCCTCTGCCTTTTCATTTTGTCTATCTTACTGTGAATGTGGTTTTTGTTCCACAGGCTGCAGGATTGTAGTTCTTCTTGCTTCTGCTGTCTTCCCTCTGGTGGAAGAGGCTATCTAAGAGGCTTGTGCAAGCTTCCTGATGGGAGGGACTGGTGGTGGGTAGAGCTGGCTGTTGCTCTGGTGGGCAGAGCTTAGTAAAACTTTAATCTGCTTGTCTGCTGATCCGTGGGGCTGAGTTCCCTCCCTGTTTGTTGTTTGGTCTGGGGTGACCCAACACTGGAGCCTACAGGCTCTTTGCTGGGGGTAATTGTGGACTCTGGGAGGGCTCATGCCAAGGAGTACTTCCGAGAACTTCTGCTGCCAGTGTCCTTGCGGTGAGCCACAGCCATCCCCTGCCTCTGCAGGAGACCCTCCAACACTAGCAGGTAGGTCTGGTTCAGTCTCCTATGGGGTCACTGCTCCTTCCCTCTGGGTCCCGATGCACACACTACTTTGTGTGTGCCCTCCAAGAGTGGAGTCTCTGTTTCCCCGAGTCCTGTCGAAGTCCTGCAATCAAATCCCACTAGCCTTCAAAGTCTGATTCTCTGGGAATTCTTCCTCCTGTTGCCAGACCCCCAGGTTGGGATGCCTGACGTGGGGCTCAGAACCTTCACTCCAGTGGGTGGACTTCTGTGGTATAAGTGTTCTCCAGTTTGTGAGTCACCCACCCAGTGGTTATGGGATTTGATTTTATTGTGATTGCACACCTCCTACCATCTCACTGTGGCTTCTCCTTTGTCTTTGGATGTGGGGTATCTTTTTTGGTGAGTGCCAGTGTCTTCCTGTCGATGACGGTTCAGCAGTTAGTTGTGATTCTGGTGTTCTCGCAAGAGGGAGTGAGCACACGTCCTTCTACTCCGCCATCTTCTGAAACTGCTTTAGATGACAGCTCTTTTATCATGTAAAAATAGCTTTTATTATTAGGTCTTTTACCCATTGTTTAAAAGAAGGTCCTACAATTTTCTCAATGTGTTAGGGGCATAATAGACACATTTGATTTCAAATAGAATATATCAACTGATGAAAGTTTGCATGATTGATTTGCTGAATTTAAAAATGCATAACCTGTAAACAATGAGTCATCAAATTCCTTTAAAAATCTATTTATACCAACTATATTTTATTCATAGTATTTTTTCTGCACAGAACAAAGGGATTACAATTGTTTGTCAGGAAAGCAGAAACCAAGACAGAAAACCTTAATAAACATGAAAACTCACTGAGCAAAATAATACCCATTTTTCATCCTACATATATTTCAGACATTTCCATTTGTATTTTGAACTATGAAAAAAAAAGGCTAAGGAAAAGAAAAGACAAAGTAACAATGATTTACAATGGAAAAGAAAGTATATCTTTTAATATTCAGAAAACCTTTAAGTAGTCTAATAGGGTCAAATAAGCTCTTTCAGTTTCCCCAACAAAACTGAGAATGGATAAGGATAAGAGAGGCAAAGATTCCTGAAAGTGTAAGAGTTGTTTAGGCACCTTCAGAGCTGGCAGAAGGCACACACCATGTACACTATGTTCACCAAACAGTGAACATACAGCTCCCAGCTCCTGCACCCACATCAGTATTAAATTTACCATGAATAACTCAGACTTGGTAATTGCTGATGGCTTTCTTATTTCAACTTACATCATAGTTACAAAATTATGTCAGTGTCAATAATTTCTATGAAATATAGCATATATATATATGTTTGCCTCGGGTTTGATTGCACAGGGACTAAGAGATTACGTGTGAGCCCTTAGGAGTTTCTTAGTCAAAGGCCAAGACTCTTTCCTATATCACTTATAAAGTCACAAGTTTAGCTTCTGTGTTAGTTATGGACCCATAATGTAGCTCCATTGGTATGTCATCTTAAGCAACGTCAGACAGTTGACCATTTCACTAAGATTATTTGCAGACTCTGTCTTCACCAGGCAAAATCTCAGGTATGGAGAGTTGAGTAGTTCATTAAACTCCTCAGCTTAAAGTACATTAACCTCCCCCATCGGTGGAGTTTAATTGTAATCTTCCCTTTTCCCCTATTTTCAATCCCATTATCTTCTATTCTGTAACATCTCTGCTAATGAACATCTCTGCTAATGTGTTTGACATATGTCTTTACATATGTGTAAGTCCTTACAAAATATACTGTGGCATGTGTGTGTGCATTCACATGCTTATAAATTTAATTTTATACATGAGGAATATGAAGTTCCTGTGCATGCACTTGGATGGAGGTGACACTAAACAAGTAGATATACAGGCTTTTAACTCAGAAAGGTGATTTTAGAGAGAACACTGGGGAGTCATCAGCTTTCAGATGAAAGTAGGAAATGAGGGACTAGTGTAGAAAATGCATGCAGTATGCATGAAATAATGCAGTGGGTTGAAAATAGTCTCATAAATGTCTGGGCTGAGGCGGATTCTGTATCTGGAGAATATGGTGAATTAAACCAGAGGAGAAAGAAGATCTAAGAGTGAATCTGAGTCACAGAGGAGGAAGGATGCCAGGAATTAGGGCTGATTAGTTGATATTAAGCATCAGATTAATGGGAGTATGGCAAGGTCTCAAACAGAAGATGGTAATAAAGAGGACAGATCGTTCATGCAAGAAATTTGAGTATGAAGCGATGGAAATATTTTTTAAAAAACACAGGGAAATAATTGCATAGAACATGAGGCTGAAGAAGCTTGTTGCATTTGTTTTTGTTTTGTTTTTTACTGTGTAAAAGATAAATAGCAAACTGATTGAGGGTATAGAAAAGTAATGATTTGAGATACTTGAAGAGACAAGAGAAGTGAATCCAAAGCACTGGTGCGGGACTAATCTTGGACAGGATATAAGGTTCACGCCCTGGAGGAAAAAACTGAACTAGATTCATTATCTCAGCAAATGGCCTCATCATTTCCCCAGTGCCAAAACCAGAAATCAGGGAGTGGAACCTGTCTCCTCTTTGGTCTTCTCTCTTTTTCCTGCATCCAAGCAGACACCACATCTAGACTACTCTAGGCTACATCTAGACTACCATGTAATTGCTCTTAGACTTGAAATGAAATGTGTTTCTTTTATTTTCCTTTTTTGTCTTCTCTGTTTTCTTAGTACTGGCTCTCATCAATTTTGATCTCAATTTCTACACATGCTGACACTCATTCCTCATCCCTTCATTATCCATTCCCTTCACTGTTCAAGAGACAGCCTTCTAAAATGCAAATCTGGTCATGTGACTTCATGCTTAAAAAAATCCTTCCATGGCCCCCATGACCTTTGGAATAAATTCATCTCTTGAGTATCACTTAATATGGTCTCTCATGAGTTGTCCCCTGCTAACCTCAGACTCATTTTTTATGTCCCAGAATCCTATTGTTCCCTCTGCTCCAGCCCTACTCAGCACCTTAAGTTTCCCTGCACACTCCAGATTCTCTAACCATCCATGTTTGCACCTGCTGCTGCCCCTGCTTGGATGCCTAAAACCACAGAGAAACTCAAAGAACAGACTCATTTATTATGTGAGCAAAAGGAATGATCCTTGGTCTAGACCCCTAAGGGGATTGGAAACACAGGGACACAGAAGGCATGAATAGTTTATCCAGGGAGACAGATGAATGAATGTCTTCTTGCTTTCTTACCTAGGAACTTAGAACACGTGTTTTTTTTTGTGAACTTAGATATAGCTTCTTCTCATAAGTCGTCACTGATTTCCTGTACACTTAGTTATGACTTGGGGCCCCTCTAAGGGCTTTGCCTCACTCTTTGCCATTATCCCGATGAGTGGGTGTAGAGCAATCTATTTTTATCTGTCTCTCCAGCAGGGCTATTCATTCCTTATATGTCCTTGTGATTCCAATCCCCATAGAAGTACGGACTAAGTATTATTCATTTTGCTCAAAAAATAAATTAGTCCATCCTTTGAGTTTCTCTGTAGTTTTAGCACAACTTGTATGTTTGGATAATAACATTTCTTTTTTTTGCAAGAAGCAATACCAGACGTCACCTGGTTCATTTCTTCATATTTTGCAGTGGAAACATACACAGAAAGTTTAAATGACTTACTCACTGCCAAAAACCGCAGGGACATAAACTCTGGTATCTTCCCCTGGTGCTGGCTCTGATACACCAGAACTCATATGCTTAAACAGCTCCCTCAGCAGAAGCAGCAACAGCAGCCAACAGGCAGAGCTCTGCATTTCCAGTGTTTCTCCCAGAACCTTTGTGTGGGACTTGACCCGCGGCAGTGGGCAGTGTGGATGAGAATGGAATGTGCTAAATATTCTGTTAGGTGAATTTAAGATGATTATATGTTTAAACTCCTTAGCCTTGAGACTGGCACATACTGGGCACTTAAAATATGTTGGTCCTCTTTTTCATGTACTTTCAGGTTTCTGCCACTGAAATCTCAGCTTACTGTCATGGATAATTATTGTTCATACTCATGATGATTGACAAAGGTGAATGTTTTTAATATGTATTCAAGATATTGTGATTTGTCCCTTCTTCTCTTGTCTCAGCTCCCTCACACGCCCTCATGTATCTTTTGCTCTGTAAGCTCCATTCTACTTTTAGTTCTTTCAAACCTCCATGCCTTCATACAATACCATGATTTTGTAAATGCTATTCCCTCTGCCAGAAATATCTTCTGTCCTTGTCTTCCTAATAATCTGGGACTGCCACACTTAGCTCAAACCTCACCTTCTCTGAGAAAAGTTATCTAAATGTTCTTCCCCCAAGGGGTTAGGGGGGAAGAACTCCTCTGTGCTTCTGTCTCCCTCATATAGTTCCATCTTTCTCAGTATGTCCTAGGATTGTTGGGCTGAGACATTAACATCTTACTTGTCCATCCTTATCTCCAGTGCCTAGAATTGTTCTCAATATTTAATAGATATGTTTTTAAAGAATTTCCATTGACTAAACTAATCTCTGTCACTGAATGTCAAATATATCTGATTGGAAAACTGAAAAAAATCATGATACAAATACTTATGATATAGAAATTATGTAATATGTGATGAATACACAGAATTCACTAGTAAATCAAAGGCTAAAGTCAGGAAAAGTAGAATAATTTGAATATTTTTTGTTGAGTATTCTGTATGCAGTGCAGTTCAATGAGGGGAAGTGATGAATATATCAATCCGAGTTAAAATAATATCAGTTTATAGCCACCATTTAATGCTCAGAAGAAGCTTATGAGGGAGGTACTATTTTTACCGCCATATTGTAGATAAAGGAACTGAGACCCAAAGTCACACTGTTCATAAATGATAGAACCAAAATTAAAACAGAGGTTTTTTTGACTCTAGAATAATATGCTAAAATATTATGCTAGTTCCTAAAGGAACTGCCTCCAAAAATATCAAAGCAGCATTACATGAAATGAACAGATAAGCCAAGTTCAGTTCATTTTTTTTGGTAAGTTGAGAAGAGTTAATCTGATGGATCATCTCACTTAGCTAAACATCCCATTCTACTTAAGGATACATGTTTAAAAATAACATTATGAATCTTTCATAATTTGTTCATTTGTATCATTCAGAATTTTGCTAAAACAAATGTAAACAATGTTCTGTCCACCATGTTCTCACCACACTGTTTAGTTCTAAGTGTTTTTTCTCCTAATATGAGTTTCTGTGTCAGGACTTGGACTGGACTGTTAACCACTGGCCTCTCTCTGGGCAGCGCTCCTGTCATGCCTGCAAACACTGTGTCACATGAAATGAGATCAAATGCAGTAAGGGTATCTTGTTCTTGTCAGCAGTGATGAATATAATACCAGTTGCCTAAACCTGCACACCTGAAAATAGAAACTGGCTTGAAGATCCTCTTAAAATCCCAATTCTTAGTTACATACATTGCCAGGAACTTGTGAAAGTATTTTTCTGTTTGTTTTCTCTAGGCTCTGTACAGCTTTATACTATTCACCTAATGTGTTCAGTGATACAGTTAAAACTAGGAAATGTAATAACCAACACATGAGCCCAGCACTACTCCCATCTGTTTGAAGTCATACTCTTCAAAGTGTGAGCTTTGACAGAATGTTCTCCACAGGGTTCTTGTGAACCTCAGCAGCTAGTGCATTGATGAAGGATGTTGAGTAAATCCCACTTACTGAATAGGAAATCCCAACAGGTTCCTAATGTCCATTAACCATATGGCTTTGATATAACTTTGATTTTCTCTGCTCTTAGCCAGAGAGCCCCAACTACCAAGGAACATCATTTCTTTCAACTCTAGAAATGCACAGCATAAGATTATACCACTTTCCAGCTTTGGATGGATATTAGTGAAAAATTAAATCAAAGAGTGGCAATGGCCCCAGACTTTCCAGTCTTGCTCTTGCCATTAGGCAATGATATTGGGTCACTTTTGTTTGGTCATGTTATGTAGTTGGTTTCCCATGAAATCTCTTCACTAAACCAACATTAGAGAGAAGGAACAGTAGGACTGCAAACCCTTGGGGCAATAATATAACCAACTAAGCAAATAGATCATGCTACAATTCCTGGGAAAGGAACACTCAGGAAGCAATGTGGATGCCATCATAACACTGAGTTAAAGAGACAGAGCTGGAAGACCAGGGAGGCCAAAACAGCTGGAGTTCATAGGACAGAGTACTAGAGAGAGAATTCTGGAGATCTGCAGAGTCCCAGGTGAATACTGATCAGCAAACACATGTGAAGTAACTCCTTAAGACCAGAGAGAGAATTGCCTAAAGTTATTAGAGTCAGCAATCCCTGGGGCTCACACAGGACTAGGACGGATTCCCATTCCCATTGGCCAGAGTAAAAAACCTCATAATTATTGGGGCACAGAGTATTCAAAAGTGTCTTGCCCCAGTTGTGGTTAAAAATTAGCCATAGACTAAACACTCATCTGGTCCTTCTCCACAAACCTGAAAATTAATGCCTAAGAAGATTGGTTTTCAAGTAACTTAATTGCATTCACGATAAAAGATCAAAAATAGTTCAGGAATACAACTATACAAATACATCTAATATCTAACCAGGTAAAAACTGCAATGTTGGCATGCAATAAAAAATGAACAGGCATGCAAAGAAGGTGGAAAATACAACCCTTATTGAGAAGAATAACTGTTTAATCATTTAAAATTGAAACACACCCAGAATTGACACAGACGATAGAATTAGGAGACAGGGACATTATAACAATTATTGTAATTGCATTCTATATATCCAAGAAGCCAGAGGAAATATGGAACATCTTAAGTAGAGACATGGAAAAGTATAAGAGACTCAAAATGAATGTCTAGATATAAAGTGACTACGTATAAGATGAAAAATACACTATATGGGAATAACAGCATATTAGACATTGCAGAAGAAACTACTAGTGAACTTGATGACATAACAATGGAAAGTATACAAAATGGAACACAAAGGAAAAAAGAAAGACTGGAAAAAATTTAATAAATCATCAGTGAGCAGTGGAACATCTTTAAGAAGTTTCATTTTTGTAAATTTGATGAAAATCATAAACGCACACATCCAAGAAGCTAAAGCAGAGCTTAGAGGAAAGTTTATAACATTAAATGACTAACTTTTGAAAGAATAAAGGTCTCAAATCAATCTCATCTTCCAACTTAAAAACTACAAAATAAAGAGCAAATAAACTCAAAGTAATTAGAAGAAAGGAAATCACTCAGAGTACAGTAAAAATAAATGAAACATATAACAGAAAATATATAGAGAAAATCAATGAAAGTAAAAGCTGATTCTTTGAGAAGATGAATACAATTATTGTGTTTAACCAGTGTGATCAGAAATAAAATTGAAGGCATACATTACTAATGTCAGGAATTGATAGTTAACATCACTGTACATTCAACAGTCATTAAAAATGATAATAAATGAATATTAAGAACAACTTTATGCCAATAAATTTGGCAACTTAGTTGACAATGGGCAAATTCCCTGAAAGACACAAACTATCAAAGGCAACTCAAGAAACATAGAACCTGACTTTTACTCTATTAAATAAATAGAATTTGTAGTTAAAATTATTTCTGCAAATTGAATTGCAGGAGAAGATGGCTTCAATGGTAAATTTCAGCAGATGTTTCAGGAAGAAACTATATTAAGTCTACATGAATTCTTCCAGAAAACAGAAGATAAGTGAATACATAACAAGTCATTCTATGAGGCCAGCATTACTCATATCAAACCAGACAAATACATTACAGATAAAGAAAACCATAAGCCAATATCCCTCAAAATTAAAAAAAAAATCAAATTCACTGATATCTAAAAATGATAATACATTACAACAATTTGGTGTTCATCCTAGGACTTCAAGACAGATTCAAAATTCAAGAATTAGTCAATATAGTTGATCATATTCACAGACTAAAAATAAAAATAAATATTTCAATAGATGAGGAAAAAACATTTGAAAAAGTTCAACATCTATTCCTGATGAAAACTTACAGAGTACTAGGAATGGAAGGTGGAATGGACTAAATGTGTGTGTTCCCCCAAAATTCATATGTTGAAATCCTAACCCCCAATGTGATGGTATTAGAAGGTGGGGCCTTTGGAAGTTAATTAGGTCATGAAGATGGAATGCTTATGAATGGGATTAGTGCCCTTATAAAGAGGAACACAGAGAGCTCTCTTGCCTTCTTTCTCCTATGTGAAGATACATCAGGAAGTCAACAGTCTGCAACCTGGAAGAGGGAGTGTCTCCCTTTCAAATGTCTCTATAAATAGTGCATATATGATTTACTTTGGACCTGATAGTCTAGAGATATGTTCTTTCTCATTTATGGGGTTTTTAAAAATACTCAATGGAAGCCTGTGTTGCTTTGGATTCACCAAGGGAGCAGAACTTGAGACAAGTATTTTATTTGGAAGTTGACCTGAGGAAACATCATAGGGCCTAGGGAGGTGAGATAAGGAAGGGAAGAATCATAAGTAGTCTGTTAATATGGTAGTAACTACTGTGCACAAGCAATGAAAGCTCAGGCCATAGACGTGATGGACCTCTGGCCTTCCCATCATTGGTTGAGAGCTGCTTGTTGGGTGTACTAACTCTCTTGAGCACTTTGGTCTGCCCACTACAGAGACTCAGCTAGCTTCAAAGAAAGCCCTCATTAAGAGAGTAGCAAATGTTTGCAGTAACCAGCTTTTCTCACGTTGAGGTGGATGCTAACAGTAAAGAAATAGGACACAAACAGCATCAACTAAAGGGCCCAAACCAAAAATGAGTTGAGAGCACAAAAACTTCCATTTCCCACCCAGAACAATCTAAATGCTATGAAATATTTGAAAGTTTGTCTTCTGCGAGGTCATTAAATGTGCCGGTTGTGTTTCCAATTGTCAAATATGACACAGAAGGGAGACGAAGGCCAGTTACAACCTTGTGCAAAATGTATTGCTATTTGTAGAGTGTACTACAGACACATACCCGTTTAGGAAATTTGCTGCTTGTAAAGTTTTCCCCTGACATCTCACAGACTCACTAGGCATTTCCAGTGTGTGCCAATTCCTGAGCCATACTCTTAGTGCACAGTAAAAGGTGATTATTCTGTACCATGGTCCACTGCTTAACCCCATCTGCCAATAGCCAGAAGGATGGTTTTCTCCCCCACTAGCTCTGCCAGATGAGAAAATTTCCCAACATTATTGTTATTGTCTTTGTAAGTTGATTTTCCATCAGGGTTAGACCTTTGGGGAAAATAGGTTTCAACTTTTTTCCCAAGAAAGAAATCTATTAGAAAGTTCAGCTCATAGAAAACACTGTGTTCTTACTGATAAAAATTAGGTATCCA